>NC_133775.1:83514447-83590943 GCF_003597395.2 Chelonoidis abingdonii
CCTGGTTGTACGTCTGGTCCCTCTTTGTCCCAAGAGCGAACAACGAACAAAACAAACAACACAAACAAAGACTTCCCTCCACCAAGATTTGAAAGTATCTTGTCCCCCCATTGGTCCTCTGGTCAGGCGTCAGCCAGGTTCACTGAGCTTCTTAACCCTTTACAGGTAAAAAAGACATTAACCCTTAACCATCTATTTATGACAGGGGGACACGGGTGAACACTCTGCAGTGTCAGAACTGGGAACAGAACACTGGGAAACAGACTCTGCTGGTGTGTAGAGCTATGGCTATGCTTGTTTGGAACTAACCCCAATAAATGTTGCACTGCCTGCACTTTGGACTTCTGGTCTTTCTGTGTATGTGACAAGAACCAGGGGAGAGGATGAAGGGAAAGCCCTCTAACAGCCACATGGGCCCAATATTCTAGAAGCCTGATATCTGAATTTAACTTGCATATTAAATTAATATAATTATTATTCAGTACAAATACACAGAACCATAACATGATTTTTTATCCAGGTCTTCTTTGATAGATGGCTAGAGACTGAAAACAAATGTACAGTTGCTCCAGCTAGTATAATACGATAATGGTCAGAGATTGACCATTTTAAGAATCCACAAATTGCTCCATTTGGGCAGCAATATGTCCATCCCAATTTCACAAATAAATAGTTCTGTGTTTGTACAGCACAATAGGGGCCTGTTCCATGAGTGGAAGTCATAGCACAACCACCACATAAACAATAATACTGACTTTAAAATTAAAAGTAGGGACCCTGTTCTGCTGTGCGACACTTGGTGAAATCACAACTAGCTAAAGCTGGCATATTATCTTCATTCCTGATTCCCTCCATTTTCAATGCATATGATGTCATCTTTTCCAAGGGACCTCTGAATTCACATCCTGGCAGGTTATTGTTAAATTCATATATTTATTCTGCGCCTGATGGGGATCTTAATTTTAAAAATGTATCTACAAAACCCTTTTCATTCTGCTTTAAAGACTAGCTCATCTTCATAAAATTTGACATGAGACGATTAATCTGAAAGAACCAAATACCCAGGCAGCACCAAAATTAACCCCAATTATTTTACAGTATTTACTACTTGTTATAACACCATTTTTCTATGTCACTCAAATAAAGTATTTTCTAGAGATGGGTCTGAACTAAATCTTTGGATCCAGATATTCATTTGCCCATGCTCCAATGACCCTGGGGGGAGAGCCAGCCAAACCTAGACCTATTTTTTTGCAGCTTGTCTCCACTTTTATAAACAGGCTGAACCAAGATCTTTTAGGGGACTGAAACCTGGATCTGAATTTTGTGACTTGAGCTCATCTTCAAAATTCTTCAGAATAAGCTCAACACACTAACTAACCACTGCTGGTCAACACTAATTCTACTATATATGCTCCCAACAAAGTGAGAGAAACATGAGGATGATTGAAGAGGAAAGGTGCATGTCTGGCTTTGAGGCACTAGTGTTAAGTCTGGGAGAGGGAGCCCTCAGCAACTGCCATTTCCTCTGAAAGCTGAGTTGTCTCACAATAACCATCTAATAGACGAGGGAAAGTTGCAGTTCCCTCAAGCGTTCTGCCAGAGGAGGGTAGTTTTAAATTCCATTAAAAGCTCATCAGGAGCTCCACTAGTGAAGGAGACTGTTGCACAGATATGTTAATTTGACAAATTCCATAGCTGCCCTTGCCATTGCTACTTTCCAGGACAGTGCTGACTCACAGAAATTGATGCTTTTCACTATCCTGGTAGATTTTCTGCCATTTGGCCTCTAGCATGTATACTGAGGCCCTTTTTTTGCAGTGTTATAACCATGTCAGTCCCAGCATACGAGAGAGTCAAGATAGATGAAGCAATATATTTTATAAGACCAAAACTGTAATATCAGAATTATCTAATATCACACACGCCTTGCTACTGCACCTCAAAATCAAGAGACACACTAAAGGAGGCCCATTTCTAGTCCCATTGAAGTCAATGTCAAAACCCCAACTGAATTTCAAAGTGACTGAGTCAATGGAGACTAAAACTTGGAAATTCATCTTACATTTATCTTACATTTACTTTTAAAAATGTTAGCGATCCAGAATTGTCTTGCTATATATTTTTCCAAAGTTTGTTCTTATGAAAGTTCCAAAAGGTAACAACTACTATATTCCCATTCTATGCATCAATTTGCACTTGAGAAATATTGCCTCCTGCTGCTCATAAGAGTTGTTCCTCTAATCTAGATAATTAGACACATGTTGGTATCTAAAATGAGTGATCCTGCTATAATTTGCACGTGTATGAAATCTAGTGTTCCTTAGTTGTGGTTTTCATTTATCTAATTTTGCCCAAGAGTTATGGAAGCTGTCCACAAAGTGTAACATTATTTGTATTTCTAATCATTTTAAACAGTGCAGAAAAAGATGAAGACTCCTGTGCATGTGTATTTGTACTATACTTGACTAGAAGAGATTGTGTGTGTTACAATCTGTGCCAGGCAGTCCAAGCATACACATGTGTACACAAGTCTCAGTATTTCCCTAAACATAAACTGAACCACAGTTAGAAAATCTAGACCATGAAACAGTGTGCTACTATATCTACAGAAGTAGTAGCAGACAGCATCACAGGCAGCAACTATGACTTGTGGCAGAGAGTGTAGCCATGAATTGACTTACAGGGCTCTATTCCCTTGTGGTCATTCATTTTTTACTGTAATGAGAATGTAGTATGACCTTCTGCCCATTAATGGGGGCCAGCTTGGACAGCTGTTAACAGCGAATACGGAAGGGATATTAGCTTCTTCTGTATCTCACAGGTTGTTCGGGGTTTGTAGTGAGACCTCAGATCATTCTACAGGGAAAGAAGGCAGCGGGGAGAGAAAACATTTTCCTACCACCAGAATAATTTGAGTTTTGGATGATAATCTTTTGGATTTTTGCCTGACTCCAGCCCCACTCCTATGGCTATTTTGATAGGATGGGTGATCTGGCATTCAGAGGGGAAAAGAAGAGACACCCCAATGTGAAGAAAAAAGCAACATTCCACAACTACTACACGCACACACATTTTAATGAAAAACAGAACTTTCCACAAATTAGTTTGATACTCAGCTCCTTGTGACTTTCAAGCATCTTTTTCATTTCTCCAGAAATGAACTATGGAAGTTAGAGGTCGAAGAAACGAACACGCTATCCATTTAGTAAACTCCCCGCTGCTGTATGAATTGGGCTCCAAGACATTTTCCAGTGTCTTGCCCAGCCTAGTTTTAGAAATCCCAAATGACTGGATTTCTGAAGCTATCTCCGAGAGTCTGGCTCACTGCCTAATCCATCTCAGTGACAGAAGGCTTTTCCTGATACATGGTTTATATTTTTCCTTTCTTACTTTCATCATAATTTCCAATATGTCTCCATGTAGTTCCCTAAATAATTGATTCCACCCTTTGCTATTTATTTTTAGGGTGTTATGTTGTTCCCCCCTTACTTGATGCTTAGCCATGCTATATATATCCAACTCTTTTAACATTTCCTTAGAAGAAATGTATAATTCATAACAAATAATTTAACAAATTTAGCTGCTTTTTTCTTGTCACAGAATAATTGAGCAGATTGTCATTCCCTTAATTTTATTTGTAATTGAAAATTACTCAGATGTTTTTATGATCTTTTTGGTAACCTGTGAATTGCTCACAAACAGTAATCTGTCATGATTTGAGCTGCTAGGTGGAATTGGTCAGAAAAGTCACAAGATAGGGGCTAGCCTGGTATTCAGGAGACCTGGGTTCAGTTCCTTATCTGCCACAGATTACCTCTATGACCTGAGACAATGCTCTTAGGGCCAGATTTGTAAAGCACTGAGGTACTTAATGGGATTTTTGAAAGCACCTAACTGTCCTTGAAAGCAGTGAGTGCCTAAGCATTTTTGAAAATCCCATGAGGTGTCTGTTTTCATCTTTAGGCATCAAAATATCTTTAAAAATCTGACCCTGTGTGTCTCAGTTCCTCCTCTGTAAAAGGAAAATGATAGAATTGCCTTAACCTCATAGGGGTGTTTTGAGGATTAATGCATTAAAGAATGTGAGGCGGTTACATACTATGGAATGATATAAGTACTTAACACAGATAGATGGTTTGTGTTCCCTGAATATAGCAGTGTATACGCATTTTCTGGCGCATTTTCTGGTGCAAGAATATTCATGTACCTAACTGATGTTTTTTTAAGTATGAACTCCATATCTGTGAAACTTGATATCTTGAAAGTTTGCAGAAAGTAAATGAAAAAATAGGTGCTAGTATGGCTGAAGCCAGTTCATTTAGGCCCAGATTTTCAAAGGTATTTAAGTATCTAAAGATGAAGATAGGTACCTAGTGGGATTCAAAAGACCGAAGCAGGTTAGGTGCCGAAGTCTTATCGAAATCAAGGTAACTAACCTGCTTAGTGATTTTTGAAAATCACACAGGCATTTATCAGCATCTTTATCTAAATACTTTTGAAAAATCTGACCCCTAGGGTCTTGAGCTGGAACCACTCAAGTCCACAGGAACTTTGTAATTAAGTTCACACGGTGAAGAAAGAAGGCCTTAAAAATTTCAGTGAAGATCTGTGAAACTTTCCCTCCAGTATTTGCCTAGTCCTAGCTGTAATCTAAATCATTCCCTTCAGCTCTCTGATCATGTTTCTTGCTTTTCTTCAAGTGCTCTCTAATTTACCAATATTTTACTGGTAATGTGGTGTCCTGAAATGAATACAATATTTCATGTGACTTATAAAATGGGACTGTTATTTTCCTGTTCTGAAATGGGATGCTTTTGCATATGCAGTGCAGAATAACATTGGCCATTTTTGCAGCCATTTCCCTCTCCAGACTCATATTTAATTTACTTTCTATTAACACCCCAAGGTCATTCCCAGCATTATCACTTCACAATAATTTCTCTCAGTTGTATTAGCCTGCATTTTCCCATGATGAACAACATTTTCTAGTCTCTTTTTTTGTAACATACCCAGTTTCCTCAGTAGTGTTTGCAACTCCATCCAAAGCAGTATCCTCTGTGAATTTTGCTTGTGTTTTCTTCACTCACTCTTTCAGGTCAATAATGAAGATATTAAATGATTCCTAATAGTGATCCCTGTGATACTTACATATCTCCCCTAATGTGATACATTGCCATATTTCATTACCCATTGTTTACTGTCTTGTGGACAATTTTCAGTCCTCATGACAGCATTTTTACTTCATCTTAATTAATTTTTCAATTAAGATTTCCTGAGACACAGTATGAAATCTATTAATAAAATGAAAAATCTGTTACATCTGCTTCATTCCCTTCATTCCCAATTTTGTAATTCTATTTAAAAAAAGAAAGCAATTGATGCCAGAAACAAGACAGTAAGTTTGTCTTGTTTTATTTTACTTTACAAAAACTAATTAAGCTGAGCTCTGAGCTGGGAGAGCCCACACATGATCACCTAAAGTCCTCTGAAATAATCATACCCCCTAGGTTTCAGATAAAGGGAGCTATATATTTATAAATCAATAGATTCATTTTAGAAGTAGTTACATAAATATCAGCAGGATAAAATTGTTTTCTTCATTTATTTTGATAAACTACATAAAAGCTGAATATCCAGAGTGATTTGAAGCCCATACAACTGCCTGAGGGTGTGTAGGAGAATTTCTTTTTATAATCATTCAAGCATGAACAAGCTAAAGAAGATAATTTCTTGGTTGGTCAGCATAATTCTGGATCCACATTTAACTTCACACACTAGCTGCAACCTCCACCCCAAAAGGAAACATAATAGGCCAAATTAATTCCTGATATAACTCAGTTAAGAGTCCGTCATCAATATTATTGACTTATATAACACCATAGGTCTGTGTGGTGCTTTACAATACAGATGAAGAGGTGTCCCTTCCCTGAAGACTTTACATTCTAACAGCCCAAACACTCAACGTCAAAAGGACCACCTGCATAAGAAAAGTTACTCAAATGGGTAAATCTTTCAGGGTCAGGTCCTAATAAACTATGACTAGCTAAAGCAATCCCCATTAATTTAGAGGTTTTGACACAGGTTAATAGTTTTTTCAAGATAAGTGTCTTCTTCATGTACATAGTGTAGCACAGTAGTTTTTGTCACAAACATCCAGCTGTGATAGTTGCTGCAGAAAGTGTTATTACTCCTGTGACCATTTCAGGGTTGCCCAAGGGATTACGGGTGAACGGTACCACCTGCTTATGGTGCTAGGGAGTGCTGTCTTTGCTCACGGGGGGAAACTCACCCAAAACTACTGGCAGCTGGTGACACCAAGCACTCTGCTCCACAGTACGCAATCTCCGCTCTTTCCATCTTCAGACTGGCAATTTTTACCCCCCAGACTTCAGGCTCCCTAAGGGAGTCCCTGTGGCAGAGCAAAGTGTACCTGTGGTTAAATCTCTGGAGATTTCTGCTTTGGTCCCAGGGCACAGGTCCCTCCAACCTGTCTGTACATCCCAATTTGTTACACTTCAGTACCCAGTCCCTCGACACCTGCAATGCACACAGAGTTGCAACCTCCATGGAAGCAGTGCCCCCCATTCACAAGCCTCATCTCAGTTCAATACTCTCCTTCGCACACAGCTCTTAGTCATGTCTATAGTAAAACCAAATAGAAGTTATTAGACAAACCTTAAGATAAAGATTCAGACAGAAGCAAATATAAGAAGTGGAAACATATGGTTAGAAATAATAGAAAAATATAAAGTGCAATCTAGCGTCTATACTTACTATTCCTTTCCTGTTTAATACATTTTTTCTCCCCCAATAGTCAATCTGCACAGTGACTGTCCTGTTGAGAGAGCTGGGATTCACTTTTCATGAGACTCTCACGCTGGCAATGTTGCCTTTGTAATGGTCTCCTTTTCTACAGTTCCAGACCTTTTGTCTCTTTCAGAACCAGGGTGTTTTGTAAAGGCCCCCAAGCCTGCACCTTGTCTAGACTGTAAACACTTGGGAGGGCTGTGTTGAAAAATGTCAATTGATCTCATTCTTGATTGAGTTAGCACCCCACCCCCGGTGACCAGTTTCACTTCCAGCAGCTTTGAACACTATATTCTATATATTATATAATTCTTAAAATATCATCCTTTCATACATCCTGCAATAACCATGCCAACTAGCGAGTTCTTATCTTTTGGCAGAGAACACACATGGTCCCCTCTGTGAAATAGTGTGAAGACGGAGATCACTGGGAAAACATGCCCATCTTGGCATGTCTAAGGAAGTCCATGGACATAGACTCATAAATGTGTACCCTCCATCTGTTTTTAGCATGTGGTATCTGGGTCATAATCCCCTTCCCCAAAATATCTTTTAACAATTGATACTTTCTACAAATCTTTAAAAAATATCCCAGCCATCCATGTACTAATGGGAGGAAGCTGAGTAAAGATGTAAATACTATTTTTCTGGAGGTTTAAGGAGCATCCTGAAAATATTTAGTCCATTATGCCATAATTTTATTTGACCTGCTCCTTGCTCTGTTCCTCTGAAAATGGCATGGTCTCAGCTGGTTGTGGTACCACAGATGTAAAAGGTACCACAGACTTGACCATGCCTGCCTCAGTGCTGGAATCAATGATGGTTTTGGTGCTAGCTGGGAAGAAGAGTCAGAGCTGTAACTAGGTATTTTTGCACCTGAGGCAAGAATATAAAATTGTGCCCTCCCCCAGGGCCGGCTCTTTGGTGGTGGGTCCCTCAATACCTCTCGGAGGGAAGGGCCTGCTGCCGAATTGCTGCCAAAGAATGAATGAAGTGGTGGCAGTAGAGCTGCCGCCAAAGTGCCACCAATCACGAGTTTTTTTTTTCTTTTTTTTCCCCTCGGTCGCTTTCTATGCCCTTTGGCTTTGTGCCTCATTCGCCTTTCCCTTGTTACAGCTCTGAGAGGAGTGCTTGGATTTTGGCTGCATTCTACTCTTATCTCCATCCCTAGATGATTTTGGTGCCACCAACCTTCCCCTCTCAGTGTTCTGTCTAGAGATCTGGTCTTATGCCTCTTCTGAGGCACTGGAGAGGGTGAGCAGTGCTGTGTCTCAGGTAACATAGGAAGTGCACTCCTAACTGAGGCTGAAACGTTTAGTGCTGAGACAGGACAGCTAAGCTCTGATGGAGGTTTCAGGGCTGCCTCCATGAGCAAAAACTTCAGCCTGGTTTCTCTGTCATTTTTAGTCCTTGGCTTAAAGTCTTTGCAAATTTGGTAGTGAACCCAAATATGATCTTCCCCAAAAAACGCAAAGCAGCTTGAACGTGGATCACTCACTGGCATTGGCAAAGAACAAGAGACTCAGGACTTGGCTCCTGGTGACCGAGGTGACTAGATAACTATTTCCAAGAAATGTACAAGCACACTGACAGCATTTACTAAGGCAACCCAAGCAATTTCAATGACTGTCATGGGTGGCAAGAAGTAACTGAGGTAGCTTTGGGTCAGCTGGGCCCTTTATAGCAGCCCACAGTGGCAAGCAACAGCAGAGGGATGTCAAGCAGTCCCATGGGTACCACTAAGGGAAAAATTTCTGATGACCATGCATGGGACATGTACATATCAAGAGTGGACTGCATATATACAATCTCTTGAAGAAGAAAATTAAGCTAGCACTCAGCACAGTCACGTGGAATTTGCTCACCTACAACGATTGCACAAAAGCAGCTTCTCTGGGGCTGTTTTTATTTTTTTAAGTATTTTTAAAAAACATTTATATATTGTGACAGACCCAGACCAGTGGGGTACAGGAGTTCCCTGAGGGCAAACATTCTGTTCCCTGAGTGACCAGAGCAGGGGTTGCACTAGAGTAATCAGGAACCTGCTAGAATCAATTAAGACGGGCAGGATAATTAAGACACCTGGAGCCCATTAAGAAACTGCTAGAATCAATTAGGACAGACTAGCTAATCAGGGCACCTGAGTTTAAAAAGGACCTCACTTCAGTTTGTGGTGTGCATGTGAGGAGCTGGGAGCAAGAGGAGCTGAGAGTGAGAAGACATATTGCTGGAAGATTGAGGAGTACAAGCATTATCAGACACCAGGAGAAAGGTCCTGTGGTGAGGATAAAGAAGGTGTTGGGAGGAGGCCATGGGGAAGTAGCCCAGGGAGTTGTAGCTGTCGTGCGGCTGTACCAGGAGGCACTATAGACAGCTGCAATCCACAGGGCCCTGGGCTGGAACCTGGAATAGAAGGCAGGCCCCGTTTTCCCCCAAACCTCCCAACTCCTGATCTAACACAGGAGGAATTGACCTGGACTGTGGCTTCTACTAGAGCGGAAGGTCTCTGGGCTATTTCCCGACCCACATGGTGAATCTGTGAGGTGAACAAATCCGCCAATAAGTGCAGGACCCACCAAGGTAGAGGAGGAATTTTGTCACAATATATATATTCTTATAGCGTCACTCCAAAGTATCATCATATTTCACCAGCAAGTACACAGAAGATGTAGTGTGTCGTCGTTTTTTTTTTATTGGATAGTCATTAAATTGATCAACTTAAAAATGGACAAGTCTCTTGTGTGGATATGTTGAATAGTTATCAAATATATTAAAAACAGTAATTGTAATAACTGCCTGACTATAAATTGATTTGTAAAGGTTAGATATCTTGGTTAAATGTCTGTCTTTGATTTAGCATGCTTTGTTTCCATGTTAAATCATGTCAAGTTTGAACAGACTGATATGCAAGCAGACAGAAATCTTTCTAACTTATTTCAGCCTATAATATTAAGATCATCACCAAGTTTCTGGTTTAAAGGCACAGTATTATATTAAACACAGCCAGAAATTTAGGTGTTATAAAAATAGGATGTAGGTCTCCTAGTTTCTCGAAAGCCTCTCCAAACTTCTCCAAGTTGTACATTCTAATTAATCTCTTGTATAGGTCTTTCAAAACAAAGCACATAAACTCATAGTAACCCCAAGGGGACTAAAAATTTCCCTAACAATACCATAGCGCTCATAATTCTACTTAGCAGCAAAGCAATTCCCAGCAAAACCCCATGGTCACAGACACTAGATTCAAGGTCAGCTATCCACACACACTTACATTTTCATGAATATGTCACTTTATTTTTGGTAGCAACACTACTGCAGTGCAGCTGTTTTGTCTGCTTAGGCAAAGGCCAAATTATTCCTGACTATATGGTATTCTCACATCCATTTAATGGTGTCTGAGTATACAAGATGGCTGCAGTTAGGTCAAGTCCAGTCCTCTCATAACAGCAGTGCCTCCCGTCTGAAAACATAGGTTGTGATCTGGTATGATAAATCCTACTTTCCTAAAGAGTGCCAAAACCCTGCCCTTACATCATTATCTCCACATGGCCCTGAGCTCCCCAACTCACATTGCCAGCAGCACAGCTGTCATCCTTTCTGTACTGCAGATTGCTCTGGACAGGGGCGTCTCTATGCCCCAAGCACAGCAGTCAGGCGGATTTCCGCGGTGTGCCTGCGGGAGGTCTGCCGGTTCTGCACCTTCACGTACCCACTGCCGAATTGCCGCTGAAATCGCGGAACCAGCGGACCTCCCACAGAAACGCTGCCGAAGGCAGCCTGACTGTCGCCCTCACGGCGACCAGCAGGCTGCCCCCACGGCATGCTGCCCCAGGCACACGCTTGGAGTGCTGGTGCCTGGAGCTGCCCCTGGCTCTGGACCACAATCTTCACTTTTGTAAGCCTTCTTACAGTGCACACAAGATCCAAAATGAAGGTTAATGCTGACTGAGTCAGCACTAATTTGCACAGAAAATTTGGCTGTAATTTATTTTGTATTTTCAGGAGAAGCAGCGCAGCATACTGGTTGTTCCCTAACTCCTTACTTTCTAGGATAGCCAAGACAGCATATTGTGCTTCTCACAGACTTGAACATTTTGATATAGGGGGCTGAAGATGGCTGCCCAGTAGGATAATAGCTACATATCGATTTGTGTGGCCTTCTACAGCTCTTTGTTTTTTCCATTCTTTACATGCAAATGCCTCCCTTGGCACTGTGTAATGGAGGATGAATCCAGTAATTAATGGAGGACCTACATGATCTGCCACTCCCAGGCACAGTGGTGGAGGGGAGATGTAAGTTTGAATTATGTGGCTTCAGATCACAAATGTAATTGGTTTTTTAGTATTCTAATGGTGGAATGACATACTAAATGACCCACTTCCACTGACAACTGCTGGGGTATATATGAATGTCATACAGAACTGCAATAATATCCATGAAGAAACAGCATTCCACCTGAACTGGAAATAGAAAATGCATGGGACACTTCCACTGACCTTATGTAGGCTCCACAGCAGGACCAAAGAAGGATGAACAAGCCTTAAATACTGGTTCCAAATGAAAAATTCCATTCAGATAATCTGATGTAAGCACTGGCCTCCTGTGGCTACATAGCACTTACCTACTTTAATCTTGCCCATGATGGATGGAGAGATGAACACAATGCTTTATTTGCCTCTGTCATTAAACTCTTTAAAGGTAACTTGTCCAGAAATAACACATTTCACATAATTAGTTGTATTTTGCTATCGTTTGACACTGCTTCAAAGCTCTGAACAATGCGTTGCATGAATCAACCATCTATTTATGCATATTTGTAGGAAATAAGGCTAATAGATAAAGCATCAATGCACAGCAATAATAGATTCTGATGAGAACTAGTTGAAAATTGTAATTTTGCAATCATTTTAATTGAAACTGTAACCTGCTGTCAAAATTTGAATTTTTTCTTTAAAATTTCACTGAAGAGGAAAATTTCAAAAATATTCAACTAGCGCTGGCTCATAAAGGGCCATTTTGAAATATTTATGGTGGATGCTTTAGCCTGAACACAAGGCTGGTAGTCAGATAAGCTGAGTGCTATCCACACTTCCAAAATTGATTCAATGTCACTTTGGGCCAGTCCCTTAACCTATGTTCCATCTGTAAAATGTGGATAATAATCCCTATTCATCTTTGTAACAAGCACATTGAGATCTGTATGTAAAATACAGATCCAAAGTCCACTGAAGTCAGCAGGGTTCTTTCTATTCGTTTGAACGGGGTTCAGATCAGATCCTAAAAATGCAGTGTGTTGTTTTTATCTTTTATTATCTGAATTGCTTGTTGAAAACTATATTCATGATTTTATATTTCCACATACAAAAAGCAAAATGTACTTTGAATCTAATTAATTGTATTTTACATTAAGAAAAACAATAGAAGCAAAAATAAAAACTCCTTCACAGTAGTGAGAGAAGAGAGAGAGTGTGTTCTGTTCTTTTCTGTTCTCAGTATCCAAACAAAATGGAGGATGAACATTACATACAGTGAGTTATTAAAAGTTTATGGTTGCAGTACAATGTCAGAACTACATACAATGTGCCAGAAAGAATAAAATTAATGGAAATGTTGAAACAAAAACTAATTTTGAACCCAAAACATTTCTAAAACATTGAAACAAAATGTTTTCACTTTTTTTTTTTAATTTTTAGGTATTTTGTGTTTAAAAAAAATATTGGCAAAATTTAAATCAATCTGTGAAACATTTTGGAGTCACTTAATCTGCATTTTTCTCAAAAAAAAAAAGTTTTGAGCAAAAAGTTTCACCCAGCTATAATGGCAAGCATGCAGAAGGTTAGTTTGATTTTTACTTATTGTATTATCTGTATTACAGAAACCAATTTTAAAGAGGGGCTTTTGTGGTGAGGGAGTGAGGCAATTTGCAATTGAAGTGGGGGACAGGAAAGGATGGTTCAGAATAAGAGAAGAATGGGTAAAGAAAGAAATGGAGGGAAGAGGACAGTAGGAAGGATAAAAGAGAAGAATGGGGAATAAAGGAGAGAGAGAAGATTAACAGGAATGGAGAGAAAATTTGGGGAGCTGAACACTTAAAAGGGTAGGGAAGAATGATAAACAGAAGTTGCCTTTGAATTACTGCCTTTCAGGATTCTATGTACTGACTGCACTGAGATTTCTAGATACTTAAAACCTCTTTCTTCACAATTTAGAACCAAGGGAGTGTAGAATGGTTTTTCTAAGAGCAGATCCAGCAAGGAAAGCAAGTCCCACTACAGGTAAAAGGAAATATCAAACTTTCTGGCATTTAAAAGAAGAGAGAGTTAGATTATTTTAAATTAAATTTTAAATGCAGGTGAAATTCATAATTTGTGGTACAGCTGCTGACATTTTTGCTTTTCCCAAGACCCATGTAGAAGCTAGATGATTGTATCTTGACTGGGAGGAAAGAGGGAGGGAGGGAGGCAGTTAAAAACTTCCTGGTAAAACTAATGTATAAGTAAAAATATTCAGCTTGCTGCATCTCTTGGTTTTGCTCTTAATCTTAGCCTTTTAATCAGCAGAGCTCACTGTCAATAAAGGGAAGATTTTGAAAGGGGAGAAAGGTCACACAGCCATCTGTGGAGGGAAAAAAAAATCAAAAGGAAATTGTCACCTTTCTACAAAGGAGTCAGATTTCTAGACAAACCAATTACTATTCTGCTAGTACTAACCAGTGGAGCATCACCTTGTGTAGTCATTGTACCATAGGAAAGTCAGTGCAAAACACTTAAACATTCTGATTTGGGAGTATTTTACATTCTGCACTGGGGAAAATGGCTGTACAAGGTACAAGGCAATAGATATCCAGGCCACCAATCTCTTTGTCTACAGAAAGAATGAAGCAGGAGGCTTGGTCATCCTCAGACCTTCTTTGCCTTCCAACTACTGTAGATCTTATTGCTGTTGCCATTCTTCTTTTTTAGGCTTTTCTTGTTATTTCTTCACTAAAAACCCAAATGCGTTCTAGGAGCTATCCAGCCAAATAATGAAAAAAAGAGACGGTCCCCGTCTTGAAGAGTTTACAATCTAAGTTTAGATGAGGGGTCCAGGAGAAGGGCAAAGTTTACAGAGATAAAATGTGGTTATTTAGGTTTGTTTTCCATGTGTTCTTGGTAATTTAAAGAAAATACAACAGTTATGCTGTTAAGAGTCTAAAATGATGTTAATGGTTGCTGCATGGTTATTCAGTTAATGCAGTATTTCAACATCTTCACACTGTACATGATTCAGCAACAACCTAGAATATAGAATTAACTGGAAAGAACAAGCAGCTATTAGACCTATGCAAAACATTTACTTCAAAGCTCAGATCTGTTTAAACTTAAAATGGTGCTTGAAAATTGTCACATTTGTGAGATCCTCAGTGAATGGTCACAAACTGTTTACTCCAAATGGACTGGGATTGTTTGAATTTGTTTTTTTCATTGCAGTCAGTCTCTCACATCCACCTGCTCATTGTCTGAGACCTTTCAATGTCTTTGGGTGATCTGGTTCACACACATCTCCAACTCCATCTCGGAGGCTCTCTCCTTGGTCCTTATAGATAGTTTGTGAGTGCTTTCATTCAGAAAAACAGTTCCCCCCTCCACCCCCGTTGGTGCTGCATTTAATTCTCTCAGCTCTTGTCCTCAATAGCCAGGTAGCAGACAATCGTACTTAAACAGCTGAATCAATTTCAGCACTTTGAGGAGACATGGGAACCTATTTTTAAAAAATATATGAAATGGTCAGACAACACATTTTGTCTGGTAAGCCAGAAGACATCCTGATGATCAAATATCTTCTAAAATGAAGGGAAAACATTCTGTCCAGAGCCCTGGTTGCACTTAGTCTCTGCCAAAAGGTTGAGGGCCCAATCCAACTCCCAATTAGGTCACTGGGAGTATTCCCACTGATCTAAATGAGAGCTGGAATGGACTGCAAACAATTTGCTACAGCTTAACCCATAATCTCAAAGCACTGATCTTTAGTGACCAATGGAGTCACGTCTCTTACACCCATGTTACTCTTTGAAAAGGTCCCCAGAGAGTAGCAGTCTATGTATTCATAAACCTTGATTTATTTTTACTGTATCACAGAAATCCATACAAATAAATAATTCAAGAAAAAATAAAAATAGGCAGATACTGCAAATTTGCCTAAGAGTCTGAAGATATTGTTCCCCATTAAGTTCAGGATCATGGCTGTATCTGTAGTTATAGTTCCACTTCTGTATAGCAAAGTTGCTGCAGGGAAATTGTTTGCTAACTTTGAAATGTGTACAAAGATAGAGAGTAATGGGAAAGGTTTACAAAGTGCAGCTGTAAAAAGGGACAAAAACAGGAAAATAAAAACAATTGCCAAAGGAAAGAACTGAAAACTAAGAGAGCACAATATTGGCTGGGTGAAGAATCAAGAAATGAGGAAGGGACTTATCCCCCAAATTGTGGTTATTGAGGCAGAAGCACATGTCTAAATGGCATTCATGCAGACATCTCTTCTTTGCCACTCATCCAAACGTGCCACTGAAGGCTTAGAACAGACCTAGTGCTGCAGGATTCCCTAGTCTTCATCTTCATCTAAGTAAGACTCTCTGAATGGGACACAAATACACTGGAGACTGCTTAGGATTTCATAAACATTACTGATTAATGCACCAACCTTGCAAAGGGACCATACAAGTGGATTCTTACATCAGCCATCTCTACTGCATGGCGGCAGATAACAAAAAAATTGGTGGAGGTAAACAGTGAGAGGTCAGTTCCACAGTATGATCTGGAGCTCACTGGGAGAATGGCAGTAAGCATTCATCATACATCAGGTTGTGTTGTGCTTAATATAACGGAGCTCTTGTTATCCTTAACTTATAAATAATTACATGGCAGCAGTTTGACTCAGGTGTCTTGTTTGTAAGAAACTAAATATTCTAATAAAAATGTGTTTTGTATGCTACTGAAACACACCTACGGTGCTCGCTATCTATTCTGTGTTCCTTTTTGGCTTTCACTTACAACATGTGGATGAGGAAATGAGGAAACCCCAGCTTTTAATCTCCATTATAAGCCAGATCCAAAGCCATGGAGGTCCATGAAAAGACACCTGATATTTCTCATTCTCTAACAACTGATAATAGTTTCAAAAGCTGTTAACTTTTTTTTTAAACTGGATTTCACACACATAAAACCAAATCATCTGTAAGAGGCTAGAATAGCTTTGAAAGAATTCAACTCAAAGAACCATGTACCTGTAAGGGTTCCTGGTGGGACTTGGCTTTAGTTGTGGTGGTTATTGTTTGCACGATAGTAGTACCTTGGAGCCCCAGTCAAAAGACAGGATCCCCCTGTGCTACATGCTGTACAAAAACAGCTCCCTGAGGAGCTTACAATCTAAGTATAAGACAAGGGAGAGAAGGATACAATAGACAGAAAGTGGGAGCAGAAATAACAATGAGACAGAACTGGCTGGCATTAAAAGCAAGCAGCTGTAGCACACTGGCTGTCTAACCACTGTCAAGTTTTTGAAGGCATCACAGCAGAGGAGTTTTCAGGAGGGATTTGAAGGAAGGCAATAAGGTGGCTTGAAAGGTATTTACGGGGAGCTCCTCCCCTGTATGAGGGGTTGCATGGGAGAAAGTGAAAAGGTGTTTGTTTTAAAATTTAACAAATGGGCAATGAAGGGAGACACAGTTGGCAGAGCAGAGGCAGGAACTGAAACCTAAATAATGTATAAGAGATTATAGGTAGGGTGGGGTTAGGCTGTGAAGGGCCTTAAAAATGAACATGACTAGTTTGTATTGTAGTGGATAAGGAGAAGCCACTGGCAGACCACACAAAGAGGGACAATGTTGTTACAATGAAAAGCCATGAAAATGATCAGGAAGGCTTGCATAATCCAGCATAAAATTGAAAACTATTTAAAAATCTGAATTCACCTAAAATCCAAGTTTTGCCATGAATGGAACAGAGATTTTTCATCTGAAAATGGAGATTTGCCTGTCTTCTTTTGAGACAAATATAGTTTGGTGTTTGTCTGCTGCTCTAAACAGTATCTGAGCATGCTTTTTTTTGGGAGCAGGGGAAGTAGGGAGTGCAGTACTGTCTACCTGTTTTCAGATGTTACCAATAGACAATAGATATTTTGCCTACCTTCCGCAACAGGACACAGTCTTCAAAAAAACCTGCCCTCTTTTTCCCAGTGCAAAACTCTACATTCTTTGTTCTGGGGGCAAGTGGGACAGAATTGGTATGAAGGGCTGAGTTTTACACTTGGGAAGAAATATTAACAGATACAGAAGGGCCAAGAAGAGCCCAATATGCAGCAATAATGCTACAGTTGTGCTTGCAAGATGAATGGGGAACAGGCTACTGAGAGGCTTCCTAAGGGGACTCCGAAATTTGTGCAGATTTTGGAGCTGGGCTCCATAGTGGCCCATCCATTAAAACAGGAAGGGGCTGTGAGCTGTTCAAGGGAAAGGTCAGTGAGTCTGTGAACAGCAGAGACTCCTCAGCTGCAAAGCCCACATAAGGGAGAGTATTCTGGATTCCAGTTGCTACTCAAATTCACAAGCAGTGGACTAGCTATGTGGGTGCATTGTACTCTGATTCTGGTTTGGAGAGAGAGGATTCTGTATTCTCCACAGCCTCGTTACCTTCCATCCCCAATACAGAGCCCAGTTAGTTAACATCTGACAGAAGGAGGATGCAAATTTAATTGTTGTTTGAGGATCAAGAAATTCACTGCCACAATCTGAAGAAACTCCTGTCCCAATCCATTAAAATAAAAACTAAATAGCATTGCCTTTCACAGCTACTGCTCGGTACCATGTTAAACCATGAACTGAACTATTGGGATCAGCATTTGAATCAGGATTAGATATAAAAGGAATGCATCAATTTACCAAACCTCAAGGGGGAAGGGGTTGTCTATTAGAACATTTTCTTCCACAAAAAAGCATGACTAATGCCTCAGAGAGGAAAAACAAAGAACAGAAGGCAACCCGAGACTTTTAAAACAGGGGCATTGTGTTGTGGTTAATGACTAACACTAGAGAGTGTCTAGAAAAGCTGCAGTAAAAAGCATAAGGGAAACTGAAGTAATAGCAAAAACCATTCACAGTTATGAAATCTCTCTCTGGTATATTTGGCAAGGATGCTCAGCTGAAAAGGGCAGATACATGAAGGCTGCAGCAGCAGCAAACAAAATGCAGCACTGATTGAGTTATATAATTGGAGTGCCCTTGAGCCGCTGGGACACAACCAAAAATGACCACCAACTGAAGGGAAATAGTTCCCTCTTGCCTAAAGTGAAAACTCAAAGGGAGTTGGCATCAAGTTTGAGAAAGCAGTGATGACATGAAGTACATTAGCCCCCATAACTAGATGGAATTATGGGCACTGTTTGAGAGCAGCCCAGTGTCTGTAGGTGGCATTTTGAAAAGGATAAGCCCTTTAAAGAAATTACAAGCACGAAAGGGAAGCAATGATATAATAACTAATGCCAAACACATGGGAACTTTTACGAAGTAAGGACTGAGCAAGATCTTCAATCTTTGGCCCATCGGGGATGAACACAGATATAAATTGTACACATCAAAGTAGCAGCCTTTTCTATATTCCCTCCTAACCATGATCTTTTCCCACAATTACCTTGCTGTAATTAGGAATCTGGTCAGAATAACAGAGACAAATGCTGCTCTGCAATCACTTCACAATCTGACTGCTGTGATCACCATTACAATGGCAGCATGTACCAAACAGTGCAATCTGCCATACTACAGTTCTTCCCTGCACTTAAAATGGGAAGGAACTTTTGTATATGTGGGTAAATATTTACTTTTAATGATGATCACTGTACCCATCTTTCTTGGGGAGTCTTTGTTTATTCTTTCAGGGATCCTCTTCTCTACCTCCTCTCAGATGTAAAGGTAGTGTCCAAATATAAGACTTTATTTTGTAAGAAAAAGGATAAAGCCAGAGGAATAGCCTTTGCTTTCAGCAACACAAATCTGGACAAAATGAACAGATATGTTGGTTTACAGGACATTGCATAGTGCACCAAAATGAATGGAAGGGCATATTTATTGCATACAAGGGGTACACTGCAAGCAGGGCAATAAATACATCACTGGGTGACTTGACACAGTCAAGTCAGCTAGAATTCTCAATACAGCACTTTGTGCCTCAGACTTTTTTTTTCCATTTCCCTGCAGCCCCTCCACCCCTTACCTACTTCAACTTGTTTGGCAAAGCACCTTCTAAAGTACAGCTAGAAATATCTCCTATCTACTAGGGAGATAATTTCATCAGCATAATCTCCTTCACAAGACTGTTGAAAACTGTAGGATGAAAGGGGAACTGTGGCGATTTACCTACTAATTAGTTGCTCTTATTAAGAAGAGTAAGATAATTGATTTTAGGATGCACTACCCCTTATTAAGACCTAATTAAGCTGTATATCAAAGACTAATTAAGTGGCATTATTCCACCTCACTGATGAGTTTTGATGCTTGATGAATAGATTTGGGTGGAAGATGAACACATTGGCATAGATTTCTAAACCAGACAAATAAATATAGAATAAGAAGCTAAGTAAAAGGAATTTTGGATTATCTAAACCTAACACACTTATTGGTATTTCTTCACTTTGAAGTGGCACAGAACAAAATTTTTAATACTGGCTCATCTTTATAGAGAATGGAAAAGATAGTGCAAGTGTTCTCTCTTTAAATTGAATATTAAAACTCTTCAGCAGTTCAGGATTGGGTTTGTGAAAAGGGGTGCATTTTTATAGCATATTTCTCAGTTTATTCTAAAGATCTGTGCACTTCTTATTATTTGAGATTCCACTGATAAGAGATACTATTTAGTTGTGCTGTTTCTAAAAAACATTATAAGAAAACAAAACAATCATCCCCTCTCTTCACCTTAAGAAGTATTTGAATTCTTCATTCTCAGGTTTATTTATTAGTGAACAAGTGTAAGGTGAAAGGACCTCTGGCTCTTCAAAAGAGTCAACAGGCTGAGATACACACAACACACAGGGAAACAGAGGTTGCTTTTTAGAAAAAAAAATATTGTGGGAATTGAGATTATTAATAAGGCTTGTGTTTTTGACACTTCATTCTCCACTTCAGTGAACTCGCTCACTGTAAAATAAATCTTTAACAATCCAGTTGTTTGTTTGATAAAGAGAGCCTTACACTAAAATTTCTATGTGCAATGTAAATCAATTCATAGCTAAAATCCTATCAGCCTAACCCACATTGCCAATACTGTGTCTTCAGGATGGTATTACTCTGACAACACAAACTCATCATTCTGTGTAATCTATGAGGTCATGACCCCACAGATTATGGTGGGCTCTCTTTCAAATTCCCTGGTGCTCTATAATGCAATGTCTTTTGGATAAATCACAAGATGCCCACAGAAAGTAATGATTTCACTATACCTCTGGGATGTATTTGATTGTCTCTAATAGTTACTTTCACTGGCAGTATGATAATTTGCAAACAATAACATCAGTCATATGTCACTTTTGCACTCATTACTGGCCAAGGTATAACCCTCCAGATCCAATAATCTATACTTTTCAACATCTAAATTAAATGTCATTCTGCACTAACTGTAGGATATTCATCTGAAACTGAACTTTTGCAGGTATAAGATGCGTTTTAAATTATCTGAGGAGCATTTACCCTTGAATTCGTTTTGCATTATTACAAATAGAAATGGCAGAACTGCAAAAACAAATAAAATTTGTGCAAATGAGGAAATAAAATATATACAACAGAAAAATGAGCAAACTATTTTGTAAGTAATTGTTACAGAATGCATGGACATGACATAAAGGTTGCCGCCATTTTGTGCGATTTGCTACATAAAGCTGTGGAGCACAATTTCTACTTGTGATTATTCACTTGGTGGGAAATTATGGAGTTTGGCATAGTCTGGAAATTCCTACTGAATATTTAAATGGTATTATACAAAAAGATAAACTTTAAAAAAAACATTATGAACAGTGCAATGTGGTATACAAGCCCCATACTGGACAACAAGGGGTTAGGTAGCTGCTCTGGCCTCAGGCAGCTCCACCTTGCCACACTTGCAATACATGAATAGGCTAGAGGAGGCTTAAAAAGGGAGAACAGCTGCTTGCTTGCGGCAGATCTGGAAACAGAACAAACCTTCAGCCTCTGAAGAAAGGGCTGACTAAATTCAGGAACTTCTTCCAGATGACTGCTGCCCGATGGCCCGTCCCTCCCAGATTCTAAAGCACCCCGAAAGGGAATCATTCCCCTTTCTTTCCCATTACCTGTGTTTATTCCACTTCCTTTTTGTTCATAAACTACTCTGCAAGGGGAAAGACTTTAAAGTGATGGGGGAGAGCTGCTTTGCCATGCCCCATCACAAGGAAGTACTAGTGGTGAGTTAATTCTTTCACAACAGAAAAAAATAAAATGAAAAATATCCAAAGTGTTACTTTTAGATATGTATTTTCCCATTTTTTTAAGTATCAGAAAGGTAATGATGGGACCTACCTGCCCTACCACTAAAGGAGTCACGCTACTGGGATTGTTGTTTGCAGTGTAGTTGCAGCCATGTTGGTCCCAGGATATTAGAGAGACAAGGTGGGTGACCTGAAGAAGAGCATGGTGTAAACCTAATGCTTGTCTCTTTCATCAATAGAAGTTGGTCCAATAAAAGATATTCATGACCCTGGGAGACTCTCAGTCTAACTGGTAGAAGAATCCCTATACTGAAACTCACATCAGACCTGACACACTCATTGCCCTAGTCCACTGGTTGTCTTAATATACATCTCAAAGACATCATGCAAAGTATCATATGTAAACTGATGACAACATGCTGGTCCTCAAAATCATTGTGTGATGTGTGTATGAGTTGTGTACAAGAAGTTATAGATATGTTCTCAAAATATGTTCTTATAATGTGTTTGGGAGGCAATGCATAACCTCAGCCTATCCTAGACAAAGGGGCATAGTTACCTGTCTGACTGGCAGGCAGAGGACAATGACAGTACACTTACATATAAGGTACACAACGTCATTAAACAAACATGGGAGAAGACAGTTTAACAGTCATGCTTGGGGACAGAATCTACACCCTAGAAAGCTCTCCTGGCTCTTAAGGCAAAAGCAATGAACATTTTGGTTAATATAAGGGGAGCAAAAAGGCCTTTTAGTTATCCATCACTGAGGTGACATAAGCTACAGCACCCTTTGGGCTTGTGAAAATTGTATCCCCTACTCTGGATGGATATGGGTGCTGATAACTTGATGTAACTAAGGTAACTGTGCAGACAAAGAATGTAACTTACTAAAATTAAGTTTTAGTCACTAGAAAGAGTGTTGTTTTATTTGTAACCATAGCTGTCTTTTGTTTTTGCTTAGAATTACTTAAATCTCTGTTCTTTGTTAATAAACTTATTTTTGTCTTACTACAAAATAATCTCAGTGAGGTGTATTAAAATGAAGTGTGAGTCTTCAGCTAACTTAACAGGCTGATGTGAGAGCTCTGTCTCTTTGGAGGCAGCAAACAATTTCTGTAGGAGTCCAGTAAGAGGGTCTGGACACTGCAACGAGATGTCTCTGGGGAACTGGGGTTCACTGATTGTTACTTGCAAGGCAAGGTTTAGACTAGAAGAGTCTTGAAGAGTTCCCTGGCAAGGCAGACAGGCTGATATGTCAGGGAATTGACACACAGCAGCAGCAAAAATCCCACTCTTGTTAAGACAAAGTGGTATCATAGCGGCACACAGTTCTGAGTGTGCTGAGCATGACATCACAATTACCTCACCCACCTTTTCTCTCTAATGCTGCTGGGATGTATTTTGATTCAAAACCTCTCAATACCATGGAACCAGAGTGTAGTGAGTCTGCAGCTATTACTCCAACATTGTGGCTGAAGACGACTCTCTGTCAACATTTTCCTCTGCACCCTACCTCTGTGGATCCCTTCTCCCTATGTCCCATCCATGACAACTTGCAGGAAGCCCCCCACACCTGGTCTCTGCCTGCTCCATGGGCTAAAATGCTCCTGCCCCAACATTTTACCCCATTAGGACTTCTGCAGGCAGCCTCTTTGCACCACCTGGTGACAGAGGTCTCATACATTCAGGCTTTGCTGGCATGCTAATCGTTACCCCAAGTTAGGCCTAATACTCAGGTCACTACTAGGATAAGTGAGTATTCCCGTAATCCCCAGACTGTCCATTTGGTTGGAGTAAGAGGCCTTCTTAATAGGTTACAAAATATTCTTGTGAGGAAAGGAGGAACTTTGGGGCACCATGCTAATGTGATGGCCCCAGTCCCTAACTGAATACATTTCCTGTTCTGTTTCTGTGACTGGAATAAATAGAGGCTCAAGTCTAGGAGACAAATGGGGAGGCAGAGACACTCTCATCCTCCATAGCCTCAGTGAAGTTGTTCTTGGGAAAGTGGCTGGAAGTAGGGTCAGGGTTGAATACAAAAGCTATCTTCCAAGGTGGACTCCCCTTATAACTGTGCTTGAGGGAATTGACAGGACTGTTAGAGATGAGGTTGCAACACAAGGGCCATGCTGAGCAAGAAGGCTGATGCTTCCACTCAACATTTCATTACAGGCATCAGATGAAAAGGTTATTTGTATGGGGGAAGTTAGCTACTTAGATATCTGAGATGACATCATCTTAAAGGGCAAGGCTCACACTCAAAGGCAGCAAAGTAATTTGTCTTTGCTCCCCAGCATGCATACACAAACAGAAAAAGTTGACAACCCTGAATTTTCCTGTCTTAGCAGAATCTAAGTGCCCCACAATAACACAATTAAATCAAGTATCACACTAAAAGGATTACTTAGTAATGGCAAAATTGGCTAATTGGCAAGCTCAGACATGCACTGGCATTGTGATACTGTGCCAGAGACCCAACATCAGGTTTATATGCTTCTATTTCCCCAACATATGATAGGTTTGGTTCCTTTCTGTGAGCATAAATAGGAAGGTGGAGTTTTGCACGCTTCTCATTTCCCATCCTGGACTCTGCACACCTCTGTCTTGCTAGCACTAATGGACATTTTTGTTATCTTTTATGTGTTTTTAACCTCCAGTGATGATCCTAGTTTTGTGTTTACATAATTGATTCTTTTATGTAGTGTTTTACATAACAATCTTAGCAATAGAGAAAGCCAGGTCCTAAAGGGGAAGAGAAATTATTTCAGCTCTACAAACACAAACGAAAAATAATTTTGGGATTAATAAGCATTGAGGTCGCAATTCCAGGTATAGATTTGCATCGTCCTAGATGGAGCTTTCTCAGGAAGGTGGAATAGCTTCCTCAGTTCTTGGGTGTGCCTAGGACCTTATGGGTTTCAGCCAACATCTACTCTTTTTGCACAACCAGATAGTATTGCTGGCTAGTGCATGGGTCGTGCAGCGCGATGGCCCAACTCCTCTCTGACCTTTTTTGAGTAGGGGCGCATCACCCCCTGCATTTTCTAGTGGACTGCGATTCAGACTAGTGCTTACACAGGTCTTCTGAGGTTGAGAATCAAAGTCTCCTATGTTTATTCTCACTTCTACTCTGCTCCTGCCTAAAGGCCTGGCAGAATCTGGCTCTTGGAAAGTGAAAAACATGTTCCTATAGGCCATGAACACAAAACGAAAACCGCAAAACCATCTATGGTTTGCAAAACCAACACCAACTGAATCAGATATGATTCTCAGTTTTACGAGAAGTGAATGGGTTGCACTGGTGTACAGGAGAGACATAGGGCCCATTGTTCAATTTTATATTCACTGACAAAAAACTTTGTTAACGCAGAGTTAAGGTTGCCTAGTATCACGTGCCCTTTCAGAACACCAACTTCAACAAAATTCAAACCTTGGAAAAACAGGAAATGCTGAGTTAAGGTACACACCAACACAACCTTAATTCTGCCTCCTCTTTGAGCACTGACCCAATATGCTCATAACATACAGTCTCACATTCTGCCTTTGCAAATAGTGCACATTACTCAGGGAGTAGAACACATGACAATGGGAGAAGAGTGTAATGCCTTCTCTTTGCTAAGGCAAACATTATTTACGTGAGCTGGACTGAAAAGAAGCTACTTGCACCTATTCTACTCTCAAACACTGAGCCTACTCCCCAGAAACAACCCCACATTTGCTAAATTTTGCAACTCCTTCACCCTCTTTTATCACCTTCAGTCTTACCCACAAGATTCCTTCTAACTCTATACTTTCACTTATCTGTTACTGAACCCACAGACCACTCTGATATCCCACCTGAATGCTGACAGCATAGGTGCTGGAATTAGGGGTGCTGGGGGTGCAGCAGCACCCCCTGGTTTGAAGTGGTTTCCATCATTTACAAAGTTTACAGTTTTGTCTAATGGCTTTCAGCACCCCCACTATACAAATTGTTCCAAGATCTCTGACAGTCTCCACGGAAAAGAACTCTGTGCAAGGTACTCACAATTTACAAAAGCCAGTGCAGAAATGAGTCATATTGGATCCCTCAAGGCGCACAGGCACAGCTTTCCTTTGTGCATAGCCACTCAAAGGATCAAGATCACCTCACATCATGATCACAGCTCTTCATGCTCCTCAAATTAATCCTCCACCTTTCAAAACAGCTACTGCAGAAAATTCCCAGTAGCTATTGCCAACTTCAGGAGGCAGAGTTAAGGTTCAGTGGGCATGTTCCTAGTTTTCAGAGGTTTGAGTTTTGCTGAACTTGATGTTATGGAAAACCATGAGATACCACCAGGCAACCTTATCTCTGTGTTAATGAAATTTGTCTGTGAATCTAGTAATAATGGCAATTATCATTGTCCATTAAAATTTTTCAGGAGATATCATGAGATTGGAGTGATGAAGAGACTTGAGAGAAAAATAAGTACATGGGAAATAGAGGATGTTGATCATTTTTAAAAATGCGTTTAACTTAAACCATAAATTTTACTTTACATTATCTTTAAAGAAAAAGTCTATGTAAACTTGATATTTTAGCAGGAACACTTGTCTGATGCATATTGAATCATCTTTTTGAATCATACTGAACATTTGAATACTTATGTGAGATAATTATTCTTTTTCATGTGATGGATCTAAAAAGCTTTTCGTGTCTGAAATATTTTGTATTTCATTTTTTATTTTTAAAAAGGAACTGTGTTTTAAGGCATCGATGAAGCTTTTATGTATGAGATTTTTACTCCCATTTCCTTTTGTACAGTTTATTTTCCTGTTTAGTGCAACATAATACCCAATTTGTTTTATGTATTCAATTTAGTAATGCAAGCAAGGTTGCAAAGGTCATAAAACACTATGCTGATTCTATAAATTCCATACAAAAACTCCCATTGAAATGACTTTCATCAAATACAAAAAATCCAAGGCAATTCACAATGCTAACACACAAAGCATAAATCCAGGCATTCATCTAACTTTCCAGGACTATAACAGGCAAAGGAGTCCATGGTGACATTGCAATTCCTTGTACCATTGCCACCTGTCTCCTGTAAGAGGCAAGCTGAATTTTCAAATGAATGCAAAAATTCACTGGAACCTAAGTGAGAAGATCTCAGCACATGTGCAATGTTTCATGTTGATTTTCAAGGGATTAGCACTTTAGCTGAGGAAATCTAAGTAAACAAACATTCTGGAAGATCAGTGAAAAATGAACAGTAATAAGCCAGCTATAATTAGTAATAAAGGCCTTAAAATAACTGTATCCCCTTGAGACACTGTTGGTTGAATCCTTACTGTGTTCTGGAAATAATAGAATAATTTTTTCCCAGTGTAACTAAAATGGTAATTAAAAGCTGATTTATTATCAAAGACAACCTCAAGGTTATAACGTAAGTAGCTGGCTGTGAAGTATTCCCATCAAAATCATTTGAAAGGTTCTGCCCTACTCACAAGGTGGTAGGACGGCAGAAGCCAAAGAGAAATCAGATATTTTTTTTCAGCTTTAAAAGGGGTTATGTATGAGGAAAGATTCAACAAAATTGTAATTAGTTAGTTTCGAGAGAAAGGCAATTAACAAGGCGCTTGACAGAAGAGTTTAAGTGTAGTTAGCTCGGGGATATTATAAAATTACGTTTAATGATCTATTTAAGGTAGCTTGAAAGACCAGAACACTACAGAGCAAACAGTGGATGCCATTGAAAAGTCACCATTTGCCAATATGTACCACGATTTTACCACAATTATTTCTTATTCCCTCCATCATAGCAACTTTGCCCTAAGTATATGGAAAAATGGATACTGCTGCTGTTGGAACTGCAACTGTTGACTTCTAAATATTTTTATTTCCATTTTAAATAGTTTTATTCTGTTTTACAGTGTCTCTAAATGCTTCCGTAGGGGAGGGGAGGGGAGGAGAGGGGAGGGGAGGAGGTACTTTATATAATTATTGAGATTCTTTAAAAAAATTTTAATGAGGTAGTAAAAAAACAGTACATCAACCCATTCCACACATCACAGACCCACGGCCTGTTTCTGGGCCTATACCACTATATAATGTAGGTCTTGTATATATGGTGCTTTATGCATGAGAAGCTGAAGTTTAAACCTATTGCACAGTAGGGGGTTGTGCACTAAGTGGCTGTGTGGATACTGCTGCGATACATTAAAAGTTTTGTAGTGTGCTCTGACATATTGTATTAGGTCCAAGTGCACTGTGAGAAGCAGCAGGGTCCACATGCACACTTAGTGCACAGCAGGCTGGTGTATTGTAAATTCACACCCTGCCTTGCTGCTCACTGAGTGGTCATATAGACAAGCCCTATAGGATGTAGTTCCTGAGAAATATGGAGTTAGTACTCTATTACGAATTTCATCATGTGTTTTCAAACCAGTTTAACTAGACTTAATTTGGTTTAAACATACCTGCAAACACCTACCCATTATAAACAAGCCACTAAGGCCTCAATAAGCACTCCACTGGTAGATCCCTATACTTATGGAGAACTCAATACAGGATCAGGGATCTGTGACATTACAGAGATGATTTCTCTGGCAGGTGACACTTCCATTCCCTGTTCTTTATCTGTTCAATTGACAAAGAGAGTCTCCAGGGCTGCTACAATCCAACACCCTTCGCTATCCATCTTCCAAGAACAATCTCCACTTTAAAGATCAATTTAAAATACTGCCAGACACACTACTACAACACCCCGCAAAAAACAAACTACTGAAAAACCAATACCCCCACAACCTATATTAAACATGATTAAAGTTGCAAAGTCAAGCACTCAAAAGGTTGAAATTGTCAGAGTTAAGGTCACCTGTGAACTTTAATTTGGCTCCCTTACGCCTAAACAATATGATACAGTATTTAACTACATGATCACATATTTTTTTACTATTTTTTGGAAATAAACAAAAGACAACTGAATTTTATAATGGACAGTGACAGGTAACCTTAACTATAGGTGTCATTCCTGTGCTGTGTATATTTGTGAAAAACACATTTTCACAGAAATTTGCCCTAAGTGTAAGAACATATCACAGCAAGCAGTGTCAACATTATATATATAATTTTCTAATTCTGTCTATAATTCAATAAGATAAAAGACACAAGAACATGCAGGAAGATAAAAAATTGGAACAACTTTCTCCTTTGATTGGCTATTTTCCTTTTTTTTTTTTTTTTTTGCTCCTGAGTGGGTAATACTTTCATGTCAAAGAATAAGTTGGCTTCAAAGTAAATTATGTGTAGTGGATAAATTATTATATATTTTGTATATACACATTGGTCCAGATTCTTTAGTTCACTAAGGCTTCTTTGTGCCCCATATGAGCCTAAAAGTGGCCAGTGATGATCAATGGCTAGAGTTCAGTGAATTTAATATAGCGGAATCAGTGCTGGCTTCTATGCCAGCTGACCTCTCTTCTCCCAGGTTAAGAAGCTGGAGGGGAATGTGTTAGGGATGTCCCAGGGCAGAGTGTGGGTGAGAAAGAGAAGGCAAGAGACATGGCAGTGTGGAGCTATGCTACATCTGATCCTCCAGTGGCCCAGATGGACATCCACCAGTGGTGCAATAGGGCTGCTTCTGTGACTTTTAGTGTTGGTGCCTGTGGGCACTCATTTGTTTTCAAATGAGCCAGATTTATTGGCTAAAATCCGATAAATCAAAGTGGCGATCCCAGATGAGTTTTTGTCTCCAAACTGGTGCCCTCATAAACAATGTGATTTACTTATGGAAAGAATTAATATAATTAATTTTTTTATTGGTAAATCATTACTGATGACCTTTTGGTGACCTATGATACACATATAAGATTTAAAATCTTTCTCCCCTTGTAATTAGCAGTGCATAATTAATGAGCACACCAAATTTCAATAGCATAGCTGAGAAAGACACGTGAGCATATGAAACTTGATAAGAAAGAATGGTGATCTTTCAATGGCTGTTGATAAAGTCAAGTCAGATGAAGAATTTTTGTTCATGTACTCTATGACTCATAATGAAAGAGCATACCAGATTTCAAGATTCTAGATCAATGTGAACATGAAAATTAATTGTCAGCCATGCTACAGAATAATCACTTGATGCCTCATGATGCTGGTTTTCCATCATCAATGGTTCTAATCCTATGGCTTTCTAGGATGCCGCAAACTTTTATTTTCCTTCATGAAGGTGAGTTAATTTTGTTCCTAGCAGTCTCTAATAACTCCTTTTCTGTAGTCTATGTCCAAAATTTCTTAATTCCTATTCTTTTCAATTATTTCAAATATGTTTTCTTTTATTTGTAGCACTGCATTTTGTTGTGCCGCCTCTTTGTCACCACCCAAAAACTGCAATAAAGCTGCAGTCTAGACCTGAACAGGAACCAGATATTTTGTTTCACAGGGAACTCAGTGATTTTGCCTTTTTTTCCTGTTCCAAATTCATCAGCACCAACAACCCACCCTCAAAATTTCCTGTCAAACAAAATAAAAACAAAACTACTTTCAGGTCTGTTAAAATACTTAATCCTGATTTGACTTTTTTATTTCATATTATATAAATATTATATTATATAAAAGAAATTGAAACAGAAAGTAATTTTGAAATGTAAATTTGAAACATGCCATTTCAAAAAGATCAAAATATATTTCTGAGGTGATGAAAATGTTTTTTCCCCTCAATTTTTTTTGACAAAGATTTGTTGCAATCAACATATTTCTGTGAAACTTTTTACTTAGACAAACTGACATTTTATGATGAAAAAATATTCCATCAGAGAATTTCCACCCATCTGGAGTGCATAGGCTGTCTGCAGGTCTTCACTCAACAGCTCTTCACAGCCTTCAGCTGTAAGGAATCCCCTGGCCGTGTGCTACCTTCAGGCTTTCTTCCACAGACACAGATGAAATAATGGAAAACAATATTCTCAAGCATAGTTAGTTGAGTTTCCAAATGCAGACATGGGAACCTCTAAAGTATTTGCCTTGTGAGAAAAGAGTATAGTGAACTTCAGTGGGAAACCTGTGACAACCTATCATCTTTCCCTATTTGTCCTAAGTATCATTGGCTTCTGCAGCCAGGCTCTCTCTGACAACGTTTCCCTTTTCTAGCAAACCATAACACTAGAGAGCCAACAGAGAAGAATTAATTATACTATGGAAATGCACTTGAACATTAGAAAAAAAGTCAGTATTTCATCCGAAACAACAAGCAGTCATGAAATGCACAATCATCTTGTTGCATTGCCCCAAACAATATATACATTATAAAAATAATAGCCAATGCATGAACTTAAAAGAGATACAATTATGCTACCCATTTTGAATTCCCTTTTTTCAACCAGAGCAATAGCAGTATGGATATGGCATACCCATTTTTACCTGGTTAATTTGAATAATGCTACATGCTTTGTGTAAAATGATAGAGGAGATTCTTTATTAAAAGAGACTGTGATGATTAAGTATAGCAGGTGACTTATAAAGAATTTCAAACAAAAATGTCAGAATTCATGTGTTGTTTTAATTTAGACAAACACAATTGAAACCCTGCTAGATTTTTATATTGCATTCTGGGGATTGGCTCTGAGAACACGAAGCCGACAATAACACAATTGATACCAGAGCCGTCCCACTCCAAATCACAAAAGATATCAGCATAACTTGGAACAGAAGGGGCCATCACGATCATCTAGTCTCACTTCCCGCTAAACACAAGGCAAAGAATGACAGCAAGTAATTTCTGCATCAAACTCAAAACTCCTGTTACCATTTTTTTTTAAAGTTTAACATACTTGATTAGTTTAAATCAGATAAACACCTGTTGCCTGAATTCAGAGGCATCAGATTAAGCTGAAAAAGCTTTTGGAAATATAAGAGTGATGAAAGAGGCTTATCCTACACATCTACTATCTTAGTACTGATATAGGGTCACTTCATGAATAAAGAGCATAAACCTGCCACCAAGAATAGCAATCACAATTAATCCTGAGAATTTTTTTACTAGAAAAGGAAGCCAAAGAGTACAGCAGATGAGACAAGAAGCAACCGGCATTACTAACAATATCAGCTTAAATTGCAGAGGCCATACACATCACTAAAAGGACACATACCACACAGATAAAGATCAGGCTGAATACTTCGAACAGACAGGGCAAAAGAGGCAAGGATCATACAAGTGAAGAAATGAAATAGTAAAATGTGAAGACTAGGATGCAAAGTGGAAGCTGTGGATGATATTAACCTCTTCCCCTCCAACAAGATTTGTAGAGATATTTACCATCAAGACTGAGGACTTTGGCTACACTGGCAAGTTACAGTGCATTAAAGGAGCCCTGGGTGCACTAGCTCACTTCCTGTCCACACTGGCAAGGCACGTAGCACGCTCTGACTCTGTGGCTACAGCACTGCTGGTACTCCACCTCGGCGAGTGGAATAACGTTTGCTGCACCCCTGCTGGAGCATTGTGGCACCAGTGTGGATGAGGTGTTGCATTACTGCACACTGATCAGCCTCTGGAAATGTCCCATAATCCCCTTAAATCAAGTGGCCACTCTTCTCATTGTTTTGAATTTGCAGTAGGAATGCAGATATGCCTTTTGAAAGCTACGTTTCTGCTGCTGGCTGCTTATCTTATCCGAGACAGATAAGTGTGCTCCAAGACAGCTTAGTGTGGAATGCTGTGTGAGAGAGAGAGAGGTGGGAGGGACAGGAGGTCTGCTGCTGTCTGAAATTACAAGACAGCATACTGACATGCTCTTAGCTCCTCAAAACCCACTTTCTCTCCCCTTACATACACACAACACACTCCCTGTCACATTCCACTCCCCACACCCCATTTGAAAAGCACTTTGCAGTCACTTGCATGCTGGGATAGCTGCCCATAATGTACCGCTCCTAATGCCACTGAAAGTGCTGCAAATGTGGCCACACCAGTGCACAAGCAGCGTCAATGTGGACAGACTGCAGCATTTTCCCTGCTGCACTCTCCGAAGGTGGGTTTAACTCACAGTGTGCTACCTCTGCAAGTGTAGCCATGCCCTGAGAGAGAATACTGCTGCTGGTGATGAATATTGCAGTATACAGAATTCTTGCTGAGCAAGATACAGTTTCAGCAATTTTATTTATGACACACTTTCTGTCATTCATAACGATTACCTTAGAGGAGACTTTCAGCAGGGGATGCACTGTGAAAACATTTCACAGAGAGGTGTTTGGATGTCTTCGTCGAATCTGAAAAACAGAAAATCACTAGTTAAAGCCATCAGCTTATGACACAATGGTAGCACTGGAAAAAAGTGATTGAAAATATCCACAGAAGAAATCTGCTCACTGCACAGAGAATGTGACAAAGAGAGAGGTAGATTAGTGGGTTTATCTCAGAAGTGACAGATTTCTACATTTCAGAAGTGCCATGCTGAAGTGGGTGATGGAGGGGTTCACATGAACAAGAAGAACCTGTGGTTCACCAGTAGCCACGGGTTATGATTTTGAGTTAAACTCAGTTCTGAAATTGTAAGATTAACCCAATAAAGCAATTTCTTTTTCTTGAATCTCAGGTACTTTTTCTGGGAAGATGGAAGCAGCATTGGAAGATATCAAAATAATTCAGCAATCTGTAGACAGGTTAGGAAAGTGATGAAATGACAGATGGAATACTTACATTTCTAATCTACCTTATACAAATTAAAATATAGAAGCGGATTCTGCTGGCAAGTGACTTGGTCTTATATGCAGCTTGAAGGCTGCATATTCTTTTCATTCATCATTTAAAGACAGATCATCAGGAAGTCATTACACTGCAAAGACTGGGCCTCTGTACAAATGTGATATATTTGAGCGTAGCAATATGCAAATATCACAGATAATAGAACAGAAAATGGTTTGCCGTATTGGACTTGTCCTTTGTGTGCATTATAGTGCCAGGTTTAATCCTGTCAGCAAAACTAAAGGAAAGAAACATGTTTCCCAGCCCCTGCATAAAATAGATGTTGGCAGCTTGGAACTGGCTTTGAAAACTAATGTTAAGTTTTGAAGTAGTCCTCTTTTTACAGTAAGTTTCTCTGGCTAGTGAAACTTGAGATGTAACCAAAATTCCATAGCCAAATACTGTACCCCAAACTTTTGAAAAGGTTTATAGTTCTCAGAAAACAGAGTTCAGGGGATCTCACAGTTTCTCAAAGAGACAATATTTAAGGCACAACAGCAAACTATCCCAATATGAAGGAGAGATAGGAATAATAATAAGAGGTCAATATGACTGCATCAGGAGCTCTTTAGTGACCTGAAAATCAAAAAGAAATCCTATAAAAATTGGAAACAAGGACTAATTGCTAAGGAGGAGTACAAAAGAATAGTGCAAGCATGTAGGGACAAAATCAGAAAGGCTACATCACAAAATGAGGCACAGCTAGCAAGGAACATAAAAAGCCATAAGAAATTGTTCTATAAATATATATGGAGCAAGAGAAAGACAAAGGATAGTGTAGGCCCACTACAAAGGGGAGGAGGGAGAGCTATTAATTGATGACATCAAGAAGACTGAAATGTTTAATGTCTGTTTTGTGTCATTTCAATAAAAAAAAATTAAATGTGACCAAGTGCTTAATACAATTAATATTAACAACAAGGGGGAAGAAACACAAGCCTAAATAGGGAAAGAATAGGCTAATAACTGTTTAGATAAATTAGATGTATATTACATTGGTGTGGCCTGACAAAATTCTAAGGTACCTAAGGAATTAGGTTGAAGTAATCTCAGAACCTCTAGCAATTATCTTTGAGAACTCATGGAGGATGAGTGAGGTCTCAGAGAACTGGAGAAGAGCAAACATTGTGCTTATCTTTAAAAAGGGAACAAAGGTATCATATGTAACTCCTGTGAGGTAGTTGTCCTGCTCTGTTTGGCAGGTTGGAGAACTGTGTCCTGTTTTAGGAGCCACGCTTTAAGAAAGATGTGGACAAACTGGAGAAAGTCCAGAGCAGAGCAATAAAAAAAAATAAAAGCTTAGAAAATTTGCACTACGAGGAAAAGTTAAAAAGACTGGGTATGATTTGTATTGAGAAAAGAAGACTTCACATATGTTAAGGGCTGTTAGAAAGAGGTTGGTGATCAGTTGTTCTCCATAGCCTCTAAAGATAGCACAAGAAGTAAACATCCTAATCTGCAGCAAGGAAAGTTTAGATTAGATATTATGAAAATCTTTTTCTCTATAAGAATAGTTAAGCACTGGAATAATTTACCAAGGGAGGTTGTATAATACCCATGATGGGTGAGTTATATGAATAGGTGAGATAAACACCTGTCAGGAATGGTGTAGGTATACTGGGTCCTGTCTTAGAGCAGAGCATGGACTAAACTTCTCAAGGTCCCTTCCATCACTACATTTCTATGATAGTTGGTTGCTATGGCTTAAAGTTCACCTCTTAATTAGAGACAGTTACAAGTTTGGAGGTGTAATGGTAGCATAATACAGAAGTAGCAGTAAAAGAGAGAAGTAAGTTCTAGCTCAAAGCTTATCTTTTAATTCACAGGTCAGCAAATGCTATGACTTCTTTGGAGGCAGCATAATCAGCTCTTGCAATACCTTGAATCTGATAAATACAATAACAGCTACAATACCAGGACCACATATCGATGACATAAGCAGTATGCAAGGCTCAGTTTTCAAAGGTTGAATAATCTGAACTCTTGCACAGGTGCTTCTTGCACTACTGTTGGTATGGGATAGTGATAGGGCACCATTGTTTGGAGACATTTGCATCCTGATCCCCTTGGCTGTGAGAAAGGGTCTCGCCAACTTGAATCTTTGCATGAGCATGAGCGTGTGCATGTGGTTAAAAACGGAAGCACAATCAGGACTATTTGAGTTTGATCAGCTTGTTGATATCTGAGTAGCAGGAGTGCTAGTGCATACTTATTCAAAATAGGTGAATTTGCTTTGCTTAATTTCAACTCATGGGCTTAAAATTTCAATTCATCCTCAGATATTATTGACTTCATGTTTTGATTAGGAAAAACTGATAAAATGTAAAGAGAAGAAACAGAAGGAAGCAAAAAAAAATTAATGAAGAAACAGGAAGAAAAACAGAGCAGAGTGAAAACCAAGTAGATACACAGCTAATGTGTACTGTGATAAAGGAAATGGAGTGGAGGAAAGAAATATCCTGATGAAAAGGTAAATATACCATATCTATATTCTCTATTGAGCTTCAAATGATCTAGCCATGGTTTTGAGAAATGTTGTATTCTTGGTACACAACTAAGGCTGCCCCATAGCTAGAAAATGTGCTTTTGATTTATTTTAATGATGATTGAGGGTGAGAATGGGGGGGTATAATTCATAACATGACCTTAAATTACAAGGAAAAATGTCTGTGAACTCAATATAGTTTTTTGAAACCCACAAATAGTTTGAGAGATTCACAAAACCTCAAACACCATAAGGGTCACTCATTCCTATTACATAAAATATTGCTTCTCATTCCCTATTGTGCCTGTCCCACTTCCTTGTTGTAATTGAGTTTTATTTTGAAATTTTAGCAGCATTCCACTCAGACTCCTAAAGAGAAATCTTCTTATTGAGAGATGGGCCTAAACCACAAAATTCAGGTCTGGAACTAGATGTTAATCTCCCCAAAGGACAAATGTATTCTGATATGGGTTCAGCCAGTTAGACAGAAAGGGAGTAATAGTGAAATCTTCAGACTGAGCTAAGATTCTGAACTTCTACCAAAATCTGGGGGCCAAAGAGCTGAGATTCAGGCCTATTTCACATTTTAATCAGCTAATAAGAACAAAGCTGCTAGATAGTGTGAAGAAAAGCTGCTGGGGACTCACAACAACTACAGTTGCTGGTGTACTGGCTTATTTTTTTGTGGGATTGCTCAAGAGTTATTTTAAAGCATATTGCTCAGAATCCCAATTAAAGTGATAAAATGTCAGGAAATCACCTGAAAATTAGTTTCTTACAGTATCTCTTAATATCCACATAAGCATATTTACAAACACTTATGACACATCTCCATCAGGATGAATCTCCTAGGAATTAGTTATGAATGATACAAAATAATAGGGCATCATGGTCCCACTAGTCTGGGTCAAGTACAGCATTTACCCAATAGGGTTGTATGATGCTTCATGTTCATTAGAATGACAAGTTTCCATTTACCAGAAGATATTAAAAAAGCCCTGTCAATATTATTTCCATCAACATCATTTTCACAAGATTAATAAAAAATTAATGAAGCAGACAGAATGCAGTAATCTGGTTAAATATTAATTTTATATTTTCTTTAAGAGCCTGTCTGCTGAACTTTGAACACCTACAGCTTACTGACGACATCGCAACACATGTTCCATTACTAATGCTCCCAGTGGCCTCATATACACATTGAGTGTCAGACTGCCTGTGGAGCTGAGCAACCACGAGCAGTTATTTTCTTAGACAAACAGTAGCTGAGCTACTCCAAGGTGATATAATCCACCCAGTAGAAAGTGCAAGCATGTGCACCATTCCTCAGATCCACAACTGGCAACCTAGTCACCAGAAAGTGGTGGTTACACTAATTCCACCATTAATATCTCCTTGAGCAGTGCAGGAACCTACCCCTCGCAGAAGGAATTTTTTATTCAAATTGAGTAGTACCATATACCACCGGTAGTCCCACTGACATCAGGAGGACTATATGCAGAGTAAAATATTAATTAACCTGAGTGAGATCATCAAAATATGCCCAAGGAAATGTATTGACAATCTCAAACAACAATGCACCAAATATCTGCTCTTTGGCTTTTTTTAAAGGCAAAGAGAGGTTTCTGATGTATTTTATGTGTGGATGTAAAAATAGGGATGGGATGAATTAGAATCACTTTTTGTGGTCTGATACGAAATATTATGATATACTGTTGTTGGATAACACATTCAAATTTGAATATTAAGACGCATGGCACAAAAATCTTCCCTCTTTTCAAACATCATGGGGTTGGTTACTCTGTGGATTTCAGGGTATGCATCCACGACACAGATGCTGTGCCTGGATTTATTCTCCAGTAAACCTATGGATTTGTGCTGACTTCCAATCCATACACTCCTCAGGGGAGAGGAGGTTGCTATTCTATTCAGGTTGCTATACAGCCTTCATAACTGTAGTATCTGAATGCCTTCCAACAGTGCATTAAGCGATGTGACTAATATCTGTCTCATGTGGTTTGTTCTCTCTCTCTTATCCTCTCCCCATGGAGAGAATTGTGTGTACAGTGCAGTGTTTTGTTTTGGTGTTTCAGTAAGGGCTGGCTATTTTTTGTACATGCTGCTACGTGTATATTACAGAATTCAAGCCACTTGCAGCAGAAGACAATGATGTTTGTCAGGATCTTAGTTCCTGTGGTAGTTCATTCCACAGTATCAGCCCAGACTCCAAGAAAGAGCTCTCTCCTGCACAAATAAGCTCTCTCTTTAGGATAGACATTTCCATTGTGCCTGAGGTTAGCCTGAATATAGTGAGGGCAGGAAGACCATGACAGCTATTAGAGATACATATTGCCAGGATTAGGGCAAGCGGACAAGGGTAGATCTGTCACCCTGTGGAGATGCTTTGGTCCTCTGTGTATCCTCTGAGAGCCACAGGTTTTGCTATGTGCCTAGGGTCATATGTGTGTTGGATGGGAATACCTCAACATCTTCCATAGCCATACAAACTCCACACACAGACTGGATGAGGAGTTGGGAGCTCTTCAAGTCGAAATGCTAGGCTTCTAGTGCAAAACCACCTCTCCCATGGGTTTCCCCATAGAAGGGAATAATACTATCCTAAATACAGTATACAGTGTAACAGAGGAGATAGAGAACCTACTGGAGAATCAGAGTAGCCTTTAGTACTTCAAGTTAAGTAGGAAGACACCATTCTTCAGAAAGGAGCTAGTGTCTGTTGTCAGACTTCACTTCCTGATAATCAGGCTCTACAGTGATGGGAACAGTATAAATACCCTACATATAATAGAATTATTCAGCACAGCCTGTAGGACTGGAAGTGACCTTGACAGGTCATCTAGTCCAGTCCCCTGCACTGTGTCAGGACTAAGTATTCTAGACCATTCCTGAGAGGAGTTGTCTAACCTGTTCCTAAAAACATCCAATGACAGAGATTTTACAAACTCCCTAGGTACTTTGTTCCAGAACTTAACTTCTCTTACAGTTAGGAAGTTTTTACGAAAGTCTAACCTAATCTACTTTACTGCAATTTAAGAATATTACTTCTTCTCTTGTTCACAGTGGTTAAAGAGAACAATTTATCTCTCTCCTCTTTATAACAACCTTTTATGTATTTGAAGATGTGTCACGTCCCCTCTCAGTCTTCTCTTCTCCAGACTAAACAAACCAAATGTATTAAATCTTTCCTTGCAGGTCATGTTTTTTAGACCTTTAATCATTTTTGTTACTCTACTCTGGACTTTCTCCAATTTGCCAACATCTTTCCCAAAGTATGGTGCCCAGAACTGGACACAACACTCCAGTTAAAGCCTTCTTAGTCCTGAGTAGATTTGAAGAATTACTTCTTGCATCCTGCTAACACATCCCAGAATGATATTGTCTTTTTTTTGTAATGGTATGACATTGTTGACTCATATTTAGTTTGAAATCCACTATAATCCTCAGATCCTTCTCTGCAATACACCTTAGGCAGTCATTTCCCATTTTGTATTTGTGAAATTGATTATTCTTTTCTAAGTATAGTACTTTGTATTTTTGTGCTTATTGAATTTCATCCTGTTTATTTTAAACAATTTCTCCAGTTCGTCACTTTGAACCCTAATCCGATCCTCAAAAGCACTTGCAACTCCTCCCAACTTGATGATATCCACAATCTTTATAAGTGTACTCTCTGTGCCATTATCCAAATCATTTATGAAGATGTTGAATAGAACTTAATGCAGGACAGATCCCTGCAGGACTTTCCTGATATGCCCTTCCAGCTGATAACTACTCTCTGAGCATAGTTTTCCAACCAGTTGTGAACCGACTTTATATTAGGTTCATCTATATTTCTCTAGTTGTTTATGAGATGATCATGTGAGACAATATCAAATCTTATAATACAATATTGTACTAAAGTTGAGATATGTCACATCTACTGCTTTCCCATCCCTCCCCACAAAGCTTGCTACCCTGCCAAAGGAGGATATTAGGTTGGTCTGATATGATTTATTCTTGATAAGTCCAGTTAACTGTTACTTATTACCATATATTCTTAGAGGTGCTTACAAATCGAATGATTATTTGCTCCATTATGTTTCCAGGTACAGAAGTTAAGCTGACTCGCCTATAATTCCCTCGGTCATCATATTTTCCTTTTTATTGATATGCATTTTTATTTGCCCTTATCCAGTACTTGAGTATCCTGTCCTCCATGAGTTCTCAAAGATAATCGCTAATCAAAGAGCTCTTTTCAGCCAATTCCTTAAGTATTGTGAGATATATTTAACCAGGCTCTGCTGACTTGAAAACATATCACTTGTCTAAGTTAATTCTTAACTTGTTCTTTTTCTACTTTAGCCTCAGATCCTATACCATTTACACTGATGTTTATTACGTTAGTCATTCAATCACTGCTAATTTTTTGGTGAAAACAAACAAAAAGGGCATTCAGCACTTCAGTCATTTCTGCTTTTTCTGTTATTGTCTTTCCCTCCTCATTGAATAATGGCCCTATCCAGTCTTTAGTCTTCCTCTTGCTTCTCAGGTATTTGTAAATGTTTTCTTGTTACCTTTATGTCTCTAACTAGTTTAATCTCATTTTTTTGCCTTGTTCTTTCCAAGTTGGTCACTACATTCTTGTTTTTTTTTAATATTCATCCTTTGTCATTTGAGCTAGTTTCCAATTTTTGCATGACTCTTTCTTGAGTTTCAGGTTATTGAAGATCTCCTGGTTAAGCCTATATTTCCTATGCATTGGGATAGTACGCTTTTGTGCCCCAATAATGTTTCTTTAAAAAATTGCCAACTCTCCTGAACAGTTTTTTCCCTTAGACTTGCTTCCCATGGGATCTTACCTATCAATTCGAGTTTGCTAAAGTCTGCCTTCTTGAAATCCATTGTCTTTATTTTGCTATTTTCCCTCCTACCATTCCTTAGAATTATGACCTTTGTCATTTCATAATCACTTGCACCCAAACTGCCTTCCTCCTTCAAATTTTTAACTAGTTCCTCCCTGTTTGTCAGAATCAAATCTAGAATAACCTATCCCCTACTTGCTTTCTCTACCTTCTGTAATAAAAAGTTGTCTCCAATGCATTCCAAGATCTTGTTGGATAATCTGTGCCTTGCTGTATTGTCTTCCCAACAAAAGTCTGCATAGCTGAAGTCCCCCATCACTGTCAAGTCCTAGTATTTACCTCAGAGGGATATTGTGAAGAATAAATTAGTTAATGTTGGTAAGTGCTTTGAAGATTAAAAGTGTGATATAAGAGATAATTAGTATTTCACTTTACAGTCAATAAAGCTTTTATCATGTTTGCAGAATTATCAGAGTACCACGCACATACTATCTGAAGCAGTAAGTCATTTATTAAGCATGCTTGGAGAAGCAACGTATACCTATGTGCCTATTGTCAAAAGCCTTGCAAACCAAAAATCATACATCTTCTTTTGTAATATTCAGTGATCCAGACGGCTGTGAGAATGAGAAAAGACGAGGTAATGGGCATTGTGTTCTGGGCCCTCATGTCTGCTGAGACTGAAGAGCTGCTGTTTTCAATGTTAGCATTATCCACAGGCAAACTCAGTGACGTATGTTTACAATCACAGTACATGGATAAAAATCTGGGTGGGGAAAGTTGGTACTGAGGTTCTAACAGTTCTATTAGTTGTCCAAAGTCCAAATCTTCCATGGCAGAAACTGACTACTTATCCATCATTCTCTTCAGGGAATCCATCCTAAATAGCTTCTTCAAGAAACCTTTCTTCTTGCTGTTTATAGTTGGAATGAAATTCTGACTTCACAGTGCTCTCTGTTACCACTTTTCATGATTCTATCATATGCTTCCAGATGCTTAGTGTTAACTTGCTTTCTCTAAGCAGATGTATTATACAGTAGCCAGACATAACATCCCATTCCCTCAAGAAATGTCTGCAAGACAGCATTTACATTTAGCTTTAGCGGGTTTACTTTGACTTATCCAGAAAGATCTTCAATACACATAACCAAGCTCCATTGCTTCTCTCACTTATTTTGTCTCCTCAGAGTCAAAATGAAAGTCTCACAAGAAATGAGCAGATTGGCTTGTTTTAAACATTGATTGGCCGATGATAGGTGACTGAGGTTTGAAAATTAATGGAAGTAATTCAGTATGGAAACAGCTATGAGCTATTCCAAACAGCCTGCTTTTCTGCATAGACTGCATCCTGGTCAGACATTTATCCCATGAATGTAATAAAAGTAGCATCTGTTCTTTTAGACAGCTTGTTCCTAAGTAGTGGTATGTAAAATTAAATTTAAAATTAACCTTTTTCTTTTGCTTTCACTTTCTCTTTGTAGTGTTTTGGATACATAACCATCAGAAGGAACAGTACCATATTCACACTAAAGGATATCCCACTTAATGATATGTGACAGCCTTTAACACAAATAACAAGCTCCAAGCTGCATGGCTGTGTTTTATTACATACCATGCAATGCTGACTTATACACATAGTAGGAGAACTTGTGTGACTTCTGCAGAGATCATTGCATTAAACCTTACTTAAAGCAAAGTCTAACCTCAGTATTAGTGATTACCAATAGTTACCATATCAGTTATACAGTATCAGCCAATCTGCATTTTGGATTATCTAACTTATTTTTCTGAGACTGGAAATGATTACATTTTGCCTGGACTGCCCCTCATCTCCAACACGAAATGCCAGTGGTATGTGGGGTTGGGAGAAGAGAAGCAAATCTGACAGCCTGCCATTCATTTATAACAAAGTAAAGGAATAATTATATGGGAATGCAAAAACAGTTTTGCATTTCAATAGAAAAACAATGAGAACTGAATATGCACAGGCAGATGATAATCATTTAGGGCCCATCTCTGCTCCCATTGAAGCCAATGACTAATCTGCCTTGACCTCAACTTTTCTGCTTTGGGCTTTTACTTAGCACAAGGAGGTAGATTCACAGGTAAATTTCAGGGATGCTGGAATGATCGTATTCATATATAAATTAACTCCCCTGGGGGAATTCTGCATCCCATGGGGGAACAGAATTCATACCTTCTGCATATTTCTTGGCTCCCCACAAAAAAATGGGGGAGCCAAGAAATCTGTGGGGAACACACGACCCTTCCCTGGCAGCCCGGGTGCATCTGCTGGGAGCAGCTGGCAGCAAAGAGCAGATCACTGTGGGGTGGGTGGAGGTGGAGGGGAGGACGGAAGCTATACATTTTATATAATATATAAAAATTAGATTTAATGAGACTAGAGAACCTAATGTGCTCTGAAAATTTAGCTTTTAAACCTTGATTCTACAAACCCTTATACATGTGTTTTTCTTCTGTAAATAAATTTAGTCTCATGCATGAGTGTTTGTGGGATTGGGCCTTGAGTTTCTAATTTTCAGACCACCCTCAGACATTAAAACACTTTTCAATATCAAATTAGGCAAAGGAACTACAGAATCTTACACATATACTAGGCTTGTACTAAAAATGAGGGGACAATTCACCTTCTATTCCCTCATTCCTCTCCATCTTCCCTCCCTCTTTTAGTCTCTATAGGTTTCATCTATAGACTAGTAACTCTTTGCATGGGGACGGGCTGCAGAGGAAAGCTGACTAGAAATCTGGTAAGTCCTATTGGTTCTGGGAAGAGGGTGTCACTCAAAATATACTGTTTCTCAAGGCTACCTCAGGAATTTTGCCTGCCAGTCAGAGCCATTTTACCCCAGAAAGGTCCAGCACGAGCCAGCTACGCAAAGTGGCTAGTCAGTTCAATATGTGGTTTTTGTGTAATAAAACAAACAAAAAAATGACAGGTTTCAGAGTAGCAGCTGTGTTAGTCTGTATCCGCAAAAAGAACAGGAGTACTTGTCCACGTATCTATTCAAGTAGCATCATCATAGGACCTAATCACATCAGCCATGCCATCAGGGGCTCATTCACCTGAACATCTACCAATGTGATTTATGCCACCATGTGCCAGCAGTACCCCTCTGCCACGTACATTGGCCAAACCGGACAGTCTCTACAATGTTATAAGGGAGCATTGCACAGCTTTAAACGAGCATGTTCTTTAAATGATCATCGACGTAACAATGGTAACCAGGACGACTTTAAGTGAGGAGTTACTGTAGTTGTTTATCCAAGGCTAAAAATATGGACATCAAATGACACTGATTGGTTAAAAGATCCGCCTTGCAGAAAGGGATGGGGGAAGTTGTCTGCTGCAGGTTGACACAGACTGACTGAGAGTTAAGGTCTGCAGGAAGGGCTGTAACTTGGCCACCGAGAAAATTGGCATGGGAGGAGGGGAAGGGGGAGGTGGGGAAGCACCAAGTCTAAATCATGTATACCTAGGGGCTTCAGAGAAATGGCAAGCACAGGTAAGACAGTATGGGCAGAGATATTTGTTGTTTTAAATCAATTTCCCTGAGTGCTATGTAGCATTTAGCAAATAAATCACACTTTGTTTTGAAGAAGCTGATTCTGAATTACTGTGACTGTCCACAGCATCCTGAAAGGAAAATCTTGATACCAAGCCTGTTTGGGGATTCTCAGGTTTGCAACAAGGGGGCTGTAACTTGGAGCCCAGTCAGAAAGCAGTTGGATCATGGGGTCCCACCTCAAAAAGAAGTGGAGACATGGGCCTGTGACTTGAAAGGCTGGGGGACTGGAGAGGGTCTCTGAAGGGGCAGCCTACCCAAGTACCATGACAGGTACCATGGTCCCCCACCCACAAAAAAAGAGGGAGAAGCTTTAATTTGATCATAAATGCTTCCTTCCCTGATAAGAGAACAATGACGCCCTCCATTTCTTAGCTTGATTCAGATCTGGTAAGCAAACAGCCACTCCCTGACAATAGCTACCACTAAACACCAACCAGTTCAGCTGTGGCTAATTTAAAGAGTCACAGGAGCAGCAGTAAGTACTCAATAGGAACTCAGGCAGTGAGGTAATTCTGTAGTATAAGACCTGAAGCAGTAGTTTCAGGTTCTGCTGTGAGCTCCAGAGAAAGACAACAGTCAACAAGAAAGCTCAGTGATTCTGTGATTGTTTAGAATTTTGGGAAGTTTATTTTTCTCCTTAGAAAATGTTTATTTTATGCCTACAAATCAATTTGATCTCCTTTCAAGCCTTGTCCGAGTCACTAGGCTTATGGCATAGGGGCAGAATTATGACAAGAATTTTGATTTCTGTAGTTGTCAATCTCCCATTCTGAACACTAGGCAATAATGTTAGCTGAACAACAATGGAGTATGGTTGAACATGATTTACCTATTGCATAATGCCATTACCAAATGGTGTAATATACAAACATCTTTAAGACCATGTTGGGAGGGAGTTGTAGGGAAACATCTTTATGGGGAAATATTCAGAGAAATTGCTGTTATTCTCTAATTATAGGAAAGTAAGAATGTAAGTATTATAATATTTCAAAACAAACATTTTCTGGATGTATTAGAGATGCAGCATTTGGGTGAAGATTGTTAAGTTTATGATAGGGATATCATATGCTGAAGGGAATTTAGTCCATGTGTTTTCGGGATGCTGCCTAAGGAAAAAATAACTAATATTCTTGATTCACACAAGCATTTAAAAATATTAAATAATACTTCTGACAATGGAGACCTTCTGGCTGCAAGGAGGAAACACTTTTTGGCAATAATTTCATTAACTGTAGTGAAGAAATATATACTGATACATTTAAAAGACAATGCTGCTTCAGCTGAGCTAGAGTGGTATGGAAGCCTTTTCTAGATGGCTTCTTATGAGATGTTCAGGGCTAGTGCTACCATTTAGGCGGATTAGGTGGTTGCCTAGGGCGCCAGGATTTGGGGGCGCCAAAAAGAGGTGCCCTCCAATTTTTTTTTAAGTGTTTAAGCGGCCGCTGCCCTGGGAGGGAGAGGGAGTCTGAGCTGCCACCAGCAGGGATTCCCCTGGGTCAGCGCTGACTGGCAGCCCAGGGGTTCCCCTGAGTCAGCGGGCCACTGCCGATAGCCGGCAGCCCAGAGGTTCCCCTGAGTCAGCAGGCCACTGCCGGCAGCCGGCAGCCCAGGGGTTCCCCTGAGTCAGCGGGTCACTGCCGGCAGCCAGCAGCTCAGGGATTCCCCTGAGTCAGCGGGCCACCGCTGACAGCCGGCAGCCCAGGGGTTCCCCTGAGTCAGTGGGCCACCGCCAGCAGCTGGCAGCCCAGGGGTTCCCAGGGTCAGCGCGCCGCTCGCAGCAGCCGGCAGCCCAGGGGTTCCCCTGGGTCAGTGCGCCGCCAGCAGCCGGCAGCCCAGGGGTTCCCTGGGGTCAGCACCCCGCTGCCAGCAGCCGGCAGCCCAGGGGTTCCCCTGGGTCAGTGCGCCGCCGGCAGCCCAGGGGTTCCACTGTGCAGTCGCTGCTTCGCTTCTCCCACCTCCCAGGCTTGCGGTGTCAATCAGCTGTTTGGCGCTGCAAGCCTGGGAGGAGAATTAGAGCAGGAAAGCATGCTCGGAGAGGATGCGGAGCAGAGGTGAGCTAGGTTGGGGAGGTATAACAGGGCTCCTGGGCCTGGGGGTGGAAGCTGCCGTGCTGGGTGGGGAGCTGCCGCGGGGGGGGGGGNTCAGGGCAGTGGGGAGCTGCTGCAGGGCTGGGGGGAGCAAGGTGGAAGTTTCGCCTAGGGCGCAAAACTTCCTTGCACCGGCCCTGGAGATGGTCACAGTTAGGGGAAAGAACAGAGGAAATGTATGTGAGGAGTCTGTGAAGTCTTTTATAGACCCCTTGTTAGAAGTCTCTTCTCAGACCACATTCTACTAGTATAACTTCACTGCACACTGTCCTAGCCTACTGTTAGCTATAGGAGAAAGGGATCTATATATGTAAAGCAGATGGAGCTCCTTGAAACAATTATAGTTCATTAATCATCATATAGTTGTGAATACTTTGAATTGATCCTACTTTTCCATTGACTTCACCGGTAGCAAGGCTGGCCTAAGCTTGTGAGAGCTTACTGAATTGTTCACAGAGTACAGTAACTCCTCACTTTAAGTCATCTCGGTTAACGTTGTTTCGTTGTTAAGTTGCTAATCAATTAGGGAACATGCTCATTTAAAGTTGTGCAATGCTCCCTTCCGACATCGTTTGGCAACCGCCTGCTTTGTCCACTGCTTGCAGGAAGAGCAGCCCGTTGCAGCTAGCTGGTGGGAGCTTGAACCAGGGTGGATCGGCAGCCCCCCATCAGCTCCCCTCCCATCAGCTCCTTGCTCCCCTAAGTTCCCTGTGCAGCAGCTCCCGGCATTAAATTGTTTGTTTAAAACTTATACTCTGTGTGTGTGTGTGTGTGTATATATATATAGTATAGCCTTTTGTCTGGTGAAAAAAAATTCCTTGGAACCTAACCCCCTCATTTACATTAATTCTTATGGGGAAATTGAATTCGCTTAACATTGTTTTGCTTAAAATCGCATTTTTCAGGAGCATAAATACAATGTTAAGTGAGGAGTTACTGTAATCTTATTTGCTCTTCCTTTGGAGATATGGGTTATTATTCTTAAATAAATGGAAATGTGGGTTTAAGAGTTGGTGAGCTGGACATATGATACTCGGATGAGTTTTTACTTTTAGTACCAAAATATTTCCATTACTTCTTACTTAAAAAAAACCCTCAATAAATCTAATCCCTATTCACCCAGAAACAAAACACTATCATCCTTTTTCAACTCTGCTATAACCCCTTACCATTTGTATTACTAGATGTGTCACAACATAAAAACTATTATCATAATTTGCATGAATTGGCAAATTCAGCAGACAGGCCCATAATTGAAGGAGAGGAGAACTTTCAACTCCATACAAGAAGATTGCTGGTGCTTAAGCTGTTCATTTGATATACAAAGCAGCAGCAAAACTGATGAGTTGCAACCTTACCATAGCTGTTAACTTTTTAAATTCTGACATGACTAAACAGGCTGTCTAATTTGCATATGCAACCTTGAAATACAACCTAGATGGAGCTACTATAAGGTGGGTGCATAACTGGTTGCAAAACCATTCTCAGAGAGTAGTTTCAGTGGTTCACAGTCAAGCTGGAAGGGCATATCAAGTGGGCTTCCTCAGGGATCAGTTCTGGGTCTAGTTCTGTTCAAAATCTTCATCAATAATTTAGACAATGGCATAGAAAGTACACTTATAAAATTTGTGGATGATACCAAGCTGGGAGGGGTTGCTTTGGAGGATAGGATAAAAATTCAAAATGATCTGGACAAACTGGAGAAATGGTCTGAAGTAAATAGAATAAAATTCAGTGAGGATAAATGCAAAGTACTCTGCTTAGGAAGGAACAATCAGTTGCACACACACAAAATGGGAAATGACAGTCTAGGAAAGAGTACTGTGGTAAGAGATCTTAATAGTGGATCACAAGCTAAATATAAGTCAACAGTGTAACTCTATTGCCAAAAAAGCAAACATTCTGCAATGTATTACTAGGAGTGTTGTAAGCAAGACACAAGATGTAATTCTTCTGTTCTACTTCAAGCTGATTAAGCCTCAACTGGAATATCGTGTACAGTTCTGGACACCCCATTTCGGGAAAGATGTGAACAAATGGGAGAAAGTCCTGAGAAGAGCACAAAAATGATTAAAGGTCTAGAAAACATGACCTATGAGGGAAGACTGAAAAAACTGAATTTGCTTAGTCTGGAGAAGAGAAGCCTGCAAGGGGACATGATAACAGTTTTCAAATACATAAAAGGTTGTTACAAAGAGGAGGGAGAAAAACTGTTCTCTTTAACCTCTGAGGATAGGACAAGCAGCAATGGGCTTGAATTGAAGAAGAGTAGTTTAGGTTGAACATTAGGAAAAACCTCCCAACTGTCAGAGTGGTTAAGCACTGTAATAAACTGCGAGAGAGGTTGTGGAATCTCCGTCATAGGAGATTTTTAAGAGCAGGTTAGACAAACACCTGTCAGGGATGGTCTAGATAATACTTAGTCCTGCCTTCAGTGCAAGGGATTGGACTAGAGGACCTCTTGAGGTCCCTTCCAGTGCTACGATTCTATGCACTAGTTGATGATGTAATGGAAAAAAGGCTGCTTCAGGAGCATGTAGATACGAAGTAACATTCTTAATATATTGCAAGCCAAAAGACTCAGGTAATTATGTGTCATATCATGTTAATCACACCCTTTGGTGATGACTTATTTTAAGTATGTTGATCCCATGACAAGTTCTGACACATCATCTTGGCACATGTAATCAACTTTAAAATTAATTCAGAGCTCTTTCAAAAGAGCCCATTATGGAAAGTCACTTGGGCAGAGACTTTGGAAAAATCTCCACAAATTGCTTTAGAAAACTGATTACATGAAGCTGAGGAAGTTACCTGACTTGGGCAGGTATTATGTACACGACACAGAATGGAAGTTATCGGTAAGTCTGATTTTCTAATGGCATATTGGTTGCATGGTAGTAATATCATAGACAGGAGATGAAAAAGTCTAACACCCTCGCCAATAAATAATTTATTCAGACCTTAATGTTTTTGTCTTTGCAGTACATTACTCAGAATAGACTTGCTGCTGTGCCAATCTGTATTGGAATATTCCCAACAGGAGCTGTTCATATAAATCCGACCTTGCTTTTTATCAAGAAGACAAAGCAAAGAGAGGAATGAGAACAATGCAACCAATGTTTAACACCTTTAGCACCTGTTTGAAAGCAAAAATGAAGACTAATGTTCTCCTAGACAACTCATTCAATATTTATCTTAGTGAAGGGAAAACAAGCAACAGAACTGTTGAACTGAATTACAATAAAATGCATGTTTTTCAGGCAGAAGAGCACAAAATCAGTTTTGGTTTGGCATGCTAACTATGCTATATTTGAGCAGAATGTTACATATTCATTTCATTCATCATTTAAAGGCAGATAATCAGGAAGTCATTATGTGGCCTACATTGGGCAGCTATTCGATTATAGCATAATTGAGCACTCTGTAATGCAGCCAAAGCTGACAGGTTGGGAATGCATAATATCCCTCCCATGATATTTTGACGGGGGGAAAAGTATAGGAAAATTATGCTTGTCAGTCAAAACCTGCCAACTAAGTGAGAGGATTGGAGTCTCCAGTAGTTTGAGAATAAAAAGCCAAATTTACTTTTAAAACTGTTGGGAGGCTTTTAGGTTTTTTTTTTTTCCTTCAGCCTCTTATCAGTTTATAAATTATCATTGTATAATTATAATTTGAAGCAGAATGCTGCTTTCTAACCACTTGTCTTTGTACTGCTATCCATTTGAGGCAACCCACGCAGTTCATGTAGTTTTACTCTACTCCAAAAACGGGACAAATGACTAGCTTCAGAATACAAAACTTTTTACATCCAGGTCTGAATTTGGTTCATTGTTGGGAGCAGGTATTAATAACATGCAATAAAAAAGGAAACAAAATATTTTAACAAAATAATGGAAGGGCCATTCTTTGCAGCTATTGAGTTTTTAAATTGTTGATTAATATTGCAAGAAACTACAGACCAATGTGTTGTTTCTGTGCATGGGATTTACCTACATAATTCCCACTGATATTAATGAGTAACCTGATTTAAGGCTTGATTCTACAGGTCCCATTCATACCTGTTATATAATGCACCATACCCTATCCTTTTGGTATATCTCTCTCAAAGTTTGTACAAGCACTTAGAGATTTGGATAGAAAAATAAATAAATTTATATGTTTTATATAATCTTGGGGGTTGGGAGAGATTCTCTCATCAAGGTGCAGGCAACCAAGGGCTTGATGCTGTAGCCTTTATGAACGTAAACAGTCTTGTTCATGTCAGTGAGAGATCTCACAGGAACATGGTCTGCAAAAGTCAGGTTGCATTCATCAATATCAGTGAGAGATGTGTAAGTAAATCCCCACGTATTTCAGTGGGAGAATAAGAATACTTTTTAGTTTTTAGTTTCTTGCAACATATATATTCAATATAACAGAAAACAGATTTGACTGACTTCCCAGACTATTCCTAAATTTCCCAGTAAATCACTTATGTAGCCCACTCAACATAAAATTATAATCTCCTGCAGCAACCTCAAATCATTCAACCTATCTCATTTGGAAAAGCCTGTGAGTATAGTTTAATCTTGCAGTTTACCCTGAAAATCACTAGATCCAGGCTAATTCAGAACAAAAAAGGAAGTTAGTTCCAGAGTCTAGGATCCTCATGGAAAAAGCCCAGGCACTGGCCACATCTGTTTGAAAATAGGATGATAGCTTATGTGCTGATTGCATGTAAGGGCTGAGAGGTTATGACCCAGGTACTACTCCGCCAACTCCCAAATCACATAAGTGTTTAAAAAAAATCAAAATCAACACCTAAGACTCCTCTCAGAAACTAGTTAGCAGCCTTTGACCAAAATCACATCTGAAAAGAAATGGCCAAACACACATGGGGAGTGAGGGGAAAAAGGCTTAGCTACAGCACTAAACATCGAAGCAATCTATCTCATGGTCCCAGTTCGGATCTTAGTGTACAGAAGTCCACATGGCAAAAATCAACATCAACACCTGGTCAACAAAATCAACAGGAGATCAGGACTTCATGGGCATAGAAGGGGCTTTCTGTCTCACTATACAGCTCTTGAAAACAGGGTTGAAATACACTGGCAGGATAGAACAAGAGTACTTGTGGCACCTTAGAAACTAACAAATTTATTTCAGCATGAGCTTTCGTGAGCTACAGCTCACTTCTTCAGATGCATAGAATGGAACACACAGACAGGAGATATTTATACATACAGAGAACATGAAAAGATGGAAGTATGCATACCAACAGGAAGAGTCTAATCAATTGAGATGAGCTATCGTCAGCAGGGGAAAAAAAACTTTTGAAGTGATAATTAAGATGACCCATAGAAGGTGTGAGGAGAACTTAACATAGGGAAATAGATTCAATTACTGTAATGACCCAGCATTCCCAGGGAGACATTAAATTTCTGTTCACGGTGGACCTGTTCCATTATTTCTTACTCTTAAAAAAAATTAAAAAAGGAAATCTAAATAAATCTAATTTTCAGCCACCCATGAGACCATACCATTTGCTAAAACCTTTTTAATTTTTTTTTAATTTTTTTTTTATTGCTGATTGCATTAGTAGTGTCTCTCATTTCTACTTCAAATGAGTTCCTGGGAATTAAATGTTTAAACTCTGCAGTAGGGGGTGGTTGATTATCAAGACCCAGGCTAAAAGAAGAGAACATGAGGGTCCCAAATGTTCTAGAAGTAAGTGAGGTCCATTGTGAAGCCGCGAAGGCAATGATAGATAGCATATGGCTAAAGGGAATCTAAGTTCAGTTTTCTAGTATAACATTATGGAAAGCTACTTGCAAACTATGGGACAATATCAAAGGTAGGTTTATTAAACAGTTTTTTTAATAAAAGGGCCCCAGGCACTCTGATTTATACCAACCAATAACTTACATAAAACAAGCATTTACAAAAACTATGGCCAAAAGAACTGTTTGACTTTTTTTTTTTTTTTTAAATTCTAATGGAAATGGTTGTTTAATTAAAACAAAACCAAAAACCCCTGCAGAGATGTACTGTATGTATCATGTGATTGATCCATAAAGTGCATAATCCATCAAAAAATATTAGTAGCCTTCTGACCTGTGTGAGGCCTGAGTGCCCACACAGGCAGGCTCCATGGGGAACTGACCTATTCAGGCAAAGATGAGTGAAAGGAAAAAGCAAAGGCTTTGCACTAGGAAGTTGAGGAGCTCTGTAAGATGAAGATCTCATGACAACTTTGGTTACCCACACTCTACAATTCTCCTTTCTTCCCTTTCTTCTCCCTACACCAACTGTACAGGATCCTATGTCATGTGGTCGTCTGAACTCTCACTGGTTACTTAATTTAATTTCTGTTTGTGGCCTAGAGGAGACACAGATGGTCCTGAGTGTGACCTACAAGTTGGAGAATCACTCCTAGCCCATATCATTGGGGGTGGTGAGTGAGAGGGGGCTTTCTTCCTTTTCAGCAGACGGACCTCAGGTGACCTCCAACTCTCTAATTTTTGTGTCTACAGGAAGACAGATCGGTTATAGGTGACTCTGTCCCAATGAACTACTCTTTCTTCCACTCTTTGGCTTACTAGTGGTTAGCTAGGGAGAGAGCCATAAAAGATACCTTTCAATGAGATACTGATGTTCAGTCAGCTGGGGGAGGGAATAATTTTTGCTTCAGAATGCCAGAGGAAGCGAACAGCATGCTGAGTGAGTCCCCAATGTAATTTATCAGATTAATGGACATACATGGCAAATAGAAGGGGCATAATCTAGGAATCTGTCCCAGTGAAATGGAAGGTCTCAGCAGAATTTCTGGTCTGGCTTTCTGTGGCCTGTAATGGGGGATACTTTCCCTCTTAGTGTGGATGGGTTATAGAGGTCCTAGTCGTCTGTAGTCAGCAGAGAGAACCAGGATGTGTTGCAGGGGTGCTTAATACAGAAAGGGACTTTTTGGCCAGGGTGCTCATTAGTTGCTGTTTGTGTTTATGTCCTCAAACTACATGGTGTCAGATATAAGTGAATCAAGGAGGAGACCTGCGAAAGCTGCAGCTGGAGGAGGCACAGTCCCTCTTGGCACACCAATGAAGAGCGTAGCACAAATGACTCTGTTAGACAAGTTTGTCAGGCAGCTGTCTTTGCTGGATCTAGAGGTTTGAGTGGTTATGGATGGCTTTTGGTTTAATAGAGAAATCACAAGAATACCAGATAAATTTCCTGGTATTTCCCATGGGTGATGCTGCTTATGATATCCTATGTGCCCTATCCCTCACTGATGTGGAAAAGAAAGAATACACCAAAGTGAAGGAGCCATTAGATGTCCATTTCATAGGCTGACAGTATATCATATATGAAAGAGCAAAATGTAATAGGCGGTCCCAGGAACAAGGGGATACAGCTGAAGCTTTTATCACTACATTTCATACTTTCTCAATACTCCAAGTATGGAACATAAAAAGAAGAGCTCACACAAGACAGGATAGTTGTTGACATAGGAAACACTAGTCTATCAGCACACATTCAGTTAGACCTATAGAAAAAGTTATATATATACACAAGCACAAAGAATGCAAGAAACCACAAAGAAACAGTACTGTGACTTCCATGCTAGTAGCACAGGGGAGATTGCATCAGACAATATTGCCATAGTCAAGAGAAAAGTCACAAATGTGAAAGGAGCAGTCAGACAAAACTTACAACATAAGAAGAATGAAAAAGTGGAGCGGGAGAGTTTTTGGAACTATAGGAAGGAAGGTTGGAAAAGTTATGGAAGATGTGGCAAGCAGGGCCAGCGCTAGGCACCAGTGCAGCAAGCAGGTGCTTGGGGCATCCAAAGGAAAGGGGCGGCACATCCGGCTCTTCAGTGCAATTCAGCAGTGGGTCCCTCAGTCTCTTTCTGAGGGAAGGACCTGCCACCGAGTTGCTGTCGAAGAATGAAGCAGCAGTGGTAGAAGGGCCGATTGTGGCTTTTTTTTCTTCCGCCGCTTGGGGCAGCAAAAAGCTGGAGCTGGCCATGGTGGCAAGGCACCAAACCATAGCTGGCAACAATGTCCAGCAAAAGTGGCAAAATATAGGAGTTGCCACAAAATGAGATATTGTGCAATAGTAGGCAGGCCACCAAGAGTAGTGGAAACAATCCAAGAGGGAGCATTATCATTAGATAACAATGAGTCCATACTTCTAAGGACTATATCAGTAAAACAGCCACATTGTGGCAGATCAATGATCCATATAGCCCAGTATCCTGTTTTCTGACAGAGGCCAGGTTCTTCAGAGGGAATGAACACAACAGGGCAATTATCAGATGATCCATCCCATCATCCAGTCCCAGCTCCTGGCAATCAGAAGTTTAGGAATACCCAGAGCATGGGGTTATGTCCCTGACCATCTTAGCGCATAGCCATTGATGCAGCTATCCTCTGTGAACTTGTCTAAATATTTTTTTAACCCAATTATACTTTTGGCCTTCACAACATCCTCTGGCAATGAGTTCCACAGGCTGACTGTGCATTGTCTGAAGAAGTACTGCCTTATGTTTGTTTTAATTTGCCTTATAATTTCATTGGGTGACCTTTAATTCTTGTTTTATGTTAAGGAGTAAATAACACTTCCTTATTTACTTTCTCCACAGTCTTCATGACTTTATCCTCAATAAAACAGACAACACCATGGTGCACAGAGTATGAATTTAATCTGTCAAAACCTCAGATTTAAAATTGATACTTGGGCAGCAGTCACTGAAATAAAAAAAAAAAAAAAAGATTATAACTGATCCTGGGATGAAGATCTGCAAAGACCAAATAAGATTCTAGATGGAGCTAGGAACAATGCATTGAATATTTGTGGTCAGTTGCTTGGGAAAATGGAGAAAGAATGAAAAGTTGAATTGAATGGAAAAACAATATACATAAAACAAGAACTAAAATTGTCTACTAGGGACGCCAGCAATACAAAACTATACCCAGTATGGAAATTGGAATGTATTAATGACAAAAAAGTAAAACATACAGAGATGGATCCACACATTTTCACAGAGGTAGGAAATCTGTCAGGGGCATAAAAACTAAAACTGATGCCATCAGCTACTCCCTTTGCTCTGACAGTCTCATACCACATCCTTGGTAAGGAAAGCCAAAGAAGAATTAAAGATAATGGAAGATATGGGGGTTATTTTCCAGACAGAAGTACAGGGATGTAGACTAGTGTGCAGGGATGGTTGTAGTACTGAACCCCAACAGTAAAATCCTAATTATTGTGGACTTTATACAAAATAATAAAAAAGCATGTGCAGAGAAAGACACATGCTTCCCATAGATGACCAGACATTAGCTCAGTTATCAGAGAACCAAAGTGGCCTCAAAGTCAGATGCTACAGCAGATTTCTGGCAAATCCCTCTTGCTACAGAAACTTTACTTTTAACTACATTCATCACTCCGTTTGGAAGGTACTGTTTCAATTGAGCACATCTTCAGGACCAGAACATTTCCAAAAAAGTATCTTTTCAATCATGTCAGGTCTGCCTGGCATCCTCTGCCACACAGATGATGTGCTGAGATATGGTGGAAATAAAAATCAGCATGATGAACAACTAGATGCAATTTTGAGGTGCTTCCAACAAGCTGGCCTCAATCTGAAAGAGAAATGCGAATTTGGAAAGGAGCAGATAAAATTTGTAGGAGACTATGAAGACTTGCTCTTCAGACTATAAGACAAACTACAGGGTAGACTCAAGTAGGGGATAAAATGCCACAAAGTTTATTAAGGGTGTTCCCCAGATGCCTTTTAGGAAACAGTCATCTTTTTTTTTTTTTTTTCTTTTTGGGCAGCAGTCTTAGGCCCTTCAGCCCTGTCCCAGATAGCACAGACAGCCCCATAGTCCTTTTATAGTAAAGCAAAGAAATAGACCCTATATCAAACACTATGGTTGTATACCAGACATATCGTCCTCTGGAGGGCACTGGGATTCAGCAGTTTCTGAAGGGATTCTGGTCTGGTCCTTTCGTCAGATAGCAAAGGATAGGAGACCTGTTCTCCTTCCTGGTCAGCCAGTTACTAAGCTGTCCTCTTCACTTTTTAACTGCCCTTTCACTATCTGACAGTGAGTGCAGGTGTAGCAGGGTGGGGCTGAGGGAACAGCAGCTTGTTAACCCTTGCTGGCTCAGTGTGGGATTAGCATACCCCATCACAGATAAATAATTAGCGAACAGGAACTTCGGCTGGATTCAGACGAACAGAAAGCATTACTCACCTTACCCAAACCCCAAGATGTTTCTGCTGTCAGAAGATTCCTGGACATGACAAATTGTTTTGGGAAATTCTTACCAAATTTAGTCATCTAACAAATCCCTTAAGAAATCTCCTTAATAGCCATGACATGTGGATCTGGAGAACACACAATAATTTTTTTTTAATAAAATAAAAACCTACATCTCCACCTGTTCTGGCTATCCAACAACAGTATCAGCAGATGAATCTTCATATAGTTTAGGAGCTGTGTTTATACAGAAGCACCCAGGAGACCAGAGATCTGTTGAATTCATAACAAAATGTCTCACAGACCCAAGCAGCAGCATGGACAAATGAAGCTCTAGCAGTCACTTGGTGCAACCTCACCCCAAATGCAACAAATTGCCAGCATCATTAGTCCCTACAAAGCTACCTAACAGTTCTTGGCACATAGGAACAGATTTGTTTTTCTGGAGCAGACACATATATAGTTTTGTCATTGATTATGTCTCGATATACAGATCTAGCTATACTTACACAGATCTCCTCAGCACTGGTCATCCCAAAACTAAAGAGAATATTGTCTAGACATGGAATTGCTGAAGACCTCATATCAGACAATGAGCGACAGGACTTTGATTTTAAACATTGTACTAGGGTTACCATCTGTCCATATTTCCCCAGACATGTCCGGCTTTTTCATCTTTAAATAGCCGTCTGGGAGGAATTGGTAATAAGGTTAAAAGGTCCAGGATTTTTCCCCCCACATGCAGAGTGCAGTGTGGCTGACTGGGTGCCTGGGCCTGACTGAGCCACTCTAATTGGCCTCTAGCAGCCAGAGCCCCTCCCTGGCTCCCACCCTCCTGGTGCCTCAGCACTCTGCGAGGGTGGGGCTGTGTGCACAGCAGCCCGGCAGCATGTTTTGCCTCCACATGGAGCCAGCGTCTGACTGGCATGGGCATGGTAAAGGGAGTCCCAGTGGACAGTCAGGGAGCAGGGGAAGGGTTGGATGGGTTGGGAGCTCTGGGGGTCCTGTCAGGGGACAGGGAGTGGTTGGATGGGGCATGAGAGTCCCGGGGGTCTGTCTGGGGGCAGGGGTGTGGATAAGGATCAGGGAAGCCAGGGGACAGGTAGGGTCCTAGAGGGGCAGTTAGGGTGGGGAGGTCTCAGGAGAAGGAAGTCAGGGGACAAGGGGCAGGGAGGTTTAGGTAGGGGTGGGGTCCTAGAGGGGCAGTAAGAGACAGGGGTCCCAGGAGGGGGCAATCAGGGGACAAGGAGCAGGGTGGGTTTGGGGGTTCTAGGGGGGGACAGTCAGGGGTAGAGAGTGGGAGGGAGTGGATGGAGGGGGAATGGGGCTTCCCCCCATCCTCTTTTTTGACTGTTGAAATATGGTAACCCTACACTGTACTAGTAGTCTACCTTACACCCCCAGAGCAACAGGGAGGTGGGGAGAGCAGTGCAGATTTTTAAAAGCCTTCTGCAAAAATCATTGGACCTGTCTATGGTACTCCTGGCATGTTGGTCAACATTGCTTGTGTCTCGACTCTCCCCAGCAGAACTTCTGATGGGAAGAGGATGAAGGATTCCTCTACCTGTGGCACTGGTACATCTTAAACCTGAAAACAATGTTGAAAAAAAATTGGCATCAAGAAAATTGCAGTGTTCAGAACTTGAACAAAAGTGCTACCTAAACTAAGACCAGGGAACAAAGTTTAGTTCTAAAACTTGCAGATATTTGAAACTGTTCTAAATGTGGCAGATTCCACCTAGTGGAGACTCCAGGAGGACTTCTCCAAACATGCTGGATTTATCTTCTGTATTTCCTAACACAACAAAGGGAGATTCTGGGACCTGCTGCAGGTACTGTGGCAGAAAGTGAACTCCACATGCAAACTCAGCAGAAGTGATAAAATGATCTGGAAGCTCCCTGCCCCAGACTTGATCTTAAGAATAATCTTCAAGCTATTTAAATGGAATTGATAAGGGCAGCTGGTAGCATACATAGTTTTAAGGAATTTGGAATTTATTTTCAATTGTTGAGTGTGTGTGTACAATGTTCACACAGGTTTATAATTTAAGTTTTAATATTTTATTATAAAGAGGATGTATTGAGTGCTTATAGATTTCCTGGTCTTCCACAGTTACAGAGCAACCAGGATGTGTTGCAATGGGAGCGTAACACAGAGAGGAACTTCCCAGTCAGGGAGTTATTGTAAGGTATGGTTTTTGTTTTTATGTCCTCACGCTACAGTTAGCTCATGGAGTATCTATGGTCTGGTAGCTGTGAAGTGTTTTATTTTTATTTTTTTTAGTAGGGCCCTGTATCTGGAAATATCAAGGCCCTATGTATGACTACTAGTCTTTATTTCCCCTAAAATTACTGTGTAACTAAACTAGAATATCAGTTTTCACATCTTTGCTGCAACTAAAGCCAATTCATTTGCAAGTCTGCATACATTTTAGTCATTATTAGGTCATTCAAATTGCTGTCTCCTTTTCAGATTGTTGCTTTTATTTAGTATTCTTCGGTTCACTTTTTGAACTCTGACTTTTTACCTTCTCGTTCTAACAAACACACACTGCAGCAGGATGACACAGAGCTGCATTATTCCCTCAGAGGTCATTCCTTCTTGCCCTCCATCTAAGGAACAGCATAGGCTTTGTACTGTACTGCATTATCCCAGCTTTGTTACCTGATACTTATAAATCTTCAGAGCTGCCAGGTCTGCTGGGGATTATATCCAAATGAGAAAAGTATATGAGGAAAATTCAAATAGCATGTCAAAAATTTCCACCTTCCACATCTGTTGAACTATATCCAAAGGAACATTTTACATGAATGAGTCTTTCAATTTTTTAGCATGATGTAGGGAGGGGGAAAAGTTCTACAAGCAAATGCTACAGGAACATCTGATCATGCTAATCATCCAAAGAAAGTAAATGGGATTTATTTCGCATGTTTCCTTTGCAGTTGTTCACATTCCATAAAAATCTGTCTTTAAAAATTGATTTTTTTCTCTATAGTAGGTTTACTGGACAATTTTGCTTAATTGTATTATGCCTGTGTGGCCATATATGCTCATCTACTGTGTACTGCACTGTTAAACTGAATCACTTGTTATATTTGACAGGAGTCAACGTGTACATGAGCTCAGTGTTATCTGATAAAGAAACCTTCTGAGAAATCTTAGAGAAAACTCAATTGTTGAAAAACTCTAGTGGAAGGCACAAGCGATGGTTGTTTAATAAATAATAACAACTACAGCCCCTTTATGTAATCTCACTTGTATACCAATAATAATTCTCTCGTTTTAAAAAAGTCTATTCTATGTAATTAAACAAAACCTCTTCCCATAAAACACTTTAGAACCAGTTGTGCCTGAGGTATGAGATCCCTATTATACAAACCAGTTAGGGAGAAATTTCATGCTGAAAGCTAGAATAATTGCATTTCTCTATTTCCCCTATCTGCACACATACACTATAATTCAGACTAGCCATAACTGATCCTAAGATGTAATATGAGAAAGGATTGTGTTTAACTGAGCTTGTTTCTGTTTTCTAAGCAGAGAGAATACATGATCTGCTTCATTTGAATGTTGAGGAGAGATAGTTAAACCACTTTGGATATAATAAGAAACGAGCCACACTTTTATCTCAGAATTAAACCACATTGAAACCTTCCCTGGAGTTTGAGGGAGAGGGATACAGCTTTATTTTCTTTGAATATTTCTCTTGCTTCTTACATTGTCTGGTTTCATCTGGGACAGGAACCATAATACAGTAAGAACAAACTTTTCTCATGGCATATTTGAAGTGGCTGAATAAAGTTCTCAGATAAAATGGTGATGGTTTAATCCTAAATACCAAAATATTCAGTGCAAGGAAACAAAACAAGTCTTAAGAAAAACCTTTTATTGACAGATTCCCAGCAGATGGGCACCTGCATTGCACTGAATCCACTTTTGAACTTCCTCAAAGTTTAGGAGTGTTCATGTCTGCCATTGTGTGTAAGCCCAGCTCTAGTTCCACTGAGTTCTAGATAAGCATCCAAAGTGCTTGCTTACTGAATATCTTGAGGCTCACCCATCATGAATGTTGATGAGATATGTCTTTTACAAAGGAAAAAGTACAGACAGGTAGCTACACATTGTAATCTCCACTGATTTCTGTAACATAGCTATAATTATTTTGCATCCAAATTGAAATGCAATGCAATGCCATTTTCACTGGAAAAAGTAATGAGATTCTGACATACAGAAGTAATGTTATGTAGGAAGGGAGCAATAGCCCTCTACAGCCTCTAGATTTGATAAGCCCAGATATATCCTCAAAAACACAGTACAGTTCTGTTGAAATTAATAGGAATTGTGATGTGTTTCTAAGGGTTGAACTGGTCCCCATGCATGTAGCATCCCTATACCTCATGTCCTGTTAGCATTTTTCCATCTCCTTGGTTTCGGTAAATTTTTCCATCTCCTTGGTTTTGGTAAATTTTATCTTAACATTAGAGATGGGTCTGGAGTAAACCACAGGATCCCAATAGTCCTTGGGGTGCTACACATACCAAACTTGCCAGCAGCTCTTCTTTCTATGGCTGAATCAAACCCTTAGATATGAGCACTGCTGCACTTTGGAGAAGTTTTCACCAGAAACTGAGATTTGCAGGTCAATCCTATTTCCCTCTAAAATTAAACTTGCCATAAATGTACCGATTTTGTCCAAACATAATAAGCTTAAGCCAAGTTCAAATCTTACTTAATTCTTTCTTTCACACCCCTGATTATTCAAACACCAAAAAATAAATATTAAAATCATGTTTGTTTCAGCAGTTACATAGCATCAAGCTTTATGTCTGCACTGGAGTTCATTATAAAAGACACAGGGGTCTTTACTTTTCTTGTTTCTCATACAGGAAGGACTCCAGAATTGTATTCGTATTTATTATTCATAAATCACCATACAGTAGATATGCATAGTGCTTTACAGGCAATAAAATGGACAGGTCCCTGCCCCTAGGAGTGTGCTGGACACCGTATTTGAAATACAGAGTTAATTAGACCTCTCAGACAAATTGTCCAACAACCAAAAGCCCAAGTACTCTATTTAAAGGTGTAAAGTGGGAAGTTGTAATTTAAGTTAGATTCAGTGAGTGCTCCAATATGCAGAGTTAAGTGATTTTTAATTATAACTAACAGAATAATAACTAAAGATGTAAACACAGACAGAAATGACTGTACTATCAAACACCTGCTTCATAATTATTTGAATAACAAAATGTTTTTTAGTTTCCCACTTATTTATAATCCTGGCATGTTTTGAAATTTCTGTTTTCATAGCAGTCTGTTTAAAGTGACACAATCATCTTAAAAGCTCACATCTCCATGGGAAAATGGTGTGTTTATTAGTGGGCCAGCCTGGGTAGATGGACTTGCACTAAATTCACTTGAGCTAGCATGCTAAAAATAGCAGTGTAGACATTGCAGCTTGGGCTTGGGCTAGTCACTTGAGCTCAGATCCACAGTGTTGGGTAGGCCTGAGCATATGAGTTGCAGTGTTGACACTGATATTTGTAGTGTGTTAGCAAGAATGAAAACAGAGCAAGTCTGCCTATTGGGGCTGGGGGGCTTGCTTCCTGCTGTAGTATACATACACCCTCAGAGACACATATGAAGGAGAGCTCTGTATGGAAAGGAGGCTTGTCTGAATCTGTGGCACTACCCATCCCTCACCCCCTTTGCTCTAGGTTCCATTGAGAAATGAGCTTCATCAGTCCAGAGGAGGAGGGAATGGTATCAGTGGTTGCACTCAAGGTCATCCTCTAGCCCTGAGGAACTTACAGAGAAATATTAATATAGCCCATTATCCCACCTGGAGTGCCAGAGGGCAAGTCCTAGGCTATATTAACTTTTCTGTGGGTATCCGCAGTGGTCCATGGAAGCTTCTGTGGCCAGGGATGTCCTTGGTTACATGGCTTCATGAAGTCACCTTGCCAAGGAGCGGGGAGAGGAGAGGAGACACTGGGTGTAGTAGACATGCATAGGTTCAAGGCTTCCCTGTGGATGGTACTGGCCTACTTCAGATCCAATGGGATCTTCTAGGCTTGTGGGTGGCTTTTCTGCTAGAAGCAAACCCAACCCCTCCTCCTCCAAGGAATGGGAGAACAGTGGGGAATTTCTCTGAGCGATTCCTCATGGAGATTTTATCCTTAGAAGTCCTCTCTTGTGATTATTCATTTCAGAGAGGACAATCTGCTCAGTTTTTATCAGTAACTACTAAGATCAATATAATTGAAAAATATCGTCTGTTTGTTTCTCTCTCTTTTGCCAGTTTGTTTACTTTGTACATTTGACAACTGCAGCAAAGGTGAAACTGAAACGGAGTGAAGAGGGAGCAAGCAGCAGCCAGATGCATGAAAGAAGAGAAGAGAGAGGAGCAAGATAAAAGGGTGGGCATAAGGACTTTGGTACTATTCAGATGCAGTTTTTTAAAAAAAATACATTAAAAAAATCTTCAAGCTGGAAGTGAACTGTTAGTTATTTTACATCTCAGTTAAAACAAAACAAAAAAAGGTTTTTGAAAAATAATCCAGGCCAGGTGAAGAATAAAAGCAATAATATTAAGCTTGAGGTCAGTTCAAACAACAAGTGATGACAAAAAAGGAAATGATTAAAGTAACTGAAAATCGTTCAGAATTAAATCCTTGCTCTGAAGTATCAAATGTCCTTAAAATAATCAATGATATGTTGAGATACAGTGTGTACACATGGTTCTCTTTACTTTGAAGGATACATTGTCTTAATCAGATGAGTTGCTGTGGCTTAGAGAAACATTCTTACTGAGTTATTTTTGAGTGTGAAGCATACTCTTACCCCTCACTCCACCTCTCCTGCCGTAAAGGGTGTATGCACCATTTTCATTGGGCGTCTTTAACAATCTTATATTTGGTTTGAGTAGTACATTTTCATTTCATTCATCATTTAAAGACAGATAATCAGAAAGTCATTACATTGGCTGACACTGGGCCCTTTGCTCGATTGTACTGTAATTGAGCACTGCAGACCGTGTGCCAGATCTAATGGATAATGAATATATTATGTCAGTAGAACCGCCTCAGCGAGGCTCCTAGGGGATAGAAGCAGGGGGCTGCTACAGTGACATACAGGGTCACAGATGTTGTGCTGACTTACTGATGGAGTGATTCTGTAATTAGGTAATTAATGATGGGTATAGTACTGTTTGTCTGCAGCTCATTCTGTACATAAAGACTACATGAGTGGATGGTTCATGTTTTGGACAACATAATTTAGGAAGACTGTGTTTTGGTTCATTGTAATCCTGTGTAAATTCTTAAATGTTACATCCCAAAAATCCCTGGCCAGAAAGGCACAGAAACACAAATAAGACTCCAGTACTAGCAGCATAGTATTCTATTTTCACAGTTTATTACAATAATATTAATCTACTTGGAAAATTCAAAGAACCTCACTTCCTGTGTAAATAAATCAAATTCACATTGCTTTATAACAGTCGGCTGTGCCACAGCTTTTAGCATTTCACACTTGCAGTGTGACACACAGTTCTTGCAATGAAACTATGCCAGATCCCAAGTTTCACTGTGAATTTCACAATGGTACCCATTCTGTTCCACTGAGTGACAACAATATGCTTTTATTAAATAGAAGCATAGGTGAGAGGATTTGCATTTTTAAGCCAATATGCTTCTCTGTCATAGAAATGACTACTACGAGGAGTCTACAGCTTGCTTCAGACAAATAAAACCAGAAGGCTGAGCTCTTTTAAAAATGATGATAAACTGCTACATATCCAAACTTGGTCTATCTCTTTTGGCAGATTTAGACCAACTGCACAATGGCAGCCACTGTACCAGATCGTTTTGTAAAGAGGGATGTAGCTCTGACTCTTGCAGATGCTTTCATGGCCCTTAGTGCTCAGTCTAGAGCTATATAAACCTTTGGAATGTATCATCTAGATTGGGAAATGTGTGTTTGATACTAAGAATTTTTATTCATGTCCAAGGCAGTAGGTATAAATCCTGCTGCCTTTAGTGCAATCTAAGCTTTGCCAAAATGTACATGGTTTTAAAAGCCTCGAAAGTGGTGCACTGCTCACTGGGAATAGCAAATTTGATACCTAGATGTGCAACAGAACATTTTTACTATATATGTCACCTGTCTCTTTAAATCCTCTTATCAAGAGAGGGCTCTAGGACCCTCATGCCAAAACCCTTTGCTGCCCAATATTTAGTCTAATAATATCAGTGCTGTATCTTCAGGCTTTTTCCTGTGGCTGATTATTTTTACATGATGCCTGAAGTAGAATTTCTGCTTGGAAGAGTTACTTCTCCCTTCCATTAAAGGTTTTTATGCAGTAGTGTCTTTTCCAATTTACTTGCACCTACCTTTTGGACTTCACATAAGAAATGGAGACGGCAAAGCCACTTTTCTGTCAAACCAGACTTACAGTCAGAGAGGAAGCCAACTCAGTGATGAACTCTGAAGAGCTTTGGATAATGCAGACAACCTCAAATCCACCCAACATCTGTGCACTTACTTTTCTTTCACATGCAGAAGCCCAGGTGCCAGCCCCAGCCTGCCCACTGCATCTCAGAGGAGGACTACCCCTCTGTCACAGAGTGCTGGCCAAGGTGAGCAATATTTATTTACTGACTGAGTAGCTAAGAGATTCAAAACCTCTTCAGCCTTTTGAAGGCAGCGGTTCTGAAGTCACATTCCTCCTTCCACCCTTTGCATAGGCAAAACCATCTCAAGAGAGGTCAGGAAGACTAATTGATTGTGTTCATATTTCAGAGAAGTTAAATGTCTCATGGTCAGCTCTACAATGGGTTTTAGAGGGGCTAAAACTATTGTTCCATTCCAATCCTGAGCAAGGGAATATCCCTTCACAAAGAAATCTAGACAGGGATATCTTCTTAGCTTCAGAGGAAAAAAATAAATGAAGGCTTACTCCCAGGATAAGCTCCACGTTTGCATTCACCACATCTACAAGGAGATATGATCCAGTTTTAAATTTAAAACCCTTAAATCACTGATTGTTCAAGCACTGAGTATGAGAAGACCCCCAAAATTAAGTCATGGTACACAAAGAGGATTTGCTGGCAAAAATAGATTAAAGCAAAGCCTTCCTTAATATTTCAGTGCTTCTAGACTGCTGGGAATTCCTAAGGTACTATTATTAGGGAACTATTATTCAGAGGTCCTATTATTAAGGGAAAGTAATGTTATTTGGACTCTAATGCCCCAAGGATATTTACCATGGTAATGAGGCCAGTCATTCGCTTCTAAAGGACCCTAAGAATTAAAATGCTTATTTGTTTAAATAGTACCTTGAATGCAACAGTCAGAAGAGTTTACAAGTTTGCATATCTCACCCAGTATGTAAGTGTTAAGTGCCTTCACATAAACCTACATTAACTCCCTTTTCCAATGTTTGGTTTTCTGTGAGCCTCCAGATTCCCTTGTTCATAGCAGACCAGGCTCTGAATACTGTTCTGACCCTTGTTCAGAAATGGAACAAAAATGTGTCAGGGAGTGGTCTGCTCCTTTCACAACTCAATGTTATTTATTATTACAATGGCAGCTCTAATTTCTGATTTCTCTGTGGCCACTCTTTGTGGAAGAATCATCCAGAAGTGTTTATTGGGAGCCAGTTTGTGCTCGTGGTGTAAAAGAAACTTCACTCTGTGGCCCTTGACCAAAGGGTCAAGTCACTTAGGCCCAATTTTTCAAAAGTGGCCTCTAATTGTGAGTGCCCAGTGAGGGACACTCAAGATCTGATTTTCAGCGGCGTTAATCTCTCACAACTCCACGAGTACTCCACACATTTGATAGATCTTACGCATATACAGTTGGTCACCCAAAGTTAAAAGCTGGTTTTGAAAATTTTGGCTGACACATATGTCACAGTGGGGTTATAACTATTAATCTGTTAACATTCACAGAATGCTAGGTACCTGTAACAGTGAATGAGATGACACAATGGAATTAGGTGAGAGCAAGCGACAGAGATGAGATTGTAGGGAGTAAAGAAAATAGGAAGAATCAGACAAAGGGAAACAAGGTGGAAGAGACATTGTAGCATGCATGGAAAAAAAGGATGGACAATAAAAAAGGGTGTGAATGTGAGAGAATGACAAAGGAGAGTATGCTTCTCAGAGACAGAAGAGAAGAGAAAGAGAAAAGAAAGCAATTAGGGGAAAAGATACTGAGGTGGAGGTAGTTAGAATAGTTTAGAGAACATAAAGAGAAGAAGGGAAATAAATGGGAGAAATAGGATACACAACTTTCGGGTAAGTAAATTTTAAGTTAATTATCTTTATTTTATTGGGTTTTTATGGCAACTGCCATACAAAATTGGAGAAAAGGTTGGATTTTGTGCACTTTACTATTATTATTTTCTAGCATCTAAATGTACTTGTGGGTGCTCCAAAAATCATTAAAATACATGGCCCCTACCTCATGAGCTTACAGTCTAAGAGCTTTGTTTTAGATTGGGTCTTATATTATTGTATGTCACATTGATTTTGCTGCTCACTCTGGATTTTATAGTTAAATAATGGGAGAAAAAGAAAGAAGGGAATCAGAATTTACCAGATTACCTACACAAAACCTTTAGGGTGATGGAGGCCTTACTCAGACAAACCCAATCCTTTTGCTTGGCAGTTATTTTTATATTACCATAGTGTCTAGGAGCCCTAGTCATGAATCTGGACCTCATTGTGCTGGGTACTGTACAAGTGCAGAATAAAAAGATGTCCCCTCTGCCCCCAGAGAACTTTCAATGTAACTATAATACAACAGAACACAGACTGATGTAGAGAGAGAGGGGAGTACAAGGAAACAATGAGACAATACTGATCAGCATAATAGGCAGTGTACCTGCATACGAGCAGCCTAACATTTTTGTAGGCATCACAGCAAATGTGAGTTTTAAGGATGGATTAAGGAAGATAATGAGGTAACTTTGTGGCTATTTATGCAAAGCTCCTCTCAAGTGCGAGGGGCAGCGTAGGAGAAAACCCAAAGGTGCTCGTTAGAAAACATAACAAGTGGACAGTGGAGGCTGGCATCATGGGCCGATTGGAGATGGGCGCTGATATCTCAATAGTGAATAACAGGTAAGTAGGAGGGGGATCGACTATGAAGGACTTGTATGTAAAGACAAGCAGCTTATGTTTAATACATCAGAAAAAGGAGGAGCCATCAGAGTGATGCAAAGAGTGAGATCACATGGTCAAAGTGATGGGAACAGAAAGTGATCTTTGCAGCAACATTCTGAATGTATACAGGTGCATTTGTCAATGCCAGAGAAAAACACATTACAGTAATCAAAACATGAGATGAGGAGAGCCTGAATGAGAGTTTTAGCTCTGTGAGTAGATGGGAAAGACTACTTCTTGGAGATGTTATGCAGAAAGAATAAGCAAGACAGACATAAAACCTGTATGTGAGGACATGGTGTGGTTAAAGTGAAGGTAAGATTCTATTTTATTTTTTGCTTCCCTAACAAAAGAGCACCCACATTTTGGGCTAGAAGCCAAAACAGGATAAAGGTCCCCCATAATTCTCCTGTGTGAGCTACCTCTAAACACTTCTTTCAAACTTGTGTGTTCCTGGTACACCCAAGTTTTTGGGAAGTGTTTTTATATTTACCAGGCCTTCCTACTTCAATAAGATATAGACGTTTAAGTCTCTTTTAAGGTTGTCCTATAGTTCTTTATTATCATTTTATCTAGATAGAGATACTATAGTTTTATATATGTTTTCAGGCACCTTAGCCAGCATGTCTGTGCTGAAAACAGTTAAACATGGGATGTAACTCCTACTTCTGCTGAAAAGGTGTGGAACTGGTCTGAAAACCAAAATTTCATTTTGCAGGAAATGCTAAAATTTTGAATTTTTTTTGTTCTGAATGTAACAAAAAGCTTGAATTTTGAAATGTCCTGCCAAATGAATTTTTTTCAATAATGTTGGAAAATATATATATTATTTGTGTTATATTATAAATACATTATTTTAATATATTAGACAAAGTTAAAACAAAATGAATCAAAACAATAAAATTGAAATGATCCATTTTGACTTTTAACAACTGAAAATTTCATTGAAATTGAAACTTTCCCATTAAACATTTTGGAAAATTGTTGCATTGGAAATGTTTCAAAGAGCTCTAAGCCAGAGGTTTTTTGGCATTGTGCTCTTGGGTCCTTCCCTTGACACTAGCATTTTAAAGTGAACGTGTATCCTTACTCCACTCAAGTAAACAGAACTGCCTGTTAAAAAATCAAGGATAACAAGAAAAAAATATCTGGATCTGATAAACTCAGATTTTGCAACCTTGGACAACACTGACTCTTAACAGCAGCCAATGAAATATGCATTGCTTCCAGATTTCAATAGTGTTGAACAGATTGATACCCGAAGTGCAGGTACTGTGTCCCACCTTCAGTCTCCTTGTCCTCTTGAGGAATTATTCATGTTATCACTGTACTTGTCTTTGTTGAATGGTTATTTTAATTGGTTTGAGCACTTAATCCAGCCCTAATGCCACCTCATGCTGCCTTGCCATCCTGAGCCTTTTTCACTACTGTGCTGCTTTATTTGGCAGTTATTGACACTGTGCTGCCAATTCTGTATCATGCTGACTGTTATAATGCCATCTGATCCTACCTTTCTGCTGTCTTCATGTCTACTACTATTCCCCTTCTGCTTCCTGTACTACGAAAAAAATACTCAGATACCAAAGAGAGAAATCACTGGATCACAACTTTACATAAGTGAGATAATACATTATTTTACTTAGAGAGCCCACCTCTCTCATGTTTGACACGTGAAGTAGATAATTTATTGTGCTAGAATGACTAAACCATGAAAATAAAATAAAAAAAGTAAGAATACATTTCTGGAACATTAATCAGAACATGGCAACTTTTTCCTAAGTTAAATATCTCTTTTAAGCAACAGCATGCAGTAATTATCCATGTTCTATATGACATAGCCCTTGCTAGCCAAGCAGAATATATATTATGACAAAATGCGTGAGAGAGATTATTTTTAATGGATTTTTTTCATTGCTAAGGAAGTAATGATACAGCAGCTTCACAGCACAGCATCTTATTCTAGAGATGAGATGTCATTTCAGTCATGTCATTCAAATAAACTTTTTTTTTTGTAAAGAAAAATATTTGGCTTTTTCATCATTTAAGAAGTATAACATGTCCAAAAAGGTCTTAGATAACATTATTGCATGCCACAAATCAATCTTGCGAGTTCAAATGATGAAATGCAAAATGTCAAACATACTTTTCCCTGTCAAAATGATATTCGTCTGCTGTATCTTTCATGTTCATCTTCTGCATTTACCAGCTAACCAACAACCAAGATTTCTTGAAGGTACAAAGGCATTTAGCACTGTTTTTGTTGTTGTTTTTAAATGGACAAAGTACAGAAAGTTTTAGAAATCTTTCATGGTACAAATCCTCCCCATTGATTTTGTATCTAAGCCAGTAAAACATAATGATGCTTAGCATGTACACACAGGGCCGGTGCAACCATTTAGGTGACGTAGGCAGTTGCCTAGGGGCTAGGATTTGGGGGGCAGCATTTTCTTCAGCAGCGACCACGGTGGCCAGATCTTCAGCCACCCCAGTTGCCGCCGGCATTTAGGCGGAGGGAGCTGGGGCAGGGGAGCATGGGGAGGGCTGCCTGCAGGAAATAAGTGGGGGCGGCAGCACGCAAGGGAACTCCCTGCCCCAGCTCACCCCTGCCCCACCTGCTCCCCGAGCACGTCATGTCTACTTCACTTCTTCCACCTCCCAGGCTTGCAACATCTAAGCTGATTGGTGCCGCAAGCCTAGGAGGTGGGAGAAGTGAAGCAAAGACGGTGTGCTCGGGGAGGAGGTGGAGCAGGGGTGAGCTGCTTCACTTCTCCCGCCTCCCAGGCTTGTGGAACCAATCAGCTTAGGCGCCGCAAGCCTGAGAGGTGGGAGAAGTGAAGCAAAGACGGCATGCTTGGGGAGGAGGTGGAGCAAGGGTGAGCTGGGGTGGGGGGTGCATCAGAGCGGAGGGTGGGGGATGAGAAGCTGCCACGGGGGGGGGCGGTGCCTCAGGGCAGAGCGGGGGAGCTGTCTGGGTGGGGGACTCAGGGCAGGGGCTCTGGAACGGGGGAGGGTGCAAGGTGGAAGTTTTGCCTAGGGTGCGAAACATTCTTGCACTGGCCCTGTTTACACAGCACCTTCTACACAAACCATTCAAAGCATTTCATATTATATTTAATCCTGTAAGGTTCTGAATACTTCCTGAGAGTGATCAACTCCTCAACAGATCTTATCTCTTCACAGGTTCACACCAAAACATCACAGCACCCTTGATAGGGATGGCATATATTTTTCTTCCCGTTTTACATATAGAAGCACAAAGAGGTTAAATGGCTTACCCTACCTAAGGTCACACAAGTGGCTTTCATGCACTTTCATAATATACATGTTAAACAATAATAAATTACAAGTCATTGCCATCAAAGTTTTCCAGCTCTCAACCCTGAAAATTTAATTAGAAAAAATGTGATTGAGGTTTTATGAATGTAATTGATGTAAAATTGAATTGTCATTCATGGTATGTCTGGTCTATATGTAAGATTGAGATTCTGCTGAAATTTTTAAGGCCCCAAAGGAGAAAAAGCACTTATTCGTGTGCCCGTGTGTCTGATTTTAAGCAGGCATCATCCCATTGATTTCATGACTTATTGCTTAAAATTAAGCACGTGTGTGTGTGTGTGTTTTGTGGGATTGGGGCCTAAATGTTTAAATGATACATTTACAATTTTAAAGATATGAATAATAAAACCTCAGCAAGATCTTCATGAACATTCTCAGGGGCCACATAAAAAGGATATAGAAAGACAGTTTTATAAAGACCATTTTAGACTTTGCAGTTGAAATTTTTTTGCTTCTTTGTCAGCAGTTTTAAAGTATAGCAGAGAATGGTTTTTGGTTTTCCTAATTATTCCATTCAGAAAAGTCCATTATACAATTCTATACTAATAGGAGTATATATTCTTACTATTTAAAAGAAAGAGTGTACATATTAAAAAAATGGATTTTTCCCTCTTTGTTGAATATGCATGCTGAATTTCTGCTATATTTCAGTCTTAATTTCAGTTTTACATGGCCATCTAAAAGCATTTCACAGGTGTTTGCTGGAACTCATTAGACCATTTGGAATTCCTTCATGCTCCCTAAAAGGCAATTAAAATGTGTCTGCAAATTACCTCATGTGGTCTAAAGCACAGCTGCCTCCTATCCCCCAGTTACTACACTGCATGCCCAAACAACAGAAAAACTGCTCTGATATCTGGAGTTTACAAAGGAAAAAGTGACTTCATAGGTGACAAATCCTCTGCACACTTGTTATAGTTTCTCTGCATTTGCCTGTGTCCTCATAAATAAAAGCAATGTTAAGAAGGAGTTAAGAGAAACAACTAGTTAATTGAGTAGCTAATGCAAAACCCTCAAGTTCTTTGGTCATTCAAAGAGCAGTGGCTGTAGTCTTACGAAGCCCATCCATCTATAGAGGCTGTAGGTAAAGCATTAGTGATTCCAAGTGGATTAGATGCACTAGGATGGAAATCCTGTTACTTGCTTCTGTTTCAGGGTGAAGAAAAATCCCTACTACTGGTAGATAATCTTACAGTACTTGTTAACAAGCTGCAAACATTTGGGAATTGAAAACTCAGTCTGAATTTGTGATATCTAGATGTATTCTGAAAGAGTCAGATTCTAAAGACCTCTCTTAGTTGTCACTCCAATCTTATTGAAGAAAAGCTCCCCTTAACTTCAATGGGAATTTTCCCTGAGTAAGAAATGAATACAAGTAAGGTCTTCAGAATTTAGCCCGGTATGTGTATATCCTGTATTATGTACATTTTTGTTTAGCATACTTCATCTTTTGTAAATCACCAGGCAGAATTATGGAACTCTATAACATGACTTATCCAACTGATTTTATCTATTGGGTTTGGTGCTTTCTATCCTCAAAAGAGCTACACAGGGTAAAACCAGGAACATCTGTTATTGTGGGTGTGGCAACAGAAACCAAAGGTCATACTCTTGCTTGAAATGCAGGGCTCTGAACTGCAGAAATCCTCATACAACACTAATCTACAGTAGTGGGAGGTAGTCATTGGGCCACAGAGAGATTGAAAATGACTCTATAGCTGTCATACTCAGACTGAGGCTCACGAGCTGCAAGTGGCTGTTTAATGTGTCTTCTGCAGCTCTTTGCAGAACATATTAAAACTCTGTGTGATGTAATTATTAACCAATCTGAGTGATTAACCAGTTAGAATGCTTTTACTATGTAATTTATCAATTGTAGTTGATATCATAATACTCGTTTTGTCATTTTGCTGTGAGAATTTTTTTTTTGTGTGTGTGCGCATGTATACACACACACACATACACACAGGTCCATCAAGCCTAGTATCCTGTCTTCCAACAGTGGCCAATACCAGGTGCTTCAGAGGGGATGAACAGAAGAGGTAATCATCAAGTGATCCATCCCCGTTGTGCCCATTCCCAGCCTCTGGCAAACAGAGGCTAGGGACACCATCCCTATATATTATATACACACACGTGTAAACTAAATATTTCCTGTCCTATTGTTTAAATATAAAAATATAGTACTATAGTAAATAAAAAAATGAATTCACACTACTGTGGCTCTTTTGGGTAATGTTGATCCTGAACCACTGAGGTCTGAGTATCACTGCTCTGTGTTTTGGTTGAATTTAGGTCATTTAGGCTGCTAGTTGCTTAACCCTTTTTGGCTCAATGTTACAGTCCCATCTTGTAGGTGTGCTCAGAGGCCAGATTTTGAATAGGACCTAGAGGGGGATCTGCCCACCTTATAACTTTTTGCCCAGTGATTAGAGAAATTCACATGGGATGTGGGAAACCCATGTTCAACTCCACCCTCTGCCTGATGGGGAGAAAGAATTTGAACAGGAATTTTACCACCCCTCAGAAGAGTGCTCTAACTACTAAGTTATTGGACAGTGTGATGTGGGGCTCCCTCATCTCTCCTGTTGAAGTTGTCTTACTATGGATAAATAGTCATTCAAGCAGGGGCACTGGACCAGGGTCTCCCACCTCCCAGTTGGATTCCTTAACCACCTTTAAAGACATATTAGAAAAGTCTGTGTATGGTAATTAGGGCCATTCCACATTAGATAGATTAGAGCTTTGAAATACTTCTAATTCTCTAACAATACTGGTTTGTAATACTAATTGTATGTGTTTACTTATATCTTGTTAGATGTTAACCATGTAAACAGATGGTTCCTGTCTGTTACTATATTCTATTGATTCAGGGATCAAAAATGGAATATTAACATTTAGATGAAACCTGAATGTAATAATATCATTGTCTATATTTCTCTCTGAAGTTTGTAGTAAACTGTCTATGAACTGCTTAATGGATAATTACCCTTATGCTGATGAATGCAACTAGTTACCTGTATATACATAGGAAATAGATGATTCTATTTCAAAGCCACAATGCTTCACCCAAGGACTGCATGCTGTCAAGAGACTGCCTGAGAACTATATAAAGAACTCTGAGGCTCTTATCCTGTGTTTCAGATCTGCTTAAGCTTTGTCAGGGGAAGTGTGAGTCACAAGACTGAGGTCCCCAGTTCCAGTCTGGGTCACCCTGACATTGGTCACCCTATGGAACTAATTCCAAAAGAACTTTTTGCAACTCTAAAGCTCACCATCTCTGCTATAACCTAAGAACTTTATTTGTATCTGTATGTATAATGATCTCATAACCAATACTTTTCTTGTTTAATAATTTTTAGTTTAGTTATTAAGAATTGGCTGTGAGTGTGTATTTGGGTAAGATCTGACATATACATTGACCTGATGGATAATGTGTCCGATCCTTTGGGATTGGTAGAACTTTTTATATGATGAACAAAATTTTCAGTAATCCTCATCATATTTGACTTGTCTGTCTGGGTGGGTGCCAGAGGCTGGACTGTTTTAAGGGAACTGTATTTTTTGGCTTCTGGGTAACCAGTAAGGTATTGTAGAAGCTGTTTTGTTGCTGGATTGGTGAATCTAAGTATTAGAATAACCAGTAGTTTTGGAGATTGTCTGCCTCATTCTTTGCAGTTTTCCCTGATTGAACAATCTTTAGATATGCTATATTTGCTTTTCTTCCACAGGACAGAAGAGACTTTCTCTACAAAGTGCAAGCTGGTCTCCATATTGGAAGAGAAGGTTCAGGGTCTGCAGAAACAAGTATCAACCCTGCGTGGCATAAGAGAAAATGAAGATTTCCTGAACAGACATCAGGATATGCTTCTACAGGCACAATATTCTGAAGAATCACAGCAGACTGAGCAGCAGGGACAGAAGGATAATGAAGAAAATTGGCAGCATGTGACCTCCAGAAGAAGGAAGAGGAGCATGCATGTACCAGCAATACAGATACAGGTGAGCAGCCTTTTCATGTTCTCTCCACAGGTACTAATACGGAGAGTGGACTAGATGATACATCTAAGGGAAGGGAGCAGAAGGAGACTCCACTGATTGGAAGGCATGAGATGCACTGTCCTAGCAATGGGGGTTCCTCAAACACCACTCCCAAGAGGAGGAGGTGGGTGGTGGCGTTCGGGAACTCCCTCCAAAGGGGGACTGAGTCATCTATCTGCCATCCTGACCGGAAAAACCAAGAATTGTGCTGCTTGCCAGGAGCTAGGATTCACGATGTGACAGAGAGACTGCCAAGACTCATCAAGCCCTCAGATCACTACCCCTTCCTGCTTCTCCATGGGGGAACCAATGATACTGCCAAGAATGACCTTGGGTGGATCACTGCAGACTACATGGCTCTGGGAAGAAGGATAAAGGAGTTTGAGGTGCAAGTGGTGTTCTCATCCATCCTCCCTGTGGAAATAAAAGGCCCAGGTAGAGACTGTTCAATCATGGAAGTCAATGAATGGCTATGCAGATGGTGTCGGAGAGAAGACTTTCGATTCTTTGACCATGGGATGGTGTTTCAAGAAGGATTGCTAGGAAGAGATGGGTTCCACCTAACAAAGAGAGGGAAGAGCATCTTCGCAAGCAGACTGGCTAACCTAGTGAGGAGGGCTTTAAACTAGGTTTACTGGGGGAAGGAGACCAAAGCCCTGAGGTAAGTGGGGAAGTGGGATACCAGGAGAAAGCACGAGCAGGAGAGCACAAGTGGGGAGGACTCCTGCCTCATACTGAGAAAGCAGGACAATCAGTGAGTTGTCTTAAGTGCCTATACAAAAATGCAAGAAGCCTGGGAAACACGCAGGGAGAACTGGAAGTTCTGGCACAGTCAAGGAACTATGATGTGACTGGAATAACAGAGACTTGGTGGGATAACTCACGACTGGATTACTGTCATGGATGGATATATAATTGTTCAGGAAGGACAGGCAGGGCAGAAAAGGTAGAGAAGTTGCACTGTATGTAAGAGAGCAGTATGACTGTTCAGAGCTCCAGTATGAAACTGCAGAAAAACCTGAGAGTCTCTGGATTAAGTATAGAAGTGTGAGCAACAAGGGTGATGTCGTGGTGGGAGGCTGCTATAGACCACCAGACCAGGGGGGATGAGGAGGATGAGGCTTTCTTAAGGCAACTAGCAGAAGTTACTAGATCACAGGCCCTGGTTCTCTTGGGTGGACTTCAATCATCCCAATATCTGCTGGGAGAGCAATACAGCAGTGCACAGACAATCCAGTAAGTTTTTGGAAAAAGTAGGGGACAATTTCCTGGTTCAAGTGCTGGAGGAACCAATTAGGGGCAGAGCTCTTCTTGACCTGCTGCTCACAAACAGAGAAGAATTAGTAGGGGAAGCAAAAGTGGATGGGAACCTGGGAGACAAATGACCATGAGATGGTTGAGTTCAGAATCTTGACACAGGGAGGAAAGAAGAGCAGCAGAATACTGATCCTGGACTTCAGAAAAGTAGATTTTGATTCCCTCAGGGAACTGATGGGCAGGATCCCCTAGGAGAATAACATGAAGGGGAAAGGAGTCCAGGAGATCTGGCTGTATTTTAAAGAATTCTTATTGAAGTTGCAGGAAAAAAACATCCCGATGTGTAGAAAGAATTGTAAATATGGCAGGTGACCAGCTTGGCTTAACAGTAAAATCCTTGCTGATCTAAAACACAAAAAAGAAGCTTACAAGAA
>NC_133775.1:83591398-83729796 GCF_003597395.2 Chelonoidis abingdonii
GGTCTCGATGGATTGAAAAAAAAGGTAAAAGCGCGCTGCGGCCGGCCTTAATTGTTATGGCCATCGTCGTTAAAAACGGGGAAGGAGGAGGAGGAACAGTCCCCACAGCGCCCTTCACCTCAGTCCCCTGGAAAATCATCTCAACGGACCAGGCCTCAAGGAATCATTTCTGAAGCACTTTAAAGGAGAGGAAAGTGTTCAGGATAGTCAGAATGGATTCACAAGGAAAGGGGGTATAAGTCCCATGCCTGCTAACCTAATTGCCTTCATGAGATGAGATAACTTCTTCTTGATGAGTGGAAAAGCAGTGGGCTGTGTTTTCCTTGACTTTAGCAAGGCTTAGATACAGCGTTCCCACAGTTTCCTGACAGCAAGTTAAAGAAGTTATGGAATTATAAGATTGATAGGGAAAATGGCTAGATCTTAGCTTAACGGTTGACAATGGCTCCTGTCTACTTGGCAGCCCTTTGTGTTGGTGTATGGGGATCGGGTTGAAGGCATATGTGCCCATGAGCCCGCGTCGGTTGGTATCCCTGCGGGGGCCGGTTTGTTCAATATCGTCTATTAATGATCTGGCGATTGTGTGTGGTTGCCCCAGCCACAGTTTGCAGATCGACACTAACTGGGAGGTGGTTACACTGGGGGTAGGGATAGGATACAGAGGACCTAGACAATTAGAAGGATTGGGCCAAAAGAAATCTGATGAGGTTCAACAAGGACAAGTGCAGAGTCCTGCACTTAGGATGGAAGAATCCTATGCACTGATACATACTAGGGACTGAGTGGCTAGGCAGCAGTTCTGCAGAAAATGACCTAGGGGTTACAGTGGACAAAAAGCTGGATATGAGTCAACGGTGTGCTCTTGTTGCCAAGAAGGCTAATGGCATTTTGGGCTGCATAAGTAGGATTATCTCCAGCAGATCGAGGGACGTGGTCATTCCCCCCTATTCGGCATTGGTGAGGCCTCATCTGGAGTACTGTGTCCAGTTTTGGGTCCCACAATACAAGAAGGATGTGGAAAAATTTGAAAGAGTCCAGCGGAAGCCAACAAAAAGGATTTGGGGGCTGGAGCACATGACCTATGAGGAGAGGCTGAGGGAACTGGGATTATTTACTCTGCAGAAGAGACGAATGGTGGGGGAGGGTTGATAGCTGCTTTCAGCTACCTGAAAGGGGGTTCTAAAGAGGATGGATCTAGACTGTTCTCAGTGGTACTGGATGACAGAACAAGGAGTAATGGTTTCAAGTTGCAGTGAGGGAGGTTTAGGTTGGATATTAGGAAAACCTTTTTCACTAGGAGGGTGGTGAAGCACTGGAATGGGTTACTTAGGGAGGTGGTTGAATCTCCTTCCTTAGAGGTTTTTAAGGTCAGGCTTGACCAAGGCTGGCTCCTGGCACCAGCTCAGCAAGCAGGTGCTTGGGGCGGCCAACAGAAAGGGGCAGCATGTCTGGGTTATGGCGGCAGGTCCCTCGGTCTCTCTTGGAGGGAAGGACCTGTTGCCAAATTGCCGCTGAAGAATGAAGCGGCACCAGTGGAGCTGCCACCAAAGTGGCACTGATCACGGCGCTGAGCTTGACAAAAGCCTGGCTGGGATGATTTATTTGGGGATTGGTCCTGTTTTGAGCAGGGGGTTGCACTAGATGACCTCCTGAGGTTTTTTCCAACCCTGATATTCTATGATTCTATGATTCAATGTAGCCCCCCTGGGACCTTGGCTACAGGGGCCTCAGGAATGAAATAGGTGGAGGAGCACTTATCTTCCCTCCGTTGTGAATTTCATTTAGATGGGAGATCTCCAGATTCCTAGAGTGAGGCAGTGCTGTGTATGCCTGGAGACGAAAACACATCTGGAACTTTTACCCTGAAAATTTAGGTGTTAAGTTAATTTAGGTGGCTGAAAGGTTAGGCAGCAGCAGAATGGGAGTTTTGTGCAGTGTAGAGGAGCCTGAAACTGGGACTTTGGTGCCTAAAGAAATTTTGTGGATTTTAGCCAAGCTATCTGTGCCTTGACAAGTACAGCAACATAGGAAATAAGCAGCAAACACAGTAGTAAATGGAGGATTAGGCCCTTAAACTGCCAATCCTGCAGACCCTTATATTCCTAACTTTGTGTAGGTGAAAAGTACCACTGACTTTAAATAGACTACTTCTGTTTGTAAAACTAGTCACATATTGAAGTGCTTACAGGTTTGCTGACTTAGATTGCAAATGACTAGGGCAGGTACTCTGGGTTCGAACCTGAAAACCATTCACATACACAATCTCATTGATTTAAATGGGACTGCACACAGAAAGGAGAGCAGTATTTGTATGAGTAACAGCTGCAGAGAAATCCAGTTATCTTTATATTTCACATGAGATACTACAGATTTGTGGCACTAAGTAAGTAGTAACTGCAATCTGTTTGTGTATATGTATGTGAGAGTGTACACACACACACACCCCCCAATCCAAATTTTGTCCTTGCATACATTGCTAAAGCTCTCATGGATACTAATAGGAGCTGTACATGTATCCAAAGGGAGAACACAGCCTATATAGACTAGACTGGCAATTCATCATGTGTTACATTTAGAAAACAAAGCATTTACAAATGACATGGTATTAAAGATGTTATGAAATCAACATGGTATTTACTATAAAAGAGACACTGTTAGACTGATATTGATTAGTATCTTACTATGCATGATCTTTTTCTTTTTTTTAATCAAGAAACAAAAATCTATAGTACCTGCAACCCATCAAGTGTTCCCAAGCTACATTCAGGTACCTGAGTTTTTTATTAAATCAGCAAATGAATATGAAGAGACTCCATATAAATGAAATATAAAGCTACAAAGAAATATTTCCTTTGCTTATTGCCTGTTGAACTTGACTCAAAATAGGGGTATATGGTTATATGTGCTGTACATATATTTTTGCTGAATGCAGCGTAAATGAATTAGACTGAACATAAGAATGGCCATACTAGGTCAGACCAAAGGTCCATCTAGCCCAGTAGCCTGTCTTCTGACGACAGTGGCCAGTGCCAGGTGCTTCAGAGAAAATGAACAGACACGTAATCATCAAGTGATCCATGCCCTGTCGTCCTTTCCCAGCTTCTTGCAAATAGAGGCTAGGGACATCATCCCTGCCCATCCTGGCTAACAGCCATTGATAGACTCATCCTCCATGGATTTATTCATTCTTTTTTGAACATTGTTATAGTCTTGGCCTTCACAACAGCCTCTGGCGAAGAGTTCCACAGGTTGACTGTGTGAAGAAATATTTCCTTTTGTTTGTTCTAAACCTGCTGCCTATTAATTTCATTTGGTGACCCCTAGTTCTTCTGTTATGAGAAGGAGTAAATAATACTTCCTTATTTACTTTCTCCACACCAGTCATGATTTTATAGACCTCTATTATATCCCCCCTTAGTCATCTCTTTTCCAAACTGAAAAGAGACAGTCTTATTAACCTCTACTCATACAGAAGCCATTCCATATCCCTAATCATTTTTGTTGCTCTTTTTTGAATCTTTTCCAATTCCGATATATCTTTTTTGAGATAGGGCGACCAGATCTGCATGCAGTATTCAAGATATGGACGTAAAATGGATTTATATAGAGGCAATATGATATTTTCTGTGTTATTATCTTAATGATTGCCAACATTCTGTTAACTTTGACTGCTGCTGCACATTGAATGGATGTAGAGAACTATCCATAATGACTCCAAGATCTCTTTCTTGAGTGGTATATGCTAATTTAGACTCCATCATTTTATATGTATAGTTGGGATTATGTTTTGCAATGCGCACCACTTTGCATTTATCAACTGCTTTAAACTCTGTGGGCCTGTCTACACATACAGCACTGCAATGGCATAGCTGTACAGATTCAACTCTGCTGCTGTAGCACTTAGTGAGAACACTACCTATTCTGTCAGGAAAGCTTTCCCATCCCTGACAGGTGATAGCTTTGTCGATGGGAGAAGCCCTCCCATCAATATAGCACTGTCTACAGCGGGGGTTAGGTCAGTATAACTGTGTTGCTCAGGGATGTGGATTTTCCATACCTCCGAGTGATGTAGTTATACCGACATAAATCTATAGTGTAGACCAATCCTGTGTCTGTAGCCAAGGTCAAATTGCAACCCTTATATTTTGTAGCAGAAGGATCCACATGCTGAAACTAGGTAGGAATTACTTAAAATAGAAAGGCTGTCTACATATATATACATATTCATTCTGAAGAGGATAATACATAGAGCAAGTGAAGCCTTCTATAGATCAGGTCTAGCTTGCATGCAAATTGCATAGAGAATATGGATTGGCAAGCTAAAAAGTGTTTAATATTCATTAAACTGTATATCCATGGCACAGTATCCATGGCACAAATATTCAAAGCTTATTTTAAAAATAGCTTTCAGAGACTGAAACTCTTCTAAGTACTTTGCAGACTTTTGGAATGTCCTAAGATCTTCATATCTATTTATTTTGAGGAAAGAGGGTAAAAGACATTTGAAAAAAAGATTTCCATAAGACTCTTTCTCAGTACCCATGTCTGGGCTACATTCTGATCTCAGTAATAGATCCAAAGTAATTCTATTAAAGAGTGTGGATTTGCAAGTAATTGAAATCAGAATCTGTCCCTGTGTCTTTAAAAATGAAATTGAACAACTTCAGAATCTTTCCAGTGGAGGGATTTTCTGTTCACTTCAGCTGAAAAATAGAAGATTATAATGGTGGGAGTTGGGATGCTGCCCTTCCCTGGGTTTTCTCAGTTACTATGTCTTGAAAAGATAACCAATTACCAAAAAATTGCAAACTCATGGAGGAAAAACTCCTAGCAGACAAGGACAATTCCTTCTTTTCTCTAATTGCCTATCTATATAAACTGTTTATGCTCCCTCATATTCCATGTTAAGCAAATAGATTATTGAATGGCAGATGTATCCCATGTATTTTAAAGAAGTATTAAATCCATTATGAAATTTTTAGTGTATAGATCACTGCCATTCCTACCATTTTATTTAATTGTGGCTGCATTTTTTATTAATTTTCTTAAGGGGCCTGAAGTGCAAAGATATTAAAGGAGTAATTAAAAACACAATGAAAAAACCTTTGTAAAGTAAAAGTGAAAGAGAGAGGGAGAAATTATTTACAGTGACTTTGTGACATGCTTGTGTTAATGTTAACAAACTATTAGAATTTGGCTTCTATCTCACATCACTGCATAAACTGTCTGAATTTAAGTACTGAATGCTTGGCCCATTTCTGGTTATTCAGTCCCATGTCTCCTTCCTCCCCCAAACCCGAACACAAATTAAATAAAAAATGCAGCATATATCCCAGCAGTTCTCAAGGTTTTGTATTGGTGACCCCTTTCACATAGCAAGCCTCTGAGTGTGACCCCCCTTATAAATTTAAAAACACTTTTTAATATATTTAACTCCATTATAAATGCTGGATGCAAAGCGGGTTTGGGATGGAGGCTGACCGATTGTGACCCCCCATGCAATAACCTTGCAACCCCCTCAGGAGTCCCAACCCCTGGTTTGAGACTCCCTGATATATCCTATATAGGTAAAAGACAACTTGGAATGATATGCTATTCTAGAGTAAAACCCAGTAAACTTACTGTTCCTCCCTAGCGCTGACCTCTTTCTTGAAAATAATCTGTACAGTGATGTAGTAGGTTTTCAATCTCTGAGTGCAATGATGACTACACACCAGTGGCTCTCAGATTTGATGAGCTGCTTCTGCCTCAGTCGTGAAACATATATCCCCTTTAGACTGTTGTACTTCCTATTAGTTGAAGCCCAGTCCAGGGCTCTTAAATTTTCCAGATGCTTTTTTCAAACCAGCTACATATGAAAATACAAACACCTGTCTGCATCCAGCATGTCTGCTTCAAGTCTGTTCTTTTGATATAAATTTAATAGTGATCATAGTAATGCATAGCACAAAAATCAAGAGGGACAGTAACATGCAGGAGAACAGAATCAGGGTACACAGCAACCTGGTGAAATTAGAGCAAAGCGGCTGTTGGCAACAAGGAGAGAGTCAGTATTAATAAATCTACACACCCTAAGAGAAGAAAGCAACCGAATAAATGCAAAATCAGGGAAGGTAACCAAGCATCTTTTCTCATCTCCTTAAAGTGGGTTTATTTGCATCTTGTCTCTATAGTAATGTCCCAATATTCCTCTCGTGTAAACAAACACTCTAGTTGATGGAGGGAAGGTGTACAAGGGGGATATGGATGCTGAAAGAGGAGGTGAAGGCAACAAGGCCTCTATCTTAAGAAGTTGTTCACAGTAAGAAAAAAATTGGGAAACACTGATTACATACATAAACTCAATTCTGATCAGGCACCAAAGTGACAGGCTTAAACAGAATAGAGGGTAGATCCAAACCACAGAATGATCTTCTTGATTGTAGTTCCCTTCTTGATTGTAGATCCTTTTACTCTAATCTTTCCAGGTCATTCTGTAGTTTGGTTCTGTTCTCCTGTGTGTTTGGTACTGATGAAGAAAAACAGTTGAGTGGGTGTGTACTATTATTACATACAAAAACCCCTGCAGCCCCAATGTTACAAGAATGTTATGTAGGTTGTTAAAGTCAAGCACTTGAAAATTAGGAAATGCCAGCAGTTAGGTTGCCCATGCAACCTTAATATGCCCCCCTTGGTGTATCCATGGAGACAAACAGTAGTCAAAGTGCACTGTGGAATTTTTAGTGCACCGTAGCAGGACCCACATGGTGACTTAGTGCGCAGATGTCTAGTGTGCTGGACACTGACACTCTGGCTTGCTGCATATTAAGTCTCCGTGGGCAGAGCCAACCATGTGTGAGAAGCAGTTTATTTACATCTCATCACTTCCTTAATCTACTGGCATTGTGTGGTCTGAGAATAGTCTCTCTTTATTTTTCCCTCTGCACTAATCCGCATGGGTGACCTCTGTTACACTGTCTGGAGTGACTCATGAGCATGAGTGCCTACCTCAGGGTAAACTGTCAAAAACAGGCAGACACCCCAAACTGATGATGAGTTCAACAGTTAGATTTCACCAAGCCAGTAACAACTGTGAACTCCTGGATCACTATACTAGTCTTACTGTGGAGTCAGGGACAGGCCCATTAGACTCTCCAGTCTATCTTGACACTCAGACTGGACTTAGTGACAAGTGGTCACTTACACCAAAAATCACATCCCATTCAGGTTGCTTCCAGGCCTAAGAGACCAGTCACTTGCCCTCAGATCAATTGGTATGCTAGATCTTACACCAAAGACAATGCCTATACCAATCCTGTAATAAACTATTTAAAGGTTTAAAAACTAGGAAAAAGTAATAACAGAGTCCTTTACAGGTTAAAGCAAGTAAACATGCACATCAATAAGTTACCACCTAAATCCTAAGACTAACAGAGTTCTCAATTCAGGGCAGACCCAGGAGGCAACCTCTGGGGATCTCTGGCTTCAGTTTAAAGTCTCTGTCCCTTCAGAGTTCTAACAGCCAAAAAGATGAAGCTTCTTCTTGTCAGAGATTTTTTATTCTCTCCTCCATGATGAAACAACTTCACATGCAAGTCTCCTCTTTGTGGGTGGGGGACAATCAACAAAGTCTTTTGTCGTCTGATGTTTCACAATGGCTTGGCTGGTGTCTATGGGTCTTCTTTGTCAGGCAGGAGATAGCACCCAGGGCCGGCTCCAGGCACCAGCTTAGCAAGCAGATGCTTGGGGCAGCCACTCCGGAGAGGGGCAGCAGGTCCAGGTATTCAGCGGCAATTTGGCAGAGGGTCTCTCACTCCGGGTCAGAGCAAAGGCCCTCCCGCTGAATTGCCGCAGATTGCGGCTTTTTTTTTTTTTTTGGTACGTGCACTGCTTGGGGAGGCAAATCCCCTGGAGCCGGCCCTGATAGCACCTCCTGTGGCAAAGTAGTATTTCACACTTGGTAATGTTTCTCTCATGACTGTGGGGTGTACAGTTCCAGAGCAACAGTTACAGTGTAAGGATAAGGCCTTTGTCTGCACACATATTGCAAGGCCTGAAGCCTAAAGCCTTCGTCTGCAACCAGATTAAAAGAGCAGCCAAGCAACAGCCATTAGCTGAGAAGCAGCAAGTCACATCCTCACATTCCATCTAAATTACATTAAAACAATGTAATATCAGGCTTTTCAGAAGGAGACCCTGTCCTAATGGCACCCACTGCCACCAGATAAAGAAACAAAACTTAGGATGGTTAAATAAAATTTAGTTTGATAGCATTTTGTCTGCCAAGAAATCACTTATCAATAGCTGTGGTTGTGAAATCCTCATTTCTTTATTATTTTGTCATTATAGTCCCCACTTCCCTATTGTTTGTCTATATGGTCTCTATCTGGTTCCTTAATTGTTTCTGTCTCTTACATAATTAATTTTACTAGGTGTAAATTAATTAAGGTGGTGGGATTGGATTGGTTAGAGAATTTTGTTACACTATGGTTAGTAAAATTTTATTATAATGATTGGTTAAGGTACAGTTAAAAAGGACTCAGATTTCACTATATAAACTGGGGTCCAAAAGGAAGTTCTTTGAGTACCAACTCCAGGACACAGCCCCAAGATCAGAGCTGCTAGGTCTCAACACTCTGCCAATGACAACATGCAGAAACTGGAGTCCCCCAGATGATCTCATCCTGATTGGACATCAGGAAAATTAATCTGTTTTATTGGGAGTGGTGAGCACTGTATGTGTAGCGTGTGCAGTCTGTTTTTGGTGATTGTTAATAAATAGAGATTATGTAGTATATTACTGTGTAAGGCTCTTTCACTGGTAAAAGACCCTGTAAACCCACAAAAGATTAGGCCCTGAGTCCACAGGGAAAAGGTATTTGCCCGGAGCCCATGGAGGAGTAGAGCCCAAAGCCTGCAGAGGAGGAGTTAGGTGCTTTTAGCCTGGAGCCCTAGGAACTGGGAAAGGGTGCGGGTGCCTAAATTAAGAGGGTTACACCTTGAGCCCTAAGAACTGGGTAAAGGTGGGTACCCTTGAGTGTGTGAGTAACAGAGAATTTTGTACGGGTAACAACAGAGCAACCTGGGATATAGATATTGTAAGTGAGATTAATCCATGCAGCAACATACAAGTATTTCACAGAGTCTAAACACAGAATGCATTCTTATAAGACTAATACCTATTTTGAGCAAAACTAACATGCAGGTGACATGATCTGGTCTCCAGTTAAGAGGCTGTCAGTTCTTAGCTACTGCCTGCAGCCTGGGAAAGTGTTGGCATCTGGCCTGCCAGAGTCACAACCTCATCTTTTCTTTTTTATCCATATCATCTTTGAATCTCCACCTCTGCTTTCCCCTCCTTGTCCAGCTCTTTCTCCTGCCTCTACAATTGCTTGAATAAAAATGTTACAAAACCTGAACTTCTGAGGTGTTGCTCATAAACTTCCTGCACCCCTTCCCCACTACCGCTTAAAACTTGGTTCTTCTCCCAGTCACTGAAACTCACAATCTTGTTATCTTTGATTGTATCTGCAAGCATGGGGAGACACTCCTGTGCCGGTCTCTCTCTGTCTTGATCCTCCCAGTGCCCAAGCCCAGTCACTTTCTTCCCTTTCCCTAGCACAGTGGGAGAACACACAAACTTCCTGGCACAGGGACCTGCTGTAAACATTCCCTTCAGAGCATTTTCCAAACTCTGCTTTTTTTCCCCTTTTCTTTTTGTAATCTTGCCCATCTGCCATTCACCTCGGCTCTCACTATACATCTCTTCTGCACTATAGCATGTGTCCTCTTCTTTCTTTCCTTCACTGACCCCCATTCCCCATCCTTGTTACCCTCAACAGTTCTCACCAGTTCCACCCATCACCATCCACCCTCTCTTCCCACTAGCACACATGTAGGGTTCCACTGCCAAATCCTTCTCCTCCATTCCGGAGACACATTTGGCTCAACCCTGGCCTCCACTCTGTCTCCATCCTCTCAACTTCCCTCACCTGTCCCCCCCACCATCTCTGCCCCTTTTGTGCCACCATTCCCAAACTCAGTCCCTTCCCCTTCAGTCTCTGGAGTGCCTACCCCATCTCTAAAAAGATTATAATTATCCACAATCTTTTCATATCTCACTCCCTCCAACTCATGTCTCTTACAGAGACCTGGATCCCTTCATCTGACAATGACTCTGCAGCTGCCCTCTGTTCTTGTAGGCCTCTACTTCTCTCACAAACTTCTACCTAGGATCAGATCATGGTAGGAATGTTGGATTTCTCCTCTCCGGCTTCTGCTTCTCAGATCCAAGCTATATCTAAATCTTGCACAATCTCTAAGATATGGCCCTTCCTTTGCAGCCACAGAGCCATAATGGTTGTCCGGGCTCTCATCATCATGTATCTTGATTATTGGACTATCCGTCTCTAGCCTTCACAGATGCAATCTTGCTTTGCTCATGTCCATTCAGAATACTGCAGCAAAGACCATTCTAGACATCATGTTGACCATGTCACCCCTCTCCTTACATTTCTCCACTGGCTCCTGCTTTTGTATTGCGTCAAACAAAAACTTCTTGCCTGAACTTTCAAGGCCTTTCTTGACCTACCCCATCTGACATGTCATCTCCCCTTCACAGTCAAAATATCAACCTCCTCCTCCGAACAGGCCATCATGTCCCATTTGTTAAATTTTCGAACAAACACTTTTGTGCTTTCTCCCATGCTGTCCATCATGGTGGGGAGGAGCTCCTCATAAAAATCCACAAAGATATCTCATCATCCTTCAAATACTTCTTTGCTGTGATGTGTACAAAAAACCTCAACAATGGCTAGGCTGCGGGTTCATACCACAGTCCATAGGCACCAACTCCATGGACGCTTTGGGGCTGGAGCACCCATGGGAAAAAAATGGTGGGAGTTGAGCACCCACTAGCAGCCCCACTCTCAGCTGCCCCTGCTATGCCTCCTGTCCGCCGGCAGGCCCTGCCAATCAGCACCTCCCTGCAACACCCACCTGCCACAATCAGCTGTTTCACGGTGTGCAGGGAGGTTGGGAGGGTGAGCGAGGATGCGGCACGCTTGGCAGAAGGGGCGGAACTGGATGGGAAGAGGCAGGGTGGTGTGGAACGGGTGCAGGAAGATATGGGGGATGGGTGGGGCCTTGAAAGAAGGGAAGGAGTGGGGCAGAGCTGGGAGTTGAACACCCCCTGGCACTTTGGAAAATTGGTGCCTGGGCCATAGTCTGTCACACTGACCAGTAGCGTCTCATTGTTTCCTTGTACTCCCCTTTCTCTTTGTCTGTGTCCATCTGTTGTTTCTTGCTATCCTGAGATTGCAAATTTTTTGGGGCGGTGACCATTGTTTTGTTTCATGTTTATACAGGAACTAGCACAATGGGGCAGGGATGCTGGAACAATTTGTATAGTTGGGGTGCTGTGAGTCACTGAACCAAACTGTAAACCCTGTACATGATGGAAACCACTTCAAGCACCTCCCAGCACTCCTAGTTTCAACAATGGGGTCCTGGTCCATGACTAGGTGCTATGATAATACCAAATAATAAATACAAATATTTCTGACTCATCTTTCTCGCCTCACATTCAGCCTCTCAACAAATCTCATCTGCACTCTTTCTGTATGACACTTGTAAACTCTGCCCCTTCTTGGTCCCTATTGCCCAAATATTTTTCTCCCCCTCTTCATCAGTTTGCCTGGCTTTCTTTCTTCCATCTCATCAGTTTGCAGCAGCTAAAATAATCTTTGTCCATATCACCTGTGCCTCTGCTCTTGACATCCCTTTACTGCCTCTCCCACTATACATTCAAATGTCTCAACCTCATTTTTAAAGGTCTGTACAGCCTGCCCCTGCTTACATCTCTTCTCCTGTGTCTCCCCACTTCATACCTGGCATCTGCTTCTAATCTCTTCTCTATTTACTACTTTCTTTGTCTTTCCCTGACACTTTCACCCTTATTACCCTTTCCTATGATGCATAGAATGACATCCCTCTCCTGTGTGCCAAATACACTTACACTCCCATCCTTCAAAACCTATATCCTACACCTTGGTTGTCACTACTGTGGCATCCACCCCTGCCCAGTCTGATCCTGCTCTCTTGCATATTTTATAGCCCAATGCAGCACCCACTGAGGTCAATGGGAATATTTCCATTGCATTTAACAGAGTGTTGATTAGGTTCTCAGTCTCTTCTGATATTTTTTCCTGTACTTATACGACTTGTTCTCTCTATAATGTGACACACATTATATTTGACTTAACTCTTCTCCTTTCTTAATCTTCTTTCCTTTGTTTTTCTACATGTTCTATATCTGTCTAGTGTAGGGTGAAATTGTGGCTGGGTTCTCCCTGGATGAAAGAGGGTGCAAGAAACTTTCACACTTTGTTTCACTTGAGCAGAGGCAAGACACAGTCTATGCAATCTCAGAAATGCCAGGATTACTCTCCAATGATGCCCCTGTTCTACTCACTGTCCTTTTGTGCTCCTCTCTTCACCCCAAGTCTCTTCTGCAAGAATTGCTGCTGCAGTTGCACTGGGTGAACATCTTTAATTTGAAGCCTTGTCCTGCATTGAGGCCAATGGAAATTTTTCAATTGACTTTAATGGACCCAAAATTGAGGTCTTCAGGTAACTTTGGGTGTGTCTACACAGCAAAGAAACAGCCTACCCCACAGGGTCCAAAAGCCTGGGCTCTAGCCCAAGCCCAGAAGTCTACGCAGCAATGAAACAGCCTGGCAGCCTGAGCTTGAGTCATGGGCCAGCCACAGATTTTCTTTGCTACGTAAACGTACCCTTTGTTAGGGAGTAAAACATATTTCAAATAAGAGAAATAGAAGTTTTTCCTATGCCTGCATTATTGGAGTGGGGAAGGAAATCCTTTGTGACCCCTTGATTGTCCCTTTTCCTAATGAAATCCCACTACATCACAAAAGTAGCATAAAATGTGTTTGAAACTGACATACTTGTAACCTTATTAAATAGAAATAAGCATTTAGAAAACATCTGGCTTACGTTTCTTTACAGTCCAATAATCATATGCCACAGAGTAAATATTTGGCTGAAAAATAGATCCTTAAAGTAGTTTAGTATTTAAGCACAGTATAAATATTAAGCAGAATAGATGAAGCCAAGGCAAGATCAGCTTTTATTCATTCACCTTTTGCTACCATGCTGACTTCTGATTGACAGAGAGGTGAGAACACCACGCTTGGAACAGAAAGAGGATACAGTGATGTCATAGCAAACATCATGACAATTATATTAAGAGCTAGGAAATGTGACTTTTAAGATACTGTTTCTTACAAGGGCATAGAAAGCAACTAGAAATTCTTAGACCTTAAGAGGTCTTGCTTGGCTGAATTGCAATAATATATTTCTACGTACATTAACTTGAAACTGTGAATAATCTAGAGGATTAAACTACTTTATTTGACTTCCCTATTCTTCAGTAATCATTGTTTAAATTCAATTACTTCACACTATATATTCAGAATTGAAAAAGAAATAGCTTCACTTTTTACTACATATCAGCAAACCATCCCCAAACTTCCATTTTATTTCATTAGTAATACCATGGCTGCAGATTTCTCATTATCTGAGGGGAACTTTATATTTACACTTGTTCTTTAGATGAAATAATATTCAAAATATCCCTGCAAACCTACCTTAGGTGAGATTTAAAATTACTTATATGACAGTTAAAACATTGGGTCAAATAATTTTAAATTGATTTTTTTTTTTTTAAGGAGAGGATGGGTACTAATATTTTACCACCAGTAATATTTATAGCTGATATCGCTAACGGCAATCAAGTCTCATACTGCAGGGTGCTGCTTGCTATAGGAGTCAAGAAGGATTTCTCCCACCAATACACGGAAGTGTAACACAAGCCAGATGCATTATGATACAATTTATATTACCTTCTTCTGGAGCACACGGAAATGATCGTTGCTGGAGACAGAATACTAGCCTTGGAGGGCCAAGGGTTGATCTGTTATGCCAATTACTAGGTTTTCAGTCTGATGGGTTTGGTGACCACTGAATTGAATGAGTCATTGTGCAGCATCAATAAACTGTATTGCTTATTTAACTTCCTAATTTAGCATTTTAAAATGTGTTTTTCATTAACAGTGTTTATTTTGCAATATTTTAATTTTGGCTGAACTTTACTTAGAGTGTCACCATACCTTTTACTGTGATGGAGAGTTATCAAGGGAAGTCAATATTTGGCATACTGGTATGCAGTACTTATAAATATATTCTCAGACATCATTTTAGTAAACTATAACAAAACAAAGGATGGTGCCCTCCTCTGCTGTTTTATTACAGCTGCAATAAAAGTATGGTGGGCTTTAACAGAAGAAATATAAGCATTCCATGTCTTAAACCAAAGGTAAAATAAATATCCTACAATAAAGCTTACTGAAGGTATTCTCCTGTATCAGAGAACTGATAGCACAGTAGGACTCACAGCAACTTTATTCATCTCTCATTCACCCTATGGATGAGATTTAAAATTGATTCTGTGTCAAGTAAAGCACCATGATATGATGAAATACATGAAGATAATTTGATATCACTGCAACAGCCATCCTGAGTTCTTATACCAAAGAGCTAAAATTATTCATTGCCATTTCAAAGCCTCAGCAGCAGTGGTTTCCAGGGGGCAGATCCAACTGCTGCTATAGTCAAAGAAAACCTCCCATTGGCTTTAATGGGCATTGGCTCAGGCCCCAGGCTCTAGAATTAGTTTATCAACCACTAACACCAATCAGCTTATTTATTAACATATCAGTGATCTAGCGTACATTATTAAGTACTCAGATTTCACAGTGATGGATGCTTTACAAATGTTTTAGAAAGATGAGAGATAGAGAGAAAAGAACAGATTATTTGTATACAATTTATATGTATCTCTTTGTTGCCACTATATGTTTACTAGGATTCCTTTGTGCTGCTTGATACCTAATTGAAACAAGGTGAGCAGTTAGAAAAGAAGGAATTAGGTGTAAATAGGTGCTTTGTTGTTATCTTTCAATTAATTTGCATAAGAGAAATACTTCTAAATACAGATGGTCACAGAGAAAGCCCACACAATGTATAAACACTGGCAAGACAAGTAATTTAAGGTGCACAATGATCTTATTAATTGGAATAAACAAAGGTAAACCTGTAACAATATAAATTACCACACACAACAATCAAAGTGAGGCTAGTTTGGAGGGTAAGGTGTTAACACATAATGTAAGTTTTTAGTGAGCAACACACAACACAACTAGTATTCTAAAATTTACATATGCAGTGTTGTTGTTACCATATCAGTCCCAAGATATTAGACACACAAGGTTGGTGAGGTAATATCTTTTATTGGACCAATTCTGTTGGTGAGAGAGACAAGTTTTTGAGCTCCTGAAGAGCTCTAACCTGTAACAGGAGCTCAAAAACTTGTCTCTCACCAACAGAAGATGGTCCAATAAAAAATACTACTTCCCCCACCTTCTAAAATTTATAACACACAAAGATTCAAGTGAGATTTTGAAGTTAGAAGGTAGCTTTGCTCATTCAGAAACCACGTAATGTTATAAGAAAGCAGGACCAGCGCTAGGGTTTCTGGCACCCTAGGCGCCAGGCCATTTCACCGCCCCGCGCGCGGGTCTCACGGCTCTGGCGGAGCTGCCGCAGGCATGCCTGCGGCAGGTCCACCGGAGCCGCGGGAGCGGCAGACCATCCGCAGATACGACTGCGGCAGCTTCACTGGAGCCGCCTGCCGCCCCCCGGCAAAATGCCGCCCCCCCCCAATGTTGGCGCCCCAGGGAAAGCCCTGGCCCTGGGCGGCTCCCTGACCGGGGGGCGGGGTGCCCTGACCCCGGGGGGGGGCGCTCCCTGGGCTGCTGGGCTGCGGCGGTGGCTCCCTGACCCCGGGGGCAGAGGGCACCCTGGGCAGCCAGGCTGCGGTGGTGGCGCACTGACCCCAGGGGCGCGCTGACTCCCGGGGGGGATGCCCTGGGCTGCCCGGCTGCGGCGGCGGCGCGCTGACCCCGGGGGCTCCCTGACCGGGGGAGGGCGCCCTGGGCTGCTGCGGCGGCGCCCTGACCCGGGGGACACCTTGGGCTGCAGGCAGCTGCTGCCGCCGGCAGCTAAGCCCCTCCAGCAGCAGCGGCTGCAACCATTTAAAAAAATTTGGGGGGGGCGCCACTTTTTGGCGCCCCCAAATCTTGGCACCCTAGGCAACCGCCTAGTTCGCCTAAATGGTTGCACCGGCTCTGCAAGAGAGACTGATCTGAGAATGCTTCTCTTACCAGCAGGTAATTCTATGTGCATATGCAAAGATAGCACAACTACAAGGGAGTGAGAGATACAGGGCAGGGCAGAGCAGAACAGAATAATGACAAGGTCGCAGTAGCACTTAAAATTAGAAATTAAGTTTTAAACAAAAACAACAAAACAAAAAATTAATTAAATAATGCATTTTCCCAGAGATTTGACAACATAGAGTTCAAGATTTTTAAACACACAGAGTAAGTCAGTTATAAGCTTAAGGCTGATCCTTTAAGCAACAGTTAAATAACTTCAGTAAGATGGCAACTATTAAATCAGTCTTAACATACAAAAGTGCAGATATTATTTCCTCTCAATTACAGTACAGACATGTGAATTTATGCAGTTATTTAGTTACAAGGCGTTATGTTTAAATCCTGTAAGTAACTGTCCAATTATCATTCTTAGGAGAAGATTTCAAATGTTAAGGCTACTTTACGTTTCTATTTTTTCCCTATGACTACTATAATCTTTCTTGGTACTTATTTGGAATTAAGATATCGTAATAGTATTTCTGGAATGTGTTAAGATTATTAATTTGGAATGGCAATTCAAAGATCCAGAATAATGGTCTAGATTTATGGAATAAAAATTTGAATGACAAGGGAGTTCAGGATTCTAGAAAGGAAGTACTTTCTCTTCAAGGCCAAATTCTGGCTTCCTTCAAAGCCCAGAAATTCCCTGTGTTATTTTAATAATAAATACTGACTTTTAAATCTTCTTATGCTTTAGAACAAACTGAGATTTATTTCGCTCTTTCATTTGTTGTCTGGGCAGTCTTCTACTACAGTAATAATTTTTTCTTGGTATATTTGATCTTCAGGTAAGCAGTTTCTTTAAGATGGCTTGTATTTGGACCTTTAAGATTCCAAAACCCACGTTCTTGTCTATAAAGGATTTTCAGTTAAAAGAAACACTGTCTTGGAAAAGCAAAAATCACTGAACACAGCTTATGTGAACAGTAACATTCTTCTTGGGTCTGGATTGGGATGTCTTGGTGTCCAGAACCTCAAGACCTGCAGTGAAGACTGAATCTCTCAGACGAAGAGAATCAGATCTATTAAGTGGGGAGAGAACAACAAGCTAGGATTTCACAACAGTTTTATGCAGTTATTCTTTCATTCAGTTTTATTGAGGAGTTTGGTCTATCCCAAAAGTACAAGTTTGGTAATTTTCTATTGGCCCCTTTAAATTTTGTGACAGTATTTCCTTTTATTGCAGATGACAAATTTATCAACTGGACAAGACAAAGTGTCATTTGACTTTAGCAAAGCTTTTGATACGGTCTCCTACAGTATTTTTGTCAGCAAGTTAAAGGAGTATGGATTGGATGAATGGACTATAAGGTGGACAGAAAGCTGGCTAGATTGTTGGGTTCAACGGGCTGTGATCAATGGCTCGATGTCTAGTTGGCAGCCGGTATCAAGCGGAGTGCCCCAGGGATCGGTCCTGTGGCCGATTTTGTTCAACATCTTTATTAATGATCTGGATGATGGGATGAATTGCACCCTCAGCAAGTTCACAGATCACAGTAAGCTGGAGGGAGAGGTAGATATGCTAGATGGTAGGGATAGGGTCCAGAGTGATCTAGACAAATTGGAGGATTGCACCAAAAGAAATCTGATGAAGTTCAACAAGGACAAGTGTAGAGTCCTGCACTTAGGAAGGAAGAATCCCATGCACCGCTACAGGCTGGGGACTGACTGGCTAAGCAGCAGTTCTGCAGAAAAGGACCTGGGGATTACAGTGGATGAGAACCTGGATATGAGTCAACAGTGTGCCTTGTTTGCCAAAAAGGCCGGCGGCATATTGGGCTGTGTTGGTAGGAGAATTGCCAGCAGATCAAGGGAAGTGATTATTCTCCTCTATTTGGCACTGGTCAAGCCACACCTGGAGTATTGTGTCCAGTTTTCGTTCCCCCACTAGAGAAGGGATGTGGAAAAATTGGAGAGAGTCCAGTAGAGAGCAATGAAAATGATTAAAGGGTTTGGGCACATGACTTACGAGGCGAGGCTAAGGGAACTGGGCTCATTTAGTCTGCACAAGAGAAGAGTGAGAGGGGGGTTTGATAGCATCCTTCAACTACTTGAAGGGGGATTCCAATGATGATGGAGCGCAGCTGTTCTCAGTGGTGGCAGATGACAGAACAAAAAACAATGGTTTCAAGTTGCATTGGGGAGGTTTAGGTTGGATATTAGGAAACACTATTTCTCTAGGAAGGTGGTGAAGCACTAGAATGTGTTGCCTAGGGAGGTGGTGGAATTCCATTCTTAGAAGTTTTTAAGGCCCGGCTTGACAAAGCCATGGCAGGGGTGATGTTGGTCCTGTTTTGAGCAGGGGATTGGACTAGATCACCTCCTGAGGTCTCTTCCAACCCTAATCTTCTATGATTCTATGAACAGTATCATCCTGGACTACCTCTTGGTGCCCAGCCCTGGGCTCAGAAGCAGGTGGTGCCTGGTGACTGGGTGCCCCACATCTTTCTGAGGACACAGAATAGGAACAGCTCATGTATGGGTTATAAACTGGGAAGAAACCATATGGTTCCAGAAAGGCGGTGGGCCCTAGAGTCCCCCTGGCTAACCACTCTATGATGCTACTGCCTAAGGTTCCCTAGCAGGATAGTAGTGCCTTGGCTGGAGCAGCTCTGAGGCTGGGAAACATAGGTGCCAATCTCTGATTCAGAGGACTGTGACTCTTCGTTATCTGACCAAGGAGAAGCTGCTTATGAAGGTGTTGGAGACTAAAGCTGAGTTGGAGAAAGACGCAGTGCAGCCAACGTTACAGGCATCCCCTTCAATGGTACCGACAGATGTGCAGTTTGTGGGCACAGAGGCCAGGGGCGGCTCCAGGAACCAGAATGCCAAGCGCGTGCTTGGGGAGGCAAGCTGGTTGCCATGAGGGTGGCAGGCAGGTTGCCTTCAGCGGCATGCTGCGGAAGGTCCCCTGGTCCTGTGGCTTCGGTGGACCTCCCGCAGGCGTGCAGCCAAATCCATGGGACCAGGGACCTCCTACAGGCAAGCCGCCAAGGGCAGCCTGCCTGCAGTGCCTGGGGCGGCAAAATACCTAGAGCCACCCCTGACAGGGTCTAACACAGCACCAAGTGCTGCACCAGTGTTGCTGGAGCCCCTCTATCTGCTGGTTACGAAAGCACCACTAGGAATACTGGCACCAAAAGGCTCAGCAGATTACTCACTGCAGCAAATGTCTCTGGCACAGTTGGTACCAAGACTGTATCAGGATGGCATAGTGCTGCAGATGTAGAAGGCACTCCCTGAGGCCCCAGTCTTGATGGTACCTACCTCAGTGCTGGAGTCAACAGTGGTGACTTCTATGGTGCCAACGAAGAGGAGGGCTTATGTTTCAGCTGCACTCTACTCTTACCCCCATGCCTAGAAGATTTCAGTGCCACAAACCTTCCTCTCTTGGCAATCTGATTAGAGGTCTTATGGCTTCTTCTTGGGCACTGGGGACAGTGAGCGGTGCTGGGACTCAGGCAACAAAGGAGTCAAACACCTAACTGATGCCATTGCACTTGATGCTGAGTCTGACTGACCAGGTTTTAATGAAGGTTTCAGGGCTGCCTCCATGAGCAAAACCTTCAGCCTAGCTTCACTATCTTTCCTTGTCCAAGGTTTAAAGACTGTAGATCAGGCAATGATCCTGAATATGAGCTTCCCCTAAACACTTCAAGCAATGTGAGTGTGGGTTGCTCACAGGTATCACCTTGCACAAGAGATGCAGGGCTTGATGCCCAGTGACTAAGGTATCCCTCAGTACTAAGTAATGGAAAAAGCCCCAAACTGGTTATTAAAGAAGAAAATGTACACTATCTACAGTGTTAACTAAGTACTAACACCATAAATCTAGAAACCTACAATTAATTTTCAATGAACAAATTGAAAGGATTTGCTAAGGCAAGCCAAGCAATTCCAGCAACCACCAGGGGCAGTAAGAAAGAACTGAGGGGGCTTGGGGGTGACTGGGCCTTTAATACAGGCATGTAGTAGTAACAGAGGGTGCTCAAGCCACTCCTGAGGGTACCACTGAGGGAAAAATTTTCTATGACCGTCTGTGGGAGTCACACACACCAAAAGTGTAATTTATGTTCAATCACTCAAAGAAGAACAGCAGTCTTTCTTATGTTTCGGTTATGTTGGGGTGTGGCTGCCCAATAGCACCACTTGCTAGCCAAGTGTTGTAATTCCAGCACTCTCCGTCTCAGTTTCCCTCCCTGAGGTGGGTCTTCTTGACTTTTCTTCTGTCTTTTTCATCTTCTCTCAACCCCCCTGTGGGCCCTTTTATGAACCCCTTTGCTGGGTTACCTTTGAGAGTCTCTTTTTCCAATCTGGGACAGTGTGCTGGACCTAGGTTGGTTCTCTTTCCCTGCAGATCCTAGCTCAGGACCTCTCATGGGCACCTACCTACCTACTCACTCCCTCCCTCACTGTGGTTCCAATGAACAGACTGATCTTTCTCAACATTCTTAAGACCCAGGTGTCTACTGTGCTACTTAACTGCCATCCAGCCATCTAGGTAATAACTAACTACTCACAAATGAGCTGAAGTTGGCTTAGCAAAGCCTGCCACAGGTTGGCTGGTCCCCGGGTCTCTGTAGGAGCCAGCCCCACATGGTTATTTTGAAGTTTATTCTTCTTACTTCATATTACTGTAATTTAAGAAGAGTTTTATTCAATTGTGCTTCCAAAGGTTGGAAGAAATTATCCACAATATCAATATCCCGCTTCCCAATAACTAAAATATTTTGCCTATTCCAAGCATTATCTTAAATAACTTTAACATCATTGAGTAAAATAAGCAACTATTTAGTAAAATAAGCAAAATGTCTATATATAACTCCTAATATTGTCTATTATCACATTCACAATTAAAAGTAGTAATTCCTTTATATAACATACCTACATACAGTAATGTGCATTTCCATAGTGACTCATACTAATACTTAAGCATTATTCCTAAAACTAGTAAAAATACTTAATTATAAACATAAAAGATTATAATAAATTTAGCTATATGTATTCAGGCAAATTGTACATTTTGTTACAAGAAAGGAAATCAAAGTTGTCGCTTTGAAAATTAACAAAAAGACCATAAATACCTTGGGTCTCAATAATTCCTTTTTTTTTTTTTAGGTTTCTAAAACATTGGTGTTTTACTTTTCTTAATATTATGAATTAGGGATTGTTGTGCAATTACTTCTGTAGTTAATTTACTCCTTTGAATATTTTAAGAGGTGCATTAGTGGTTGTGATGGAACCATAATGTCCAGTTTGTTCAAAGATAAGAAATTTTCCATAACAGCTTTGGAGATGTTTATTTTAAAGGCACTTGGGTTTATGGAGAAGCGTTACTGGAGAATCTTTAATTTATAGCTGTGTTATGTGGGATCTTGACCAGCTAGCAAGGAGGTATTGCCTATACTGACATGGAGAAATCAAATTACAGCACCATTTGAGTTGATTTCTGTTTTACTTATCAGGAGATGAATTGAAACATCTGTTCTGATAGCAAGTATATTTTGAGACCTTTTGGTATACTACATTTTGTTTCCAGCTTTATTTGTGTTTTAGTTTAATAAAGGCTTATTCAAAGTATTAAATAGAAATCTAAATGAAAAAAGAGGCAAAAATGAAGAAGTTGCTCTTTTAGGGTCTGGAATATGTGGGGGATATTAATAGACCTTTGTTTATTTCTTTCCTTGCAACCATAAATTTCCTCTTGAAGGCAACAAGATAGTATTCATATAGTTAGAAAGGTCTGTTAGCAAAGGATGCAGAAAAAAGGATAATCAAATAATTTAAAGCATCTAAGGAATCAACTGAAAGTAACTTGGCCTAAAAATCAGGCCTTTGTTAGGTTTTAATGAAAGAATACATGATTCAAGTCTGAGTTATTTCATTGTATACCTTATAACTTTAAGTAAAAGAATTTCAAAATTGTGTATTCAAGGACCAAAATTAGCTCTTTAGGCACCACAAAAGGAAGGACGACTATGCTCATTTTTTCCAATGAAGAACTGACACACACAGAGATTAAGGCCCCAATTCGGCAAGGTACGTAAGCACTTGCCCAACTTTAAGCATGTATGTGCTCACTGCTGGGAGAAGAGGAGTTTGATATTTCAGTCTGAAAGAGGTTGGTTCACATCTAACAGCAACTTGGCTTGTTGCAGAAGGAAAAAGGCCTTTCAGCCAATGTCCCTATCTGGCTTCTGGGAGCAGTTTAGAGCCCAGGCTGGCTTCTGGGCAGCCTGGTAGTCAGCCCCTTAGAGCTCCCTCTCATTCCACCATCATCATCAGTGACAGCAAGCAGTGCTTCATGCCCCCTATAGCTTCCTGATGTTACCGGAACCTCTCACATTAGATAGACTTTGAACTTTGTTGATGGCCCCAGTGATTTGCTCTTTATATGTTTGGTTATATTTATATAAGCAGTTACATTCTTAATATTGGTATTTGCACCTTTTGGGCTAAACTCTGCTTTCTAATGCATGCATGAGACTCTCATTGATTTCAGTGATAGCTACCTGTAGATAACAACTCAGGGCACAATTTGGCCTAGGATGTGACACATTTGATAGATATATTCTCTTCAGCACAACATTAATCTATGGGTCTGACTCTGCAACTGTTACCTAAATAGTCCCATTAGAGCCCATAGGACTATTGACATAAAAATGAAAGAGGATCTGCACTATAGGATCCTATATCTTTATAGTGCACTTGCACATCACTTTCTTCTCAGAGTAGCCTTGAAGGATCACTCTCTCTTTTCCACGAACATAAAGCTAATTAAGTTCCTCTGGGCCAGTAAGAGAAGGGAGAGATAGCACATACGATGTATCAACATTCTCATACCTCATTTGCTTTTTCTTTTCTTAAAAAGAGTAGTCAGTTGCCATTCAGCACGGCAGAGAAGCAGCAAAAATGGGTTTCTTTGGTCCTTGGATCTCACGTCTCCTGGCTGGGATGATGAGGAGACGTCTTACTTTATTATTATTTTATAGTGTGCAATCATCAAATTTTAGAATATAGCCTACAGAAAATGAACCAAATATTGTAGTGTTTAAAAATTCCAAGTGATTCCCTCTTCTGGGCTTCTCGAAGCATCCTGTCTACTCTGTGTCTATCTTACTTAGACTGTAAGTCAAGCATATTGTTGGGGCTTATCAAATAATGATTATTATTATTTATGGATCTGACAACATAAGGTAATTGTCACACATTTACAAATCTTTAATATTCTTTTAAGAAGCATGACAGAGTTTAAAAGAAGCATAAGTGTTTTGGTTTTAGAAATTGATGGCTGAACATCATGTTTCAGTACAAAAGGGAAACAAGAACAGTTGAAAAACACACTTTTCATATCAGTAATAGAGAAAATATTCTTCCAGATGAGATTTGATCACAAAGCAGATGTCACATGTTGTGCAGACCACTAATGAAACAAAAAATGCTATCTTAAAACAGTGGTAATCTGATACTAAACCAAGCACATGCAAATTTTGTGTGCACAGATTTAAATGTAATTAGTCATCTACCATTAATGATATCAACTAGACCTTATATAATTTTGGATTCCAAATTGCACCCAGATTTGAGTCAACAACTTATTGATACAAAACAGGAGTCAGAGTTAACTCTAAATTTCTTTGCTTTGAAGGGGACATTGAAGCTATATATAATGTCATTATAATATAGTTCTTGCATTTAACAGTCACATAATTTGTAATGTATATCTTATGAGAAAGAAGAGTGATTATATTTTTTCCATGACAAGATACTTTTCTACATACAATAATTGAAATAATGTTTTGTAATACTCTTATCTGGCCAAATCTTGAAGTCCTATACTTAGGGCCCAATTCCTCAATCATATTATTCATTTGTGTAAGGAATGTGCATGAGAATAAGGGTTACAGGATCAATTTCTTAATCCTAATTCAAATAAAACCCACTGATGTCAAGTAATGAATAAACACTGAACAAGAACATCAGGATTTGGCCCATTATGCATATGCTCATTCAGATTTGGTTGCACTGTTGACACAAGATGCACTATTTTCAGATGAGTAAGAAAAACAGTGGCAACTGCTGCTTCTTACTGTCCATAATTTCCTAGCTGTTACTAGAGTTATGCAAATAACTAAGGTTTGGTTTGGTGGCCAAAATAAAAAATAAAATAAAATAAAAATCATTTCAGGTTGATGCAAATGATTTTTTTTGTGTGAAATGACAAAGGTGAACAAATCTAGTTTTGAGTTGAATGAAATGTTTCTTTTGACCTGAACCTAAAATTTCAAGCACCTACCAAAAAAAAAGGAATGCTTCCTATGCCTGGTCCATTCACAAGAAAATATATAAACTATAAGTCTCCCATTGATTTTGTGCTTTTAAAGAACACTAACATTTTAACAGCAAAAAATGTTAAATATCAAAGTAACCGATGAACATTCGTTTAAAAGGCAATTTCACTAAATAGCATTGGTATTAATCTTTCTGAACTTTAATTATACTCTTTTGACATATTATCCCTATCTGACCTTTTCTCCAGAAATCCAGTGAATAACTGTAAGAGAGATATGCAAACTCAGCCATAGAAACCAGCACCGATGCATCATTTTACTGCAACAGAACAAACAGTCATAAGGACACAGTGATGTAGAAAACCACTGTTTTCTAGAATGTCAGCCAGGTTCTAGCCATTGTTCAAGGATTTTCTACCAGCTGCTTTGTCTGATTGTTCCATACTTGTCACTCCACACCATATAAAGTTTTAATGAACTGTGTAAGGATGTAGACTTTAAGATACTGTTGAAGAACTAAACTTTTTGAACTAGAAATGTCCCAGCAACATTTAAAAGCAATTAGTAATGGCATTCCTTAATCGAAGAACCTGGACTTCGGCTGAAAATAGTAAAGACTGGCAGTTCCAAGATTAAAAAAGTAATGATTCTGCCATTAAGCCACATTTACACCAGTCAATGCCTCAAAGTATCCAGATTTTTTTAGATCCACTGAGTAAGCAGAAGTAGATAACTCGGGTGTGTAAGGCTTAGTAAACTTTTTACAGAGAGACGGTGTGGCCTAGTGAATAGCACACTGGACTGGGACTTAGGGGATATGTTTTTTTCTTCCTGACTTTGTCATTGGCTTTCTCTATGAACTGGGCATGTCACATCACTGCTCTGTGATTGTTTCCCCAACTTTAAAATGGGAATAATGATACTTCCTCTTTTGTAAAGTGCTTTGAGATCTACAGACAAAAAACTCAACATAAAACCAGTCATTATTATGCTCACAGAGATAGTGAGAAAATACTCCTGAACAAGATCTGTGATCAATTCATTTTACAGGTTAGGTTAATTGAGTACAAGTTTCCAAAAGATTAATACATTTATGCCATCTGCCCTCCCTCTATTCAGAGAACAGAAGAGAATTAAAAATACAGACATTTCAGACCACATTTGGTTAGTGTTGTTGCTTTCATTTATACTTTTGCTTCATCACCTTTCCCCAAAACTCAGAGGTTTGTCTATGCTTTTATATGGTGTATATTACCATGGTATTTATACATATGGGGACAATTAATCACTTTGTGTAGTTGTAATCTGCAATATTTCTGGATTAAATTGTACTATTCCTAATCACTGTTACTTAGGCCCAGATGTTTTAGTAATGTAACCTTGTGTGTTATTTTACTCATATGGTTAGTTCCACAGGTAACAATCAGATTACTCAGATGTTTAAAATGACAAATGGGCTTAAGTGTTTACAAGAGTTGAACCTTAAATTCCTCAGGGAATGAACTTTCTATATATTTTTAATGTATCATTCAAACGTGTGCCTTTATGATTTTATTATACGAACTTTTTTTCTTCTGAATTTCAAAATTCAGTAATACATTTACGGTAATGAAATGCACTGACCCAAATTCAGCTCTTCATTAGCAACCTTATGGGTACGTCTACACTACCCGCCAGATCGGCAGGTAGTGATCGATCTATCGGGGATTGATTTATCACATCTAGTATAGACACGATAAATTGATCTCTGATTGCTCTGCCGTCGACTCCTGTACTCCACCACAGCGAGAGGTGGAAGTGGAGTCTATGGGGGAGCGGCGGCAGCAGTTGACCCCGTGCTATGAGTACGTGAGGTAAGTCAACGTAAGATAAGTTCAATTCAGAATGTTAACATTGCATCCAAAGTACCTGCTTTTTATGGTAACACTATCAGTATCTGGCACTTCTACAGCAACTTCTGCCACAAAATCTCAAAGTGCCTTACAAACCTAAATTCACACACACACACACACACACACACAGAGTATATTTTTCACAGATCGCATGGGCCAGAGACTGGATCACAGTAAGGTCCCTTTGTGCTGTTCTAGTTGAGAGACTGTAAAGCTGTTGTGAAAAGCTAGCTGAGGATTCCCTGAGTATGCACTTCCTTCAAAATCTAAATTTCCCTGATTGCAGTATGGAGAAAATGCCAGGTGGCAGCAACCACCAAAGCTCAGTTTATCCTGTTGTTGCATCATAGGTCTGTCATGTTGCATTATGTGTTTTAACTGGTGCAGTCATATGTGGTGCATTATAATGAGACTCTGAAGCTCAAATAATGTAAATTATACAAAAGCCCTTTATTTACTATTTGAAGCATCCGCTGTTTCAGGACCATATTTGTTCACACCCATAACCACAAATGGAATGCAACTATTTGTATCTTTAATGACAATTTGTAGATCTAACTTTTCATTAGGAAATACAAATATCTAACATGCATATGACATCATGGTAACAGTTTGTGCAAATGTAGGTGCCTAAATTGACTTTAGCCCTCTCTTTCTGAAAATTTGGTCCTGTGTTACTATTGAGGTAGTATACAACACAGTATGTTACAAAATAACACAAACTGATACAATAATATACTAAAGATGGGAGCATAATATGAATGGATCTATAACTCACACACCAACTCATCTGGTGCTCTGTCCCCTATATTGCCACTGAGACCATTTTGAGATTAACGAGTCTCCTACAGCCTTAGCTAAGAGCTGTATAGCTTTTGGCTCATGCACTAATCTCCAGAGGTCCCAGGTTTGATCCTTCCTGCTGATGACCAGGGTCTGTTGGCGTTACAGTTCCTTAATACTAATCATGTTAACTTCAAAAGAAGAGGCAATGACAGCTTTTTAGAACTACAATCTTGGTTGATTGTGTCTGAGTACTAACTCTTGACTTTTTGTAATTAAAAAGCAGTACATTTCAGTTACAAACTAATTCTCAAATATATATGATTAAAATGAGCATGGCACTGAGATGAAGCCTTGTGAAATGTATGGGTTTTACCATAGTCAAGAAATGTAACATCATTTAAATACAATAAAAATACTGCTATCCTATCAGGACACAAAAATCTTCAGAAAAGCATATTTTTTTGTAAATTGAAGATACATGTTTTCTCACTCTCCTAAAGACTTCATTTCTTTGTTCATGTTCAACATTACATTTAGAAACAAGGAAATTACAAACAGTGTGAAGACACAAAATGTTAAACCTACTTCCACAGTGTGAAAGTTACCTAGCCACTTTCTGCATGAAACGGTGTTAGCAACTCAGAATGGACACTAAATAAGCATAAATAAATATAAACACCCTGTTAGTAATATAGGGAAAATAACTGAGTTGGACTTTGGTTAATCATACAAAAACCTGAATACTTAATTGGAAACAAATGCACTTCCAAGCTGGGCCCCAGTCACTGGTGAATCATATAATTTGTTGAGTAGTATTAGGCAAATGTTAATTTCGTCAGTATTGGATGGATTTTTGGATTGTGAAGCATTCACAAACCAGTCCTGGCTTTGCAAATCTGTTTGACATTTGAAAATATTAAATTACCCCTACAGGTGATTAATTGGTAGCGCAAGGGTGATGGTTTCTTCAAAATATGTGATCCTGGTATTTGAGCTTCAGAACTAGTTCCCTAAATCATATTTATTTTTTGTTTTTCTTTTCCCAGAAAAAGAAAGTTTTGTAAAGTGCAATAATGGATTGATTGAATGCATGCATTCAGCAAAATTAAGCAGAATACTTCCTGAGTTCTACCTCTTTGCAAACTCTAAGCAGCCTTGAATGGGATTCAAATACAAGAGGAATCGTAATTCCTTTAAATTATTGGAAAAATGTAACATTTTTGTTATTCAGCCAGCTGTCATGCAGAATCTACATATGCTGGACCAAATTTTGCCTTCAGAACAGTATATACAACTTCCTCAGTGTAGATTTCTGAGACAGAATTTGGCCTATAATCTAAAACAGTCTTCAGAATTTTGTGGTAGAACCTTCAAAGTCTGATAGACAGGTGGTAAATAGAAATGACAGGGGAAAGATCACAGAAAAGGTGTTCTGGACATATTAAAGAAGTTGGTATTAGCAAGGAGAGAGCCTAAGGATACCATTAGAATGACATTCTGAAGATGAGATTTTATATTTTGATTAAGGTGCAGTGGAAAGAAGGATGAGGGAAAAATCTTGGTGTAACTCAAAACCTTTTCACGCTTGTCTAGATCCTTAAAAGAAGTCACCCTCCTCCCAAGCTGAAAGACAAATATTAGTCTAACATTCAAAATTAGCAGCTGCAGTTAATTACATACCAATTACATAGTATTTTTACTTACATTAGTGTGCATGTGAATTGTGTCTCAAAATTTTGTTTTTTATTGATTGTGTTGGTAATAAAAGCTATTCAAAGTGATGTAAAGTCATACCTTTTATTATTCCTCAGTGGATTAACTCTCTTCTACATTGACTGATGTCTTAACCAGGGATATGATACCTGGTGACTAGAACTTCAAATAATGCAAAGATACAAAAGCTCTTTACAGTAAAATCCAAGACACTGGTAATTATCATCCAAGTCTTTCAAGGTTTTGTGTGTGTGTGCGTGCGCATGCTTGGGTTGAGCTTTGAGCAAGAAGATTAAAAAAAGAGAAATTGAAAAAATATTTTCAGCAGATATGTAATAGTCTTCAGTGTCTCATCTATTGATTTTCTTCAGATGTTTAAATTCACAGTGTGACTTCTATTCCATGAAATAGGGTCACTGACATATGAAAACGTACAACAAAAAATATACACTGCATATCCCATGGACTGAAACACATAATTGGCTAATGAAAAGGTTATCCCCTGTGTTAAATCCTTCACTTACAGAACTTTTTTCTTGCTTCTAAGTGAACAAATTTTGAAAGAGGAGCAGCTTTATATTGACTGAAAATGTTCATGGGTATTATATTGTTTGGCTATCAGTTTAGAGTGCTTATTTTTCTAAAGCAGATTTACATATGATGATTTTGATACAATGTAGTATTATCCATGAATTGACCATTACAGATGCATCTTCTTTTTTTGATAAATTAATAGTTCTCATCGACTCAACATATAGCTCATAAACAAAATCTATTGCTTCACAGGTTAAGCAATAAAGAGGTGTTACATATATTAATTAAAGAGTGGTGAAACCCATAAGCTCTGATTCAAACCCTTTCAACCTGTGTATGCAATTTTATTATCCAGATCCAGATTTGTTAAGTTATGGTTCTAGGTCAGGTCCCAAACTGGAAAGAGTCTACTGCCTATCTTATATTTAGATACAGGCAAAAATCTCATGAGAACAGTGACATTCACAAAGCTTGATTCAAGATGGCAGAAATCTTGCAAGAACATCTTCTGAAATTTGAGTATCCTGGAGTTCAGACTTGAACTTTTGCCCTCACATGATCTCGAATCAGAAATCAAAATTCAGACTAAGTCAGATTCATATCTGAACACTACTACCAAGCCTGTCTCTAATGTCAGCTAGGCTCAGAAAAGAATAAAGTCCAAATCTTTAAAGGAAGAATTAAACTAATTTAATATTGCCCAACCTAAGCATAAAAAAAATTAATCAAGTGTCAGCCAACCCACCCATCCCTCAATCATAACACTGGGTTAAAAATAATGAGATTTTTTTAAAATAGTACATTTTGGGTTCTTACTTATTTGCCTTCTGGTTTGAGTCCTTAAGGTTCACATGTTAAAGATTTTCTGCACAATCACAACTTCTAGAAATTTACATTTTTTAATGACAGCTGAGAGTCTCCTGCTATCACATGACTCCAGGCGCTAGGGCTTAAAAAAAAATTACATATTGTGAGACTTGCAATAAAATGGTGAGGGTTGGTAATAATGCAACCTGAAGCCAAATTTACAGTTTCCTATACAGTAGTTTCTATACTATAATGAAGTTAGACTGGTAAATAAGGAATTTTTTTCTGCAGATTATGATGAACCTGGGAATTTTTTGGCTCTCTAACGTGCTGATCTAGCAAACACTTATCCATTTGCCTTATTTTTAGCACAGGAATGCTCTATTAAAGTCAAAAGATGAGAGTAGATCAATTAAGCACATCCATAAGAGTTTGCAGGATTGGGGTCTAAATACCATCTCTGACAGGTTAATTTTGAGATCTCACACACACATTCCCCTTCCCCCCGACTTATGGTCACAAACAAATGAGGAGAAAAAAAAACTTATCTTCACATTATTTAAATTAAACCAAGCACAGATTTACAATTAATACACTTTCACATTTATTTTGATGGAAGATTCATTTGATGTTGTAATTATTTTGTTCACATTTTTTATAAGTAGCATCAAAATATGCTGTCCAAATTGCATAGGTATCCAATTTTTTCCCTCTGATTTCCAATTGGTGTACTATTGAAGTCTATAGTGAACGTCTTTAGTCATGTGGTCTGTTTTCATTTCAAACGATAAAGGAAAGCTTTTTGTTTTTCAATCTACATTTATCAGAACCCATTCAAAAGCACTTCATTTTCTTGAGTTTTCTTAAGTTCTTTTCCAATGTATTTCAAAGTGTTGTAAAGAAAAAGAGGAACATATCCAACCTTGTTATAGACAGGTGGAAGCCAACAAAGCTTCATCCACTTAAAATAGAGCTGAATTTGCCTTAAAGACAAGTCAGGAAAGGGAATCAGTACATTTTGATGGCTATCTGAAAAGAAAAAAGATTGTATCTTCTACTGTACAGCTTTCAAATAAAAGGTTCCAGTCAGTCTTTGTGTTGTACAAGAATTGTCAAAGAATACTAAACAATGTAATGTCATTAATTTATGTCTCTCTAACTCTAGAACAACTTTTCGGATGTTAGAGAGACAAGGTGGGTGAGGTAGTATCTTTTACTGCAGCAACTTCTGTTGGTGAGAGAGAGAAGCTTTCGAGCTACACAGAACTGAGGAAGAGCTAGACTGACATGACTACAACTACACTGTGTAACTTTCAGATGCTGACACATCTGTGGTCAGTAAAATGTGATCCCTGTGGGAATAAAACCTGGCAGAGGCATAGTTCAGATTCTGTTTTATTCTCAGATAAAAATTGAAATAATAGGAAGTTAAGAATAAGAGTACATACTGGAAACTTAAGGATCAAAATACTTACAGGGGTATTGTAAATAGTAAAATCCACCATTAACACCACCTATACACATACATTTACCCTCATAAGTCAGTCAAACATTTAAAATATGCAAATTGTGAGATATAGTCACTGTCAACTTTATCTTCACCTTAACAAAGTTTTTTGTCTAGGAATTTCCTTGATTTTGTTAAACAGTTCTAACATTCAGTTGGGGTGAAAAGGTAAGAGGGAAACAATTCCTCTTTCCTAACATCTTCAAGGGGGAAAGCCATACTCTGCACACCTCTTATGATCTATAGGACCAGAGACCATTCTCCTGCAGCTCTTAGGAGGTGCACACTTGTAAGACTGCTTGAACATGCACTTCATATTAAGCCTTATGTGACAAGATAGGAGTCCATCCAAATTCCCACCCTGTGCAATTCTTAGATTTATCAGTCTCCTCAAACCCTCATGATCCTTAAGAAGTTCATGGCCCCCACACATTTCCATGCGCCTTTGGAGGCTCTATTTGCAGACTGTTCTAATTCTGGACCCTCTTGTCTAATTTCACAGAAAAAAAATTGACATCATCCCTGGAATAAATCTAGCCATTTTGAAGCTTTCTTAAAAAAAAAAAAAAAAAGATTTTAGAGGAGGGGAAGAGGAGTAGCTCCCAAATCAGCCTTACAGTGGAAACTCAGTTACAGTACAAACTTAACTATGGATTGCTACTGCCACTCCCATATTTTTCACCAAGAATTTTTTTTCTTTAGAAGTAGATAGGTAGGTCACATAATCATAATAAAATATGGGTATAAGTTTAAGCAAATGAGTGAATTCAATGGAGCCACTCACATGCTTAAGATTATAGCTCTATTTAAGTACTTTGCTGAACAAGAGCTACAGAGATTGATTACAAGCCTTTTGAAGTCATTGCGAATGCTTCTATTGATTTCAATGGACTTTGGATCAGACCTATATAGAGCAATCACAATATCTGACTTCTGTACTTTATTATGGAGAGACACTTGTACCTGTAGCCTTAATGAACACCATTCTCCTGTGCTTAGCAATAACTCTCAGGAAATGGATTTTTAGGTCAGCAGTCTATAGGAATTTGAATGGGTAAGAAACATTCAAATTGTAGGCCCCATCAAAGTAAAATGATGCAAGATTGAAATTAATCAAAGAAAGCAATTAATAGTGGCATCAATGCATTAATTATTGGGCTGTGTATTGAATGATGGCCACTTATGTTGACATGAATGCTGGAACAAAATATTTCCAGAAAGCTCACACATACAGCTTTCTGAACATCCCATGAACATACTCTTCCCTAATGCTTCTTTTGTTCATGAACAACAAGCACTTTCTAACCGCAAGTGACTGATCTCTGCTACAATTGTAACCTGGTACAAAGTAGGCAAAGAATGAATGTTCACATGGACAGGACAATGGAAAACATCTTTTACTAGTGTTGTGTAACATTGTATTACCATGATAGAAAGAATTGTTCATACTAATGTTACAAGGAAAGCACACTGGGGATTTATTAGATTTCGATTGATCAGTGCATAGAAATTCATGAAGTTTAACTTTAAGATAAAAATGACCAGGGAACTTTGAGTAATAGCTTGAAGTGGATGATTAGCTAAGGGGATACAACATTTAATAGTCAAAATAAATTACTATGATTATTTTATTACCTATGCTAACTGATTTCATTGTTTGTATTGAAATAACAGCTCCCAAAAGAATAAAATGTTGCTTCAAAGAATTTCAGCTGCAGGCTTCTCTTGTGGCAATCAAACAATAAAAACAAATAGCTGTCATTAATAATACTCTTAATAACTGTGCTACAGCACTCTGAAAATGCATTCCACATTCGCCTGCACACCTGGACTTGAATATGAAGTTGTCTAGCCACTAAGGAGGTTTAGGTGGGATTAAAATAAATCTGTAAAACACTTACTAAAATAAACATGAATATTTATAGGGAGCAATGGAATGTTTTTAAATAGGTTTTTAATAAACAATTGTGTGGTTAGCTGAGAAGTCTTAGAAGCCTTCCAATTTGACCTTAAACCACATATTTAAAATGTACCTACGTGAGCGCTCTCACTTTATGTCTTCTGTATTTAAGTTTGGTTTAAATCCTCCATTAAATACTATAGGCTTTTATAGTGATCTTCTTGGGTTCATTCCTACTATCTTTTATATCTGATCTGGGTTTGGTTTTGGGTTTAGTTCTAGTTCGTGGTTCACTTTTTTATTATAATTATTTCATCTGAACCAGTTACCTGACTCTAGCTGTTGTGCAATTCATTTAAACCCACCACCCACTTATATATCCCAGTCTCACATCTTCATCCTGCTACTTGCTCCTTACTGGCCTGATCCAAAGCCCACTGAAGTTAATGGAAAGACCCCCCATTATCTGTCATGGGCTTTGGATCAGACCCATTCAGTTCAATTCCCCTTTTCCTCTCCCCTATTATCTCCCGCCCTCCCTCCCACCTCCCCAACATACACTTTTTAAATACCAGGAGGGAGTGAGAGTGCTTAGTGACTCAATTTGCAGCTAAGATTCACTGTAGGCCCTCAGGAATCTGATACACATGAAAAGAATCACTCACTTTCTTAGAATCATAGAATATCAGGGTTGGAAGGGACCTACCAAGGTAACAGTGGTGGTATGACTCCATTAAATTACGACTAGAAGAGCAGAAGTCCACTGTGTCATCCAAGACACAGCCAGATAAGTCCTTAGAGTCATTTCAGTGGTAATTGCCAGAAGCTGAAGGACACTGATCAGCAAGATATTTTGATTGACTCTTGTATAATGTCCTTCTGCCTTCTGATGCTTTATCAAGTAACATTGCCTATTGCCACTAAATCGCCTTCACAGCTGGGGAAATGGATTATAATTATAATTAAGATTTTTTTGTTATTTTGTATCTCATTGAAACAAAACATTTACTGACATACCCATAAATGGACAGCTAAGATTTTCCCATTCATTACTTCCGTGGCATCAGCAAAACTTGGAGTCAAACAGATGTCACCCTAAACAAAACAAGCAAACACTTGTGGTACTTTTCCTTATTATTCCTTCTATTACAAGGAACTGCACCTTTAAATCAAAACTCAAGCATGAAGAACCACAGCCTGCCATTGTGGTAATGAAAAATACAGAGACATATTGGATCTAAATCCTTCTACTCATGAATCAAAGTGTCTTGGTCCCATTCCACTATGCTGGAATCATTTGATCACTTGTTGCAGATATGGAGTCTATTTAGAGACCAGACAAATGTCTACTATGTGAGATGTTACATAGAAGTGCTGCTGAGGGTCTAGACATCATAACATAACACAATACAATCACTGTAAAGTACAGTGTACACTTCCCATACTGTTATACAACCCAAAAGAAACAGACACATTAACCATCAGTAACATTGAGAAGACTCCTGAAATCTCTGCAAATCATTCTCCGTAGTATTGCTGATTCTGCAAACCATAAGGACTGGATTAGTACTTGTTCATAGTTATTTATTTCCTTAGTCAAGGAAAACAATTTAGTTGGAAGGAAAACGAATATTGCACATTTAAGAAAGCTCCCTAAATCCCAAAGAACACTGTCACTTGCCAATTGTTAAGGAAAAAATGGCGACCACGCAATACCCAATTCCACTAGCACACTGTGAAACTGCAATTTTGAACACTCAAAGGTCAGACTGAAAAAGTTAATGATTCTGTGGGAACCATAAATCACATACATGTGATCTGAGATTTTCAAAACTGCCTTCAGGATCTGCACACCCAACTACATTAAAATGAATGGATATTGGGCATCCAGATCCCTTAGGTGACTTTAAAAAATTTCGGCCATGTACTATTCATATAATTAATTATGCTGTAGTTCAGTGTAAAGTATACCATGTATTGACAGTGTGTGTGATGTGGTTGAAATAAGATTGCTATAAGAAATAATTTTTGCATTCGCTGACTTTGGAGTATTTCAAGTTGTAACCTCAATATTACAATAATGTAAGATTTGGTATTTAATTTCTTTGTTATGAGAAAAAGACAAAAGGGGAAAACAATAATCTCTTTATCCTGATTTCACAGGCACTGGTATATTTTCACTATCAATAGTACATACAACTATGCAATTCACTAGTGAAACAGCAACAGTAAACCAAACTATGGAACTATCAAGCTTTAGGCCTGATTCTGATCTCACATAAGTGTAAATCAGAAGCAACTGCACTGAAGTCAGTGAAGACACACAGTTAAAAACCTAGGGATTGCCTCTTGTGCATGATGTACAACACCCAGCACAATGGAAGGACAAACCTGATCGGGACTTTTGGGTGTACCACAGTACAAATATTTACTATTGTACTACTTAACAGTTTAAATTAGAGGAGAGCCAGGCCCTTTATATTTGTGTTAATGTATATCATATTGTTAAGCTGGAAGATGTCAGTTACAGACCTGATTAAAGCTGATGGGTGTCCAAATTACAGCATATGAAGTACCAACAGATTGCTGCTAATCAGGGCTTGTTTACACTTCCAGCTCTGCACAGGTGCAGCTGCACTGCTGTAGCATTTAGTGAAGATGCTACCTATACCACTGGAAGAGCTTCTTCTGTTGGCATAGGTACTTTGCCTCCCTCAGAGGTGGTAGCTACTTTGACAGGAGAAGCCCTCCCATCAACATAGGACTGTCTACAACAGGGGTTAGGTTGGTATGACTACTTTGCTCAGGCGTATGGATTTTCCAACCTATACCAACCTAACCCCTTGCTGGATGGATGGAAGAATTCTTCCACTGATCTAGCTACCACCTCTCATGGAGGTGGATTACCTATGCCAGTGGGAGAAGCCTTCCTGTCAACCCAGGAATGTCTACACTGTAGCTCTACAGTGGTGCAACTATGCTGCTGCAGCACTTTAAATGTAGACAAGCCTCTAGTTCTGAACCATGCCTCTGCCAGTGGCTCCAGGTATGTCTACACTGCAAACAAAAACCTGGGGCACTGAGTCTCAGGGCCCAGGTTAATTGACTTGGGCTTTCGGGGCTTGGGTTACAAGAAAAAAAATAGTTAGGTGTTCCTGCTCAGGCTGGAACACGGGTTCCAAGACCCACCCCCATTGCTGGGATTCAGACCCTAGGCTCCAGACTCTGGGCTCCAGCATGAGTGGGAATGTCTACATTGTTAGTTTTAGCCCAAGTCCATTAAACTTGAGTCAATGGACTTGGGGTCAAACACCTGGAATCATGGATTTTTCTTTGCAGCATAGACATTCCTTTAGATTTCCCCCCCCTGAAGAAACAGGTTCCCTGGTGACATAACCTGCAAGTTCTTGCTGTAGTAAAACTCTCTTTAAAAAGAATGGTAGTTTTGTCTGCACAAAGGACTGCAATATAAAATCTTCATTTCTTACTCTGGCAAACCTCCTGTTGATTGGTAAAGGGGAATTTTTTCTGAGTAGAACTTGATTCTTAGGCCCCAATCCTGTAAACATTTATTCATGTGCTTAACTTTAACCAAGAGATATGTTTAAAATCAAGTGCACATAAATGTTTGGAAAAGAGAGGTGTAGGGGAATGACTTTGATATAGTTATTTATAAAGTATTATAATTTATTCTTATAATTTTAAGTTATTACAATATTGACCTCACCTTTACTGAATTTTAAGAGATACTTACAATTATTCTCATACAGTGAAGCTCGAAGAATATGACAGAATATGCTTGCAGTTTTGATTGCTTATTATATGAAATGTTAGAGTTAATTAAGAAAATTCTTGGGAAATCGCTGCTTTTTGTCAACCAGTGACAGACACTAAGTGTCAAAGAGGACGAAATCTCCCTACCCTTTAAAACCATGTTTATTACCTCCACGTGCATTTACACAATATCTGGAGTGCAGCTTCATAATTTCTATTTTGCTTTAACATTGTTTACTATTTTCTTTTATGCTATATTTTGAAAGTTGTATATATAACTATTAGTTATTGTGATGTGCTTTGTATAGAATATGTGATAGTCATCTTTATTTCCAAATTGTAGAGATACTACAAAAGTGTAGGTTATAAATCTAGGAACCATTTAGTTAAAAACAGGGGCAGCTCCAGGCCCCAGCATGCCAAGCATGTCCTTGGGGTGGCAAGCCACTAAGGGCGCTATGCCAGTCGCTGCGGCCGAAGCTGCGGGACCAGTGGACCCTCCGCAGGCAAGCCGTCGAAGGCAAAATGCCTAGAGCCACCTCTGGTTAAAAAGCAAACAGCTAACAAGAATATTGTCTCAAAGAACACGGACAGACGCACACATCCCTCATACAAGATACCAGTTTGACGTAGACATTATCTTCACCTTAACAAGACAAACTTGTAAGATATTTATGTTTTAGAAAGATCTCTGGTTGCGTTACAGAATGTGAGGATTATCTTTATTCAGTATATTCCAAAGAGAAGTGATGCTTCGTTTATAGCTCTCCTAACACTTCTAAGTCATAAAGTGGGATTCTTCAGCCATCCTCTTTGCAAAGAGAAAAACTTAGTTTTAAATACATATAAAGATTTCTAGAAATATTCGTATTGCAATTGATTTATTTTATAAACACTCTAAAGTCTTCCTTTAAACTTTAAATCTATGGTTGGAAAATGTAATCGGTATCTTCTTTAAAACTTCAAATGCGGGTTTCCACTTAAATGTGAAAACCTTTGTTATCCCTCAAATGCTTAGCATCAAAACCTTCTTTTGAGATGTATATTTGCAAATATTTTGTATCTAAATGAAAGCTTTCTAATAATAATGGCCTTATACCATCACTATGTGAATAGTAATATATTTTATTTACAAAGATAGCAAGGTCATTTGATGCTATACTAAGAGAAGAAGCCATGTGAGTATAGAAAATTTGATATCTATTGGGGAATTAGTCAGTTATCTGGCAATGGTTAAGCAACTTATTATCAAATCCTAAAAGACAAGAACAACATGTTCAAGAATTTTTAAGAAAAGGCAATATTTTCTTTGATGACCATTTAAGTTGAAATATACTTTTAAAGAATCACTTAATTTAAATAAGGCTATTGTAAGAACTGAAGAACTTTTGTATAGGAAATAGAGGCGTTTGGACGCATCTGAAACAGAATTCAACACCTGCTAAACCCTGAATAGAACTAAAGGGATATCTCAGAAAATGAATTTAATACAAGGAAGAGTTCGTTAATGATGTTCTGAGAATTTTCTTCCACAAAAGACTAGAGCAATGTAACCATAAAGTTACAGATTTCATACCCAGGGGCTAAAGATACCAGCAATACAATCCCATGAAGCCATGAACCAATGAAAACTGACAGTGGCTGATATCTGAATCCAGCCAAGCTCCTGAAAGAGGTGTGCCTTCCAACTTCAGTGAGACTATGCAAACAGAAGAATATACATCTCTGTGAACTAAGTGCACTTTTATGCTTATGTAGTCTTTCTTACTCTTACTTTTATGCATTCTTATAGATGCTTTTTCTCTTAACACTCTCAATGCTTGGCTTAGCCTTTACATCTTATCTAGACAAGCAAGAAACAGCAGCAACAAAACAGCTAAGAAGAAAGAAGCCTCTTCAGAGAATCAAGAAAAAGTAACCTTCCAGTCCCACACTGCTCCTGCAGCATGACAAAACCATGGAGGCTTTAGCGTTACTAGTAAGATGGAATGTGCAAAAGCTCTGCCAAGTAATTAGATTACATTTTTCTTATAATATATTTCATGAACTATTGAGATGCTATTGTAATGTAAGGTACTAATAGCTTTGCCTGCTAAACACCAAATTGTTTAGACTATATACTTCTAGAAAGGAGACAGAAGCTAAGCTTGGTAAACAGAAAGAAATATTGAGATTTAATTTGAGTTCTACATTCTTAATATTAATTATTTGCCTGTCTCAAGACTGCTCCTTGAATGGTTTCTTTTAAATAACTGAGTAAAAAATGTAGTTTCATAGTATTTAGTTAAGATTATTTACCTCTGCTCACTTATCAACTGTTTATGTTACCCTTAATAAACAGAGCAGGATTAACCAATTGTTTTAGTCATCAATGAGACCTTAAGACCTGGTCTACACTTAAAAATTAGGTCAACATAGTTATGCTGCTCAGGGTGGTGAAAAATCCCTCCTTCCCCGCCATCCGCCCCCACTCCCGAATGCTGTAGCCATGCTGATCTAACCCTGGTATAGACACAGCTAGGTTGACCAAAGAATGCTTCTTTCAACCTAGCTGCCATTGCTTGGCAGGCATGTGTTCTATAGAGATGGGAAAAATCCTTCTATTTCTGTAGGAAGCGTGTACACTGTAGGTTATGTCAGCATAACTACAGCTCTGTAGCCATGCAGCTACAGTCTCTGTAGTATAAACTTGACCTAAAACAGGACACGCTAGTGATATTGGGACTAATATACTTGGGTTTTAATTTATTAGTGAAGGGTGTCTCCACCTGAGTAGAACCACTTTTAAGGTATAATCTCCGTGTCTGAAGCTACTCACAGCCATATACAGAGAGACTGTAAGTAGGCGAGTATTTTTTTTTGGCCAAAATGTAGTTTTTCATCAAAGATGAGGATTTGGATTGACCAAACTGGTGTCAATTTCAGCAAATTGCTTTGATCAGAAAGAAAAAAAAAACACTTTTGGAAATGTAAAAATGGTTTATGTTGACATTTTGAAAACAAAGTGTTTGGATTTTGGGGCTCGATCCATAAAAGCACTTAAGCACAAAATCAAGGAGGAACAGATGATGGTGGTGGCAGTGCTGCCCTCCACATACCCAGAGACTAGTAGTTAAAACATTCATCTGGGAAGGGGGTTCAAGTGCCTGCTCTGGGGCTAGTGGAGATAAGGAGGACACCGCCATCACCAGTTTTTTCTCCTCCTCCACTTGATTTTGCACTTAAATCCACTTATGAATCTAGCCCGTTGTTTCCAAATTTCCATTGCTTTTATTAAAAAGTTAAAAATGTCCAGAAACAAAATATTTCATGCTGAACAGGATGTTTAGTTTGACCTGAAATGAATTTTGTCGAATCATTCAATTTTCTGGAAATTTTAAAATATTTTGGTTTTCACAGAACTAATTGGAACTGAAAAAACCATTGCTTATTGTCTGTGCCCTGCTTTGTTTCAACTTGTTTCATTTTCCCCCTTACTTTAACAATATTTATAGTTAATAATTGCCATTATTTCGCTTGTCTTTAATTGTGATATCCCCAAAGCATGCCAAGAACCCCATGTGACTAAACTAGAGGGAGTCACATCCTTGAACTGACATTAAGAGATAATTATTAAGATTTAGCCTATCATTTCTTGTTTCTTTAGTCTGTAAATTTTTCGTAATTTTGGGGATAAAATTATTAATGGCAATCATTAACTTAAAACACCTTTTTATAGCCTACAGGGGGCTTTAGTGAGCATATTCACAATTTGTAACTAGCCATTATCTAAGTTGCCTCTTCATCTTCAGACTCCTACTATGCTAATTTTTCATTCTGGTATTTGGAATGGTCTTCCTTTGATATTGGAATTCATTATGTTTGAAGGTACAGTATATTATACAACCAGCTCAAAATATTCTGTAGCCAAGTCTTCAGTCAATAACTGACCACATTAAAATTAAATATGGATACACAGACTCCTAATTCTGCTTCACCTCTTTGGAAAAAAATCATCCTAATATATTAATGCATAAAGCGCCGAAAAATCTTGTACACAGTAATCTGTTCTCCAACCAGCATCCTCAAACCATATTTCATTACTTACTCAATGTAACTGCCATGTATTTTGCTGTATTCCCTTCCCTATCATTGATTACCAAAGGTGCATGTGTGTAATAGGAGCTTTTTCCTTCCTAATCAGTCATTTCGTCTTGTCAACTACATTCACAGTGAAGTAAAAAATCAAATGTGCTGTGACATCAAAACTCACTTCCATGGCAATAAATTATGATGGTACGAACAGTGGATTGTGGCATCACGGAATGAATCACAGCAAAGGGAGGATGCTCATTAGAAAAGAGAGCTTCTAACTTGTGCATATAGCCTGGTAATCAGCTGCGATGGACAGAGTAATGAAACAAAAGCACATGACCCCTTTGTTAACCACATCTATTTAATGGTTAACAAATATCTGATGGGTTGAGTCTTGCATGACTCGCACATGTTCTAATCATCCTGACAATGATAAACAACACAACAGTTCCTTAGTTGGGAATATTTATGAAACTTTTCCAACACACTAAAGTGAAAGAAGGCTATGCATTCAAGAAGATGCTTCACTTAAACAGTGTGAACATTCTTAATATTAATAATTTGGTCTATAAAACTTAACCCTAGAGTCAAACAAATACTTGATCAGACCCTCAGGTGCTGTAATCAGGGTAACTCCATAGATTTCAATGACAGTATGCTAATTTACACCAGCTAAGGATCTGGCCCCATGTGTCTAACCAAGTCTACAGTGGTAATCCCACATCAGACACAGATAATGTCAGATCAGATGCTAAAACAGAGCACAGAGCAAAGTAACAACAAAAGTGCATGTGTATTCAAAGAACATGTTAAAGCTTCTACATGGAAAGAGGCAGCAGAAAATGTTTACTGCCATTTGTTCTGCAACAACGAAAATTAAAATGGTATAAAGTCTATCATAGACATTTAGTCCATTCATATTTTAGGCTATATTCACTGCTGCTTATGTCAGCATAATTTATGTTGCACAGGGTTGTGAATAAACCACCCCCCTGAGCGACATAAGTTACACTGACCTAAGTACCAATGTGAACAGCACTATGTAGGCAAGAGCGCTTCTGCCACAGACGTAGCTACCGCTGCTCATGAAGACTGGAGTAGCTAAGTCAATGGGAGAGCTCTTTCCTGTCAGCTTAGAGAGCTTACAGTGGCTCTCGAGTGTAGCCATAGCCTCAGGCCTTGTCTACACTGGCAAGTTTCTCTGCAGTAAAACAGCTTTCTGCATTGTAACCAACTCTGATCTCCCTCTGGCAGCTCTGGGACTGCCATCCTACTCAGATCGTTCAGGTTACAGTGCATATCAAGAATTTCTAAAACACACTGGAGAGATCTTTCTCTGATGAGGCTTCTGGCAGGGAGTTTGTTTGGATAGCAGGCAAAGATAGTGCCTTTTTCAAGGGCCAGGCAGAGACACTCTGGTTCTTGCTTTTTAGGTAGTCATAGCCAAACCACGAAAAGAATATAGGCCCACTTTGTATAAACTCCCTCCAAATCAGCTGGGAATTCTTACACTATTCCACAGCTTCCTTTTATTTTTGGATCAGTTTACACTGATGTGAGAATTTATATAGTCAGGTACATCACCTCTGAATTTTGCCCATTGCCATCTAAGGATTTATACCTGCTCCAGTACTTAGTCCGAACCATTTTTCAAAGTACGCATTTAACTTTGTATTGTGTTTATAGCAAGGGATACAGCACAGAGAGCATCATCATTTCTGGTTCCACCTCTAAATGTCCAAATAGCCTCTATTTTTCAGAGCAGCCATGGAGGAATATCCAAGGGCTAAAGACGGTGTAGAACCACCACTCTCCCTTTGTATGCAGAAATACATACATGCAGGGGCCATTTATTTCATGCATAAATCTACAGCGGATGATCCAGCTAGAAAAATAAGAATCATCTCAGAAAAGAAAGGACATTTAGACAGATCTGTTTCTAAGCAGAACATTTTTCAAAATTTTCCACAAGGCATCTGCTACTCTTTAACTGATTTTAAATTCACTAGGAGCCTGTCAAACTATTTTCTTCTATATATTATTTTCAAAGACATATTCTTATCGCATTTCAAGTTGTTTAGATTAGCACAGGCTTTAGATAGCGTAATTCCCACAGATATGTACTGTAACAATATTTCAGTACTTAAAAATTCGTGTCATACTGATGTGACTAAATTTGTCTTTAAAAGCAAACATTTTCAGATACAACCACAAGAAAAAAACAAAAGCCTAAAAATGCTGATGTTTGTCAACATAAAACTTGAGAGTCTCTAGATTAAGTTTAGAAGTGTGAGCAACAACGGTGATGTTATGGTGGGAGTCTGCTATAGACTACCAGACCAGGGGGATGGAGTGGACGAGGCTTTCTTCTGGCAACTAACAGAAGTTACAAGATCACAGGCCCTGGTTCTCATGGGAGACTTTAATCATCCTGAAATCTTCTAGGAGAGCAATACAGTGGTGCACAGACAATCCAGGAAGTTTTTGGAAAGTATAGAGGACAATTTCCTGGTGCAAGCACTGGCAGAAACAACTAGGGGCAGAGCTCTTCTTGACCTGCTGCTCACAAACAGGGAAGAATTAGTAGGGGAAGCAAAAGTGGATGGGAACCTAGGAGGCAGTGACAATGAGATGGTCGAGTTCAGGATCCTGACACAAGGAAGAAAGGAGAGCAGCAGAATATGAACCCTTGGCTTCAGAAAAGTAGACTTTGACTCCCTCAGGGAACTGATGGGCAGGATCCCCTGGGAGAATAACATGAGTTGGAAAATAGTCCAGGAGAGCTGGCTGCATTTTAAAGAATCCTTATTGAGGTTGCAGGAAAAAAAAACATCCTGATGTATAGAAAGAATAGTAAATATGGCAGGTGACCAGCTTGGCTTAACAGCTTGCTGATCTTAAATGCAAAAAAGCAGCTTACAAGAAGATTGGACAAATGACCAGAGAGGAGTATGAAAATATTGCTCAGGCATGCAGGAGTGAAATCAGGAAGGCCAAATCACACTTGGAGTTGCAGCTAGCAAGAGATGTTAAGAGTAACAAGAGGGGTTTCTTCAGCTATGTTAGCAACAGGAAGAAAGTCAAGGAAAGTGTGGGCCCCTTACTGAATGAGAGAGGCAACCTAGTGACAGAGAATGTGGAAAAAGCTAATGGACTCAATGCTTTTTTTTGCCTCTGTCTTCACAAACAAGGTCAGCTCCCAGATTGTTGCACTGGGCAGAACAGTATGAGGGAGAAGTGACCAGCCCTCTGTGGAGAAAGAAGTGGTTTGGGACTATTTAGAAAAACTGGACGAGCACAAGTCCATGGGGCCGAATGCACTGCATCCGAGGGTGCTAAAGGAGTTGGTGGATGTGATTGCAGAGGCATTGGCCATTATCTCTGAGAACTCATGGCAATCGGGGGAGGTCCCGCGATGACTGGAAAAAGGCTAATGTAGTGCCCATCTTTAAAAAAGGGAAGAAGGAGGATCCGGGGAACTACAGGCCAGTCAGCCTCACCTCAGTCCCTGGAAAAATCATGGAGCAGGTCCTCAAGGAATCAATTCTGAAGCCACTTAGAGAGAGGAAAGTGATCAGGAACAGTCATCCATGGGATTCACAAGGGCAAGTCATGCCTGACTAACCTAATTGCCTTCTATGAGATGAGATAACTGGTCTGTGGATGAGGGGAAAGCAGTGGATGTGTTATTCCTTGACTTTAGCAAAGCTTTTGATAAGGTCTCCCACAGTATTCTTGCCAGCAAGTTAAAGAAGTATGGGCTGGATGAATGGACTATAAGATGGATAGAAAGCTGGCTAGATCATGTCGGGCTCAACGGGTAGTGATCAATGGCTCCATGTCTAGTTGGCAGCCGGCTTTTCAAGGGAGTGCCCCAAGGGTCAGTCCTGGGCCGGTTTTGTTCAATATCTTCATTAATGATCTGGAGAGGATGCATGGACTGCACTCTCAGCAAGTTTGCAGATGACACTAAACTGGGAGGAGTGGTAGATATGCTGGAGGGTAGGGATAGGATACAGAGGGACCTAGACAAATTAGAGGATTGGGCCAAAAGAAACTGATGAGGTTCAACAAGGACAAGTGCAGAGTCCTGCACTTAGGATGGAAGAATCCCATGCACTGTTACAGACTAGGGACGAATGGCTAGTAAGCAGTTTCTGCAGAAAAGGACCTAGGGGTTACAGTGGACGAAAGCTGGATATGAGTCAACAGTGTGCCCTTGTTGCCAAGAAGGCTAATGGCATTTTGGGCTGTATAAGTAGGGGCATTGCCAGCAGATTGAGGACATGATCATTCCCCTCTATTCGACATTTGGTGAGGCCTCATCTGGAGTACTGTGTCCAGTTTTGGCCCCACACTACAAGAAGGATGTGGAAAAATTGGAAAGAGTCCAGCGGAGGGCAACAAAATGATTAGGGGGCTGGAGCACATGACTTATGAGGAGAGGCTGCTGGGAACTGGGATTGTTTAGTCTGCAGAAGAGAAGAATGAGGGGGATTTGATAGCTGCTTTCAACTACCTGAAAGGGGTTCCAAAGAGGATGGATCTAGACTGTTCTCAGTGGTAGCAGATGACAGAACAAGGAGTAATGGTCTCAAGTGCAGTGGGGGAAGTTTAGGTTGGATATTAGGAAAAAAATTTTCACTAGGAGGGTGGTGAAGCATTGGAATGGGTTACCTAGGGAGGTGGTGGAATCTCCTTTCTTAGAGGTTTTTAAGGTCAGGCTTGACAAAGACCTAGCTGGTATGATTTAGTTGGGAATTGGTCCTGCTTTGAGCAGGGGGTTGGACTTGATGACCTCCTGAGGTTCCTTCCAACCCTGATATTCTATGATTCTAGGATTCTATAGCACTTAAGATTCCTGGATTCCCATCACTTTAGAAAAAAAAACATGTCTACAAATATTTAAATCAAAAGCGGGAGGGAAGCCATGAAGATATAAACAATGTATATAACGTGATTATAGAACAGTGGCTCCCAAACTTGTTCCGCTGCTTGTGCAGGGAAAGCCCCTGACAGGCTGGGCCGGTTTGTGTACCTGCTGCGTCCACAGGTTCGGCCGATCTCGGCTCCCAGCGGCTGTGGTTCGCTGCTCCAGGCCAATGGGAGCTGCTGGAAGTGGCGGCCAGTCCCTCGGCCTGTGCTGCTTCCAGCAGCTCCCATTGACCTGGAGCAGCGAACCACAGCCACTGGGAGCCGCAATCAGCCGAACCCGCAGACATGGCAGGTACACAAACCAGCCTGGTCCACAAAGGGCTTTCCCTGCACAAGCGGTGGAACAAGTTTGGAAACCACTGTTATAGAAAGATATCTCAATACTTTATCCAGTTTTAAAGAGAATTATACATAAAAAACACCTGCATGTGTGTGTGCGTGTACTCATGCAATATTTTCTTTTGTGACCTAGCACACAGCCTGCCTTTATCTGATCAACTTTCACTAATTGTCCTGGTTATAAGCTATATCTATGGTAGTTGTAGCTGTATCATTTCCAGAATATTAGAGAGAGAAAGTGGTTGAGGTAATATCTTTTATTGGACCAACTACTGCTAATGAGAGAGACAAGCTTTTGAGCCACTCAGAGCTCTTCTTCAGGTCTGGGAAAGGTACTTCCAGTGTCACAGCTAAATGCAAGGTAGAACAGATTGTTTAGCATAAGTAGTTAGCACATAGTCTAAGGGTATGTCTACACTACAAAATTAGGTCGATTTAATAGAAGTCGATTTTTTAGAAATTGATTTGATACAGTTGATTGTGTGTGTCCCCACTAAGTGCATTAAGTCGGTGGTGTGCATCCACAGTACCAAAGCTAGCGTCAACTTTCAGAGCGTGGCACTGTGGTAGCTATCCCACAATTCCTGCAGTGTCTGCTGCCCATTGGAATTCTGGGTTGAGCTCCCAATGCCTGATGGGGAAAAAACATTGTCACGGGTAGTTCTGGGTACATGTCAGGCCTCCCTCCCTCCGTGAAAGCAACAGCAAAAAATCATTTCTTGCCTTTTTTTCTGGATTACCCATGCAGACGACATACCACGGCAAGCATGGAGCCTTCTCAGTTCATTGTCACTGTATGTCTCCTGGGTGCTGCTGGCAGATGCGGTACTGCAGTGCTACACAGCAGCATCCCCTTGCCTTGCCTTGTGGATGGCAGACGGTACAATACCACTGCTAGCCGTTGTCGTCACCCCATGGGTACTCCTGGCTGACCTTAGTTAGGTTGGTCGGGGGCGCCTGGGCAGACATGGGTGTTCCTGGCCAGCCTTGGTGAGGTCGGTCAGGGGCACTTGGACAAAAATGGGAATGACTCCCCAGGTCATTCCCTTCTTTGAGTTTTGTCTAAAGGGAGAGTCAGTCCTGCCTGGAATATCATGCCAGCTGGAGGCTTCTGCTTCAGGCTGCTCTCCCAGTTGGCAGCACTGTGCGGTTGCACCTACTCCAGCCTACCTCTTGCACCCATGGCTCATGAAGTCTGGACAGTAGTAAGGAGCAGTTCAACTATAGGCTGAGCAAGTGCATAATGGTGGTAGAATGTACATTTGGATGTTTAAAAGCTCACTGGTGCAGTTTACTCACTCGGTTAGACCTCAGCAAAACCAATATTCCCATCGTTATTACTGCTTGCTGTGTGCTCCAAAATATCTGTGAGAGTAAGGTGGAGACATTTATGGTGGGGTGGGAGGTTGAGGCAAATCGCCTGGCCACTGATTATGCACAACCAGACACCAGGGTGGTTAGAAGAGCGCAGCAGGGCACGCTGTGCATCAGAGAAGCTTTGAAAATGCGTTTCATGACTGGCCAGGCTAAGGTGTGAAAGTTCTGTTTGTGTCTCCTTGATGAAAACCCGCCCCCTTGGTTCACTCTACTTCCCTGTAAGCCAACCGCCCTCTCCCCGCTTTGATCTCTGCTTGCAGAGGAAATAAAGTCATTGTTTCAAATTCATGCATTCTTTATTAATTCATCACCCAACCGGGGGATAACTGCCAAGGTAGCCCGGGAGGGGTTGGGGAGGAGGAAAGCACAGGGATGGGGTAGTTGTAGGGGCACCCCTAGAATAGCATGGAGCTCATCATAGAAGTGGCATGTCTGGGGCTCTGACCCGGAGTGGCCGTTTGCCTCTCTGGTTGTTTGGTAGGCTTCACGCGGCACTGCTGCGGGTCCTTATGATAACCTCTGTCCTTTATGCCTTTAGAGATTTTTTCAAATATTCTGGCATTTCATCTTTTGGAACGGAGTACGGATTCGTCTCCCCATAGAGCGATCAGATCCAGTACCTCCTGGACTGGGACTCCATGGTCATCTGTGATGATAAGCTCTGCATGGTCACCTGTGATGATCAGCTCGCCTTTCTTGCCAAACAGGAAATGAAATTCAAAAGTTTGCGGGGCTTTTCCTGTCTACCTGGCCAGTGCATCTGGCCAGTGCATCTGAGTTGAGAGTGCTGTCCAGAGCGGTCACAACGGAGCACTCTGGAATAGCTCCCGGAGGCCAATACCATCAAATTGCATCCACACTACCCCAAATTTGACCCAGCAGGGTTGATTTCAGTGCTAATCCCCTCATCTGGGAGGAGTATAGAAATCGATTTTAAGAGCCCTTTAAGTTGACAAAAATAGCTTTGTCATGTGGACGGGTGCAGGGTTAAATCAATCTAATGTTGCTAAATTGGACCTAAACTCATAGCGTAGACCAGGGCTAAGAGACCATTCAAGGTAGAGTGGCCCGTTAACACCTTTACAGTCGGGACAAAAAGAGGTGTTTTGTTGCAGTCTATATGGTTTTATAAAAATATTCTAATGAGTGAATATAATGTAACTGGCATATGCTTCATGCAAAAGGTCTCTTGTAAGGTATCATTACAAAGCTTATAATATACTGAATGTGATCATCCTATCTGTATAAATGTACCACTCTTGTATCTGAAACTAGAAATATGAACTATAACTCTGAGGGCTTATTGTAATTATGCAAAGTGTGGGCCATTAATGGTGGTTTGGAATCTTGATGTCTCCCATTAACCAGGACAATTGTCTGCAGATGGCTGTGTTTTACCTGTAAGTCTTCCTGTACGTGTGTGTGCTGGCAAGTGGGCAATGAAGTCTTGCAGTGACATGTGATCATGTCACCTGAACTGGAATCCATCTTTAACCCGGTGTCTTTCCATTGAGAAAGAGGGGGTGGAATCCAGAGAGGGAGAAAGGATTCCCACTTTATGCAAAAGATATATAAAGAAGTGGAACAGAACAAAGAAAAGGCGCCATCATGAAGAATCCCCTAGCTACCACCTGAGCTGGAACAAGAGCTGTACCCGGGGAAAGAATTGTGCCCAAGCCTGGAAGCTGAGGAAAAAACTTATTGAAGCATCTCTGAGGGTGAGATTATCTGTATTCACTTTGATTAGACATAGATTTGCACTTTTTATTTTATTTTGCTTGGTGACTATGTTCTGTCTGTTACTACTTGGAACCACTTAAATCCTACTTTCTGTATTTAATAAAATCACTTTTTTACTTATTAATTAACTCAGAGTATGTATTAATACCCGGAGGAGCAAACAACTGTGGATATCTCTCTATCAGTGTTATAGAGGGCAAACAATTCCTGAGTTTACCCTGTAAAATCTTTATACAGGGTAAAACGGATTTATTTGGGTTTAGATCCCATTGGGAATTGGGCATCTCAGTGTTAAAGACAGCAACACTTCTGTTAACTGCTTTCAGGTAAACCTGCAGCTTTGAGGCAAGTAATTCAGACTCTGGGTCTGTGTTGGAGCAGACGGGCGTGTCTGGCTCAGCAAGACAGGGTGCTGGGGTCCCGAGCAGGGAAAGCAGGGGTAGAAGTAGTCTTGGCATATCGGGTGGCAGCTCCCAAGAGGTTACTGTGATCCAACCTGTCACAAATGGGTTAGAGATTGTTGTAATAAACCATAAATCCAGTCTCTATTCAGTCCATTATTTTTGATGTCCAGCAGTATGGCTCCCTGTGGCTCAAAAACTTGTCTCTCTCACCAACAGAAGTTGGTCCTATAAAAGGTGCTACCTCACCCACCTTGTCCCCCCACCTATAAGCTGTAAGAGAGGAGGGCCATAGCATTTTGAGTGGCAGATCCTTGCTTTTGGAATTCATTCTTCCAATGAAATATTTGTTTACTATATAGTGCTACAGAAGTGTTCAAAGGATTGAATATTTGGGTTAGATTGAAATGATGGGGTTCAAGGGGACTGTGCTGCAGCAGGAGCCACAGGGAAATTCCCAGGAGCCACCCAAACAATCTCTTCAGGGTGCTGCCAGATATTACTTTGCCTTGCAGGTTAACATTAGGTGCACTCTGAGCCCTCTTGAAGCCTTCCCCTGCAGTGTCCAGCTCTTAACCAGTGGACACTCACAGAAATTACCAGGTAAGCGGTCTCCCAAGTAACAGTCTGTGACATTCCCCTCTGGTGTTATCTGCACCGGTGTGCTGCTAGGTCACTTCAATCCTTGACTCTGGGAGCCAGCCTTACCCTGCTCTGCTGCGAGAACCCCCACCTCCGGGCTGTTCATGCACAGCCTCTGGCATGCAAGGTGCTCCTTGGACTGTGCAACCAAATGACACTAGCCAATATCTCCAATCCCAGACACAACCCTAGGAAGCTCCATCTTGCAGTGCCCAGTTATGCCCACTGGACACTGCAAGCTTATATGAGTTCATCAATTTAACAAAGAAATTGATATGCACCAGGCTTCGTATCCCAAGGGGAGTCTCTGACACACTTCAAACCAAAGGAACTGCTTCAAGTAGAATAAAACAAACAGATTTATTAACCACAAAGGTAGATTTTAAGTGATTACAAGTCAAAGCTTAAGAAGTTGGATTTGGTCAAAGGAAACAAAAGCAAAATGCATTCTAAGTTGATCTTAACATTTCCAGTGCCCTTACAAACTTACATGCTTCTCATCATAGGCAGGCTGGTTGCCCTTCAGCCAGGCTCTCTCCTTTGATCAGCACTTCAGTTGGTTGGTGCTGATGTCTGTAGATGGAGGTGGAAGAGGGAGGAAGAGCATGGCAAACATCTCTCCCTTTTAGCATGTCCTTTCTTCCCTCTTGGCTTTGTCCCCCCCACCCCTTCAGAGTCAGGTGAACATTACCTCATCGCAGTCCAAAACTGACCAAAGGAAGGGAGGTGACTCACTCAAGAGTCCACAGATCCTTTGTTGCTGCCTAGGCCAGTGTCCTTTGTTCCTGTGAAGCTGGGCTGGGTTTGTACAACACATGCCCTGATGAGGTGTGAACTGCCCCTCTGCTTTTGGAAAGTTTTTGCCTGGACTTGTTTTAAGCCATGAGGACACATTTTCAGCCTCATAAATATATACATGAAATTATAACCTATAATATTTCTATAACATTACTATAACAACAATGCTCAGTACATCATGAGCCTTCCAAAGACACCTGACATGACAAACGTTATACCACACAATCATATTAAAAGGGGTGCTGGGTGTTCCCCGAGGCACAGAACTTCACAGTCCACACACGAGCTTGTATGGTTCAGCTGAGAATCAGCTTCAATATAACAATACAACACTGGTATATTTATAGCGAAAACAATCATACATTTATTATCGAAGGTTAATATCTAAGAGATAGTGACTAAGGATAATGCTGGAAACAAAAACTTCTACATATAAACCAAAAAGTATAACATGCTTCCTAGAATCTAAACTTAACAGGTTAAAACCATTGTTTAAAGTACTTTATCTCACCTAAAGCAATCTCCCAGCAGCATTAACCAACATGCCTGGGATCCCCCTTTCATGAATGCAAAAAGCCTGGTTCTTTTTGCTTTCTCAGTGAAGGATAAATTGATATCTTTTTACCATCCCCTTATATTCCCCAAAGTCATTGTCTGCCTCCAGAGACAAGACAACCCCCTGTGGTTCAGTCTCCAGTGTCTTGCTGCTTTGTTGACTTCATATGGAAGTGGCACTTCCATTGTGTTGGCTTACAATGCTTAATCTAACATGCCAACAGAGAGGCAGGTGAATCAGTGTTTTTGTTTGTCAGTTTTGTGCTGGACACAGAATGTAAAATATATTTTCGGTACATATACACAACTCCTTCAATATCATCAGTACAAAGATCTCACAACTGTTATGAGGATCAGTATGACAAAAGCTTTTATTAGAGTCTTTGCATGACATCATTTAGGAATAAATACCATAGTTTGCCGTGACAGTGGTGGCATGGTCAAACCACACTATAACTATGTTATAAAAATGTTTTGTAGCATAGAGCTCTTCTTGGGCTAAAAAAATGAGTTTGCTAGCACGTTATAACACAGTTTGGCTCTGACTATCCTGGTGGCCAACCTGTATTGTACCTAACTACAGCCACAATTGTTAAACTACTGGAAACTCTGTGGAAGTGGAGCCTACTTTTTTTAGGCAATTCTAAGGCTTCTTACATCCAGCATTGCTGAACAAATTCATCTCTCTAGATCTCTTTTAGCATCTACAGCATCCAGCTAAGTTATCCATTGTAACTGGGCCTCAAACACATTAGAATTCCTCTTCTTTTACACTGGGCCATGCTCTCTAGAAACATCCAGGCTTATTTCCAAAACCCTATCAATCACATTTCTCAGGTGTGATGTCGCAAAATTAGACAATGCCATGATGGCAATCAAAACATTAGTGAAGGCTCCTACACTGGCATTCAAACAGCAGTAATGAAAGGAGAGGAGAAAATCTATCCAGTAACTTGTCCAGTAATTTGAGACATGGATAAACGCAACTCAGATCTATTCATTATCTAAAATAAACACACAAAACCAGTACTGTGGTTATATATATAATACATATAATTTTAAATACTACCATTTTGTGAACTAATTATCCCTCACAGCACCCTTTGAGGTACGTAACTATTATTTATCCTTCATTTTATAAATTGTAAAATTGACATAATTTCTTCAAGTATTATAAGAATCATACAATTCCACAAAAAATACTCTGACTAATTAGTGAATAGTGACAGTGAATGACTGAAGAAGGGAGAAAGAAAGCATGTGTTCCACTTTTAACCTTAACAGGAAAGAAAATAGATACCTTAGACCAATATACAGTAAGGACCCAGTCCTGCTTCCTTTGAAGTTAGTGGGGAAAACTCCCATTGATTCCAGTGGTAGTAGGGTCAGGCCCTAAATAAATATTTGTTTGTTCATTATCAGATCGTATTGATATGCAGACTTATAGTTCAGTTACATGTTTAATATCCTCCTTATACTGTGCTTGTATACATATATAAAAATACAATTAGTAGCAACAAGCTGTCAGATGGACAAACTTCAATCCAAAGAATTTACAAAAACAAAAGAGGTGAGTGGATCTCTGAAATTGCAGTCAGACCACATTAAGCTGTAAGCACATCATTTACAAGACGCTATTGCTTATTCTGTGTAACTACCCCAAGTAATCATGTGATTGTCCACTGTTACACAACTTGCCATGGTACAAGTGGTACCAGTAGAAATAATAATTTGCAGCCAACTTTTGACAAGAACCTCAAATTAACTTATAAAAGACTCTCAACTGTGTTTACAATTTGAGTTACAGCTGCCACCTCACAGTTACACCCCCACACTTAGCTCACAAGGACAGATTCAATGAGAAAATGCCCTGCATTCATTGTCTCATTATCAACCTAACACACCTTGTAAACAGAATATGGCTCAAATACGTGTATGACTAAAACATTATTGTAAGATTAAGGTCTGGAATAATAAAACAGTTCCTCATAGCTGAAAAATAATTGTAACATAAAATTCTTTACTTTGACTTTTTATGGAATGATTTATCAGAGTGGTGGAGTGGAATCAAATGCTGAAGAGGGAGGGCCAAGAATTTACTGTGTAAATTGGCAGGCTGCCGAAAGCACCTCTGGTAGGGGATATGCAACTTTAATCTTTATTATGGAATGATCACAAATGGACTGTTTCAGAAGACCATCTGTTCTCAGTGAAGCATTGGAGCAGCAGGCTGCATGTTTCAGTCTGTCCTTCACCTTGTGTTCTTGATTCTTAGCAAAGCTCCCATTCTGAAAGGTTAGAATTTATTAATGGAATGCTGCGTGCATGTGTGTTTGTGGCTTTTTTATTTCAACAACAACTGTTTATTTTTAATAGATGACAGGACTGACAGCTGCTGATTAGTTGTTTTTTTTATCCTCCCAAAATCTCAGACTTTCCAAGAAATATGTGATATTATTCTGTTATTGGGGATTTATCTATTGAAGTTGAACACAAGAAGCTTTCACTTTGATGTCCAAGATGACTGATAAATGTCAGACTTTGTTTCCATTATGAAACATTTTCCTGAATGGACAGTTGATTCTTTCTCCATTTTTTTCTGCTTTAACCCTTTAAATGGCTCAGTCATGGCTACCATCTTTTCAGATGAAGAGCTCTTCAAGGAATGAATGTGTGTCTCTGAATGTATGAGGGTAAGAGAAAAGATTCTGTACATTTGCTGTATTCCATTTTCACATCTTACCTTGAACCTTTTACTTTTAAAAGATCAGAATTATCTTGGTCATACTGCAAACTGAGTCTTGCCAATTTTGATCATTTTTTGGCAAATAATAGTTGTGTTGTACAGCTGGAGAATAATAAGGCCATGTCCTAAGGCTATGTCTACACTACCAATTTTTGTCGACAAAAGTGATATCGATACCCAAAAGTCAACATAATAAAAATCAGAATTTCATGTTCACACTTGCTCCTTCTGTTGGCAGATCACGTCCATGTTAGGGGCACCATCATCGGCAATGTGAAGAACGCACTGTGGGTACCTATTCCACAGTCCAGCTTGGTATCTTCTGCCACTAGGTGTTGTGAGAAGGCGGAGCAGGTAGCAGTGCATCTTGGGACCGGGCTCAATGTCTCATCTCCTGCTTCTTGCTCCCTGGAGAGCAACTGCTCAGACTAGCTAGACACCTCTAGGGTGGAAAACAGTTCCTGGCTGCCTACCCCACTGGGCAACCCCACCAGGAGCTGCACAGCCACATCTAACTCCACCACTTCATCAAGAACTCTGTCCTCTGGGTTATATTCTCTTTCTGCTCTGTTCCCTCCACAGTATCCAGGGGGCTCTTGGTCCCCACTGAGGATAGTGTCCAGCTCCTGATAGAACCAGTAGGTGTTAGGTGAATCAACAGAGAGACGGTTTGCTTGCCATACCTTATGGTATGCCTGCTTCAGCTCCGTTATCTTCACTCTGCACTGCAGTGTGTCCCGATCATAGCCCTTTTCACAATTCCAATTCCTATGGCTCAGGCTCAGCTGGGACTAAAAAGCCTCCTCTCCCCATATACTGATCAGATCCAACAGCTCCACAGAGGTCCAAGCGGGAGAGTGTTTGCTGTGATAAACCACCATGGTCACCTGGAAAGATGTGATAAGACCACTCCACACTGAGCCAGCAGGAAATAGAATTTCAAAAATTCCAAAGGCTTCTAATTGGGAGGGGCAAGTGGTTGGTTACCTGGCTGCAGGGCGGTAGAATTCAAACTGCTGACCAGAGTTGTCAGGATGGGCATCGTGGGACACCTTCTGGGGGGCAATTAAAGTGATGAAATCAAGCGTGGTGTCTACACTGGCACTTTGTCAAGACAAATATAGAGGAAAAAGACGTAAGTCTCTTGTTGTTGTAGATGTATTTATTCGCCAAAACCAGGCATTTTTCCTAACAAAAGTCACATCACAGTGTGTATGCCCTGACTGTTTGGTCGACAATAGGCAGTTTTTGGCGGCAAAACTTGGTAGTGTAGACAAGGCCTAAATATTAACACTGCTAGGTACCATAATATGGAAGTCTCATGATTTTGGGAGACAAGGACCAAGATTTTTTAAAGTGACTTGGTTTTGGGGTGGCCCAACTTGAAACACCTTGAAAAGCCTTGATTTTCAGCATCTAAAAATTATGGCACCCCAAATTATCAGTAACTTCTGAAAACTTTGCCCAAAATCTAGTAGCCTTCTTAGACCTTCCCATTAGCCACAAAAAGCCTTAAATCAAAGCAAGAATGTATTCATTCTTGGTAAATACCTTGAGATGATTAAAAATAATACAACAGTGTGGACCCAATCCTCCCATTGAAGTCAATGTGATTCCTTCACTTTTAGAGGAACATGCCTGGGCTCTGCATTTGTTGCACATGGAAAGGAAAATTATGGCTTAATATTGGCTGTTTACCCTAAGAACATAAATAAATGTAAATATTTTCAGTCACATTTCCTACTTCGATATTTTGCTGAAAGTTCATTAATGGATAGCCAGTCATCATATAGGAGATAAAGTAGTTCTTTTCTCTTCCATGGAAAGTATACATTGAAGACACAGAATGAAACACATTTCAGGAAAGGATTACTGATCTAGTTCATATAGAGAATTACAGCATCCATTAATGATCCACTCCTTACTTTCTAAATGCAAAAGATCTTTCCTCAAAAAAAAAAAAAAATCCACCACCCTCAGAATAGCATGTGTTATTTTTTCTTCTAATCCTAGGGCTTCTCCACAGAGATACCCCTATATTACTGTCAAAATGCATACTTGTTGGGGAGTGTAATTCAATTATTCTGACACATTTCTAATATTTATCTTTTACTACCTAAAGATTTATTGTTGTGTCCCTTAAATAAAAGTGTGGAAGAATTAAAAAAAACCCAAACCAATGTTTTCCTAATTTGCAATGGCAGTAACAACTTTGATCTTTTAACAATGTGATTACTAAGGATAATGTTCTAAGTATGTCTTTTTCATAAAATAGAATTTCAAAACAGAATCTTGTTTTGAGATTGGAACACTGCTCCTTTTCTGAAGCTGTCCTTGTGGAATGTACACAGTGACACAATAGCAGAACATTGGGGGATAGGATTGGGCAAAAGGAGGTGAAAGTGAAAGAATTTTAATGATTTTAAAAAATAAAATATATTGAAAAGAAAAAAATATTAAGTATTAAAAACAAAAGAAATATGCATTATCCACATTTAGTGCTATCAACGGGATTTAGATCCATCTTAATCCATTATATTAACTGAAAGACCAGGGGTGAAATCCCGGTTCCATTGAAGTTAACGGCAAAGCTCCAATTGACTTTAATGGAGTTGGACTTTCACCTCAGATTTATTTTTTTCACAGGCCAAGTTTTCCCATTTACTTCAGCTGAGGTTGGTGGTGCTCAGCATCTGAAAATGAGGCCATTAGTATGAGCCATAGTACTCACTATCAAGAATAAAACAGTGGCTTCACTAGGACCACACACATGTAAATAGGGATTGTGAGTAAGGGTTGCAGGACTAGGTTGCTAAACATGATTCATACTAGTTGTGACATTAATAGGAATGAGTGTGCAGAGGAAAATAGTGACTGAATTTATTTTATAAAAATTCTTTATGGGAAACGTTTCAGACATTACTATTAAATTGTTTTTGAAATTGGTTTAGTACAGACAATAAGATCTTTCAATAAGTCTACTCACTAGAGTAGAAATTTCTTATCTGAGTAAAGATCTGTTGAACCAGACCCCCTATACTTGTCATAATAGGGCAAGATGTTCTATAAACATTTTGAAAGGCACAAAGATTTAGTAGTTGTTATAAAGATACAAGATTGGCTAAGGAATAGAAGATATAGATCAGTTATTTGATTTCCCCAAAGTCTGAGTTAGCTAGCACTTCCTGCAATGATTATTAGAGAGTCCAGTTATTAACTATTTTTACCAAACTCAAAAATGTGTTAGTCACTTTACAGGAGAGAGACAGAGAATGAAAGAGAGATGGTCCAGGCCCCAAAGAGCTAGAAACAGGACAGAATAATTCCATGTTCAGAGAGAGTTTTATTTCTTCTGTACTGTTTTTCACATCTCAAATTCAAGCTCCGACAACTAGAGGAAAGTCATATATGAAATCTCATATCCGATTCTCCTGATATTTCTGGTTGTTCGGATTGGAATACCAGCTGTGAACCTGCAGCTAATTTTAGTACTGGGTTGGATTCCAACAACAAAGAGTCCATTTTCTGGTGGAATTCTCATGAGTCAATCAAAACATTTCAGAACAAGATGGTGGTAATCTCAGAAGAATTTTGGGCTCAAATCACAGCAGAACAGCTTATCATATTCCTTTTATGCTATCAGATCTGAATCAAAAGCCTAGCCCTGATCTGTCCTTTAACCTGTATCTAAAACCCATCCAAGAAGCTAATTCAGATCTGTATCCATTTCCACCATCATACACATGCTGGATCATAGCATCCACCCTTCTGAAAAGGAGTTCCAGATTGGACTTCCTTTGAAGTGTGTCAGTGCCACTCATTAATTAGCCTGATGAATTAGTGGTGAGTGACACAAGACTCTTTCCCTTTTCTCTCCAGGGAACTCCTTCAGGAACTCATTGACTCCTTCCAATAATATACAGATAGTTCTTTGCTTCTTCTAGGGTGCATTATATATGTGTTATGACAAAACAATCCTAATGTCCAAGATCTGTAAACTCTGCCTTTAAAGATGCTTCTGGAACCCTTTGCCCAATATATTCACTGCATTCTCCCTCCTCTTAGGCTGAATGTATAGTCCATGCATCCCTGGTCCAGGAAGTCAGAAATTGGTTCTGAACATACACATAAATAATTAGCTGGAGGAACTAAGATTCACTTTTGATTAATATAAAATTTAATACCCTTTCAGTAATGTTACTGAAAGCATGAAAAGTTCTTCAGTACAAGGATTCTGTAGGTGATTTGATTTCATTTATCAGCTGTAGTAGTGGGGAAACCTGAAGAATATATGAGTGAAAGTATCTTGGGGCTGGTCTACACTAATGCTGTAAATCGATCTAAGTTACGCTACTCCAGTTAAGTAAAATACGTAGCTGAAGTCGAAGTAACTTAGGTGAACTTACACCAGCGTCTACACCGCACTATGTCGACGGCTCTCCCAGCGACTGAGTGTGTCTTCACCAGACCCACTAAATCAACACCGTAGCATCAATTGAAGCAGTGCTGATTTAGCTGGTAGTATAGACATGGCCTTAGTCAATAACAATGCTGGACATTTAAGGAGAAAGGCACTAAATAAATAAATACATCCCCCCAAAAAACTAAACCACACCAAACCACTTTTTCATAAAAGCGGGGAGCTTTATTTTTCTGGATCAGAAACTGCCCACAATGCTTACATACCAATACGCTTGCTCTTTGATCCTTCAATTCAAGGAGTTAGGGATTCACAGGAGATTGTAAATTGAAGTTATTCCAACTATTGTATATTTCAGAGTGACTGCACACCTACAGCCTATTTGCACTACCCACTTCAGTTTATACTAAGCATTCTACTTTAGGCCAGCAATATTTCCCTAGTAACCAGCTGCTTGCTGAAACATGCTTGTTGGTGACACACAAATATCTGCTTCCTAAGGCAGCTTAGCAAGAAAATGGCTACCTCAAAAAATTACATAGGGTGAAATATTTACTAAAAGATTCAGACAGTTGAAATTGAAGGCAAAAATCTTGAATTTCAGGTTGTTGCACCACTTTGCATTTGCTTACATAGATGCATAGTGCACAGTGCTAGTGTTTGCTACACTATAACTTTCCACTTCACACAAGAATTGCTTTCTGTATGTCAGCTCTGACCTCTCTCACTGAAACATCAATGACAACACTCAAATTGTTTAACCTGTTTAAGACAATCTAAAGCTTTAATCAGCAGTGATGAAGGGCAGCAATACGCATTGCTTGTCCTCTCTGTAGACTCAGGGATTTTGGTGCTTAATATTAAACACGTCATGTTTTAAAACTGTTATGAAAGAGGCTTGGGTTCTGTTCCCAGAATCTTACTACGTATACTGATAGAAAATGGACTGCTATAGAGGTGGGTCAAAGACAGACAGTAAATGCTCACTAAGAAGGGTTTGCTTAGCCAATTCTGAATCAGATAGAATACCAGCAGCAGCAGAATGGCTCTGGGGACATCTTTACTTGTCAGTATTGCTTATCCATTCACATGGTACATGTTACTAGCTTCCACTGGGATTGGAGGTTGTCTCCTATCACTAGATAGCAATCCCTCTGGCTGATTATTAAGGAGAGGTGCTGATGGGCTCTGAAGGAAATTTCATTAGCCCTGTCCACACTAGTGGAAAGTTAGATCCATTTTGAAAACTGTTTTTCTAACATGGCTGAGCTGTGTTAGCAAAACAAATTAGCTTGTCCAGGCTACTCCAGCAACTACTTTCAGGGACTAATCCTGTTCCCTCTGGAGTCAAAGGCAGAACTACTGAATTAATGGGAATCAAGATTTGACCCTAAGTATATCAGACAAAGGTCCCTGAAGGAGTCTTTGACAACTGTGTTTTAGTCTGTGGCCTCCCTCTTCTACCATCTGACAGAGCTTCAACAGGCTCTGGAGCATATTTGTAGTATAGACTCATAGACTCATAGACTCATAGGTCAGAAGGGACCAATATGATCATCTAGTCTGACCTCCTGCACAAGGCAGGCCACAAACCTAACCATAGCACTTCTAGACAACCGAACCCATGACTGAAGTGTTTGAAATCGTCAAAATTGATTGAAGACTCAAGTGCAGGGAATCACTCCCAGCAAGCGACCCATGCCCACGCTGCAGAGAAGCGAAAAACTCAGGCCTCTGCCAATCCGCCCTGAGAAATTCCTTCCCGACCCCAAATAGTGGTGATCAGCTAACCTGGACTTGGGCAAGATCACCACCACCCAAGAAAAGATTCTCTGCAGTAACTCTAGTTCCCATCCCATCAACATCCCTCAACAACATTGAGCAGACTATCTGCCGATAATCCAAATCAAGTTGCCAAATTAACTATCCCATCAACTCCCTCCAAGATACTTATAAGCTTGTCTAAAGCCGATAAGGCTTTTGCCCCACTTACTTCCTCGGAGGCTGTTTCCAGAACTTCACTCCCCTTAATGGTAGAAACCTCGTCTAATTTCAACTCTAAAACTTCTAAATCTCAGTTTGACCATTCGTCCTCGTCTCACTTAGTACTACCTAAATAATTCCTCCCTCCCACTTAACTCCCCTATATTTTATAGAGAAGGCATATCCCCCGGAGCTTCTTTTGGGCCAGGCTAAACAGAGCACGCTCTTTGAGTCTCCTTATCATGGCAGATTCCATTCCTGGATATGCCTAGAGCCCGTTCTGAACCTGTCAGTTTGATGCATCTTTCTTAAACATGGGACACAAATCACAAATTCAGTTGGTTCACCATGCGTAGTAACGCACAACATCTCTCTGCGGAATACTCGCCTGAGCATCTAAACCATTTGCTTTTTTTAACAGCCATAAACATTGGCGGCTCATATCAATCCGCTATACAACCAAACCCCAAGGTCCTTCTCCTCCTCGTCGTTTCAACCGATGCGCCCCCATGATAATAAATTCTTATTATTAATCCTAAGGTGCAACTGGATCACTTCTCCTATTATATTTCATCCTATATATACGCAGTAAGGTGGTCCAGATTCTGAATAGTATCCAGTCCTCTCCGTGTTAGCAATACCCCCAGCTTCGTGTCATCCGAAACTTTATAACCATTCGTCTTTGTGATAGGTCAGTTACATAGTAAATAAAGATCGTCCCAAAACCGATCCTTGAGGACTCACGCTAGTAACCTCTTCAGCCTGACAGTGGTCGAGCGAGGTGAGTATGACCCGCTGGAGTCTCGCCTTTAACCAGTCGTATCCACCCTTACATAACTCCTTCATCCCCATCTTTTCCAATTAACTAAAGTTCCCATGTGAACGTGTCAACTGCTTACTGAATCGGTTAAATTAGATCTGACGATTTCTTTGTTAAAGTATGAGTCCGTTCTCAAGAAGAAATAGGTTGGTTTGGCACGAATTACTTTAGTAATCCATGTTGCAACTCCGTCCCAATTACATTGACTCAACTCCTTAATACTTGTCCTTAATTTTTCCCAAGACCTTACACCGAAGACTCAAGCTAACAGGCCTAATAAATACCCGGATAACTTTTATTCCGTTCTTAAAAATAGAACTACGTTTAGCAATTCGCCAGTCGTAGCACACCCCGAGTTACTGATTGATTAAAAATTCTCGCTAACGGGCTCGCAATCACCGCGCCAGTTCCTTTATATCCTCGGTGGAGATTGTCCGGTCCTCTGTTTTGTCATTAAGCTGTTCAAGTTTGGCCTTCCTCGTGGTAATATACACCTCCATATCCAATTTCCGGTTTGTTCATCCCGTCCATCGTCCTAACTCCTCACTATCTTATTAAGACCGAGGCAATAGTACTTATTTATATATTGGCATGCTAGGTTATCCTTAACGTCCGCTCATCCTCAGTGTATTAGCACCCACTTCTTTTCTTTGTTTTTCTTTATTTATGTGGCTGTAGTTTACTATTGTTTGATTCCTTCGCAAGTCCAGTTTACGCGGCTGTTTAGCCTTCCTCATTTATCTCTACTGTTCGCCTCACTAAGGTAGCTTCCCTTGCTAATCTGCTTTCTCCCCCGTAAGCTTTCTGTTTTTCTAACCCCTCTCTGAGTTGCTTGCTCTTCGCTGGCCTACACTCCGGCTTTATTTTCCCTTCTTGGGATGCAGGCTTCGCAGTTTCCGGCAATCGAACAATAAGTAATGGGTTCCAGCGTCTCCGCATTTAATACACAAGTTCTCCGTCCAACCCCTTCCCTAACTAATTTCTGAACTCTTTAAATTAGCCCTCGAGAAGTTCGAAAACCCAATCAGATCTACGTTTGTATTATCCTTCCATCTAATTTGAATTGAACACTCATGATCATCGAACCAAGGTGTCCCTACCACGATGTTCTTCTACGAGGTCTCACTACTTTCACCAAAACAATCTAAACTGGCAATCCCTCTCGTAGTACTTCAACTACTTGATAAGAAATCATCGCTATCGACATCAGAAACATACCCTATTTTCTGCAAGCACTCGTCCTCCAGTCTATATCCGGGAAGTTGAAGTCTCCCATAATCACACATTTCCCCTTAGTGTTTACTTCATTAAAGACATTAAAGAGGTCTCTATCCATATCCAAATCAGATCCCGGCGGTCTGTAGCACACCCCAAGCACTATCTCAGGGGAAGCTCTAGTAGCTTTTTTACCCAGCGTGATTTTTACCCAGACAGACACCGTCTTATCTATTCCATCAGTTTTAAATCTGTGCCATGCTGATCCAAATATGTGAGTCTGTTACCCAATTATATCAAAATCCTTAGTATAACCAAAAACTGGTAATGTGGACAGGCCTTTTCTTTCCTCTTCAGCTATTAAGTGGGACCTCAAGCATGACAGTACCTAGGATTTATTGTAACAGTGATGCAGAGCACTGGTGGTGGGAGAAATGGTGGATATTATAAACACCAAATTTAAAAAACACTTTGAGCAGTGGGGCCCTCTACTTATCCCTTACATTTACCAGTATTAGTTCTCCGGGAGAGCATCGAGATATCCTAATGAGGTTAATATCCTACAAGAACAAATGCAAGATAACTCTTCTGAAAAAAAATCTGTCAGTGAGAATGCCACAATGTTCCAGTAATACTGAATAATTCTCCAGCTATTTTTCAATACTCAACAGTAATAATTTTTTTATAAGGGATGTAATTCAGCAGTTCTAAAAGTTAAATAGGCTTTTTCAAGAATCTATACAAGTAAAAAATATTTTTATGGGACTATGGAATTATTTTGGCTTAATATTTGTGTAATAATTGATTTAAGTAATAATTTGTAATAGGAGGAATGGCTTCTGAATTCTAAAATTTCTGTTTTGTAAAGTGCATATTACTGTGCACATCTACATCTGGTCCACCCACAAGATACTGGTTGTTTACAGAATCAGCTTTGCAAGCAAACCTTCTAGAGAGAGATTTCATCTCACAAAATGGTCTGAGGGTGCAGATTCTGGGCAGTGTGGCAACCCACTTGCTCCAAAATTTGAAACTAGCATATGGCAAAACAAAAGCACCAGCACCACCATCCCCTGGATGTAAGGAGACTCAGTATTAGTATTTATTTATAGTAGAACTAATAGCCATTAATGGGCAAGACCATCTTCCCATAATTCAGGAGATAAAATAGCAGCTCTTCTAGTTTTTGCATGAAGGATTGTGTTGCATCACAGAACTGGCAATGCAACGGTAAAGCACTGGTGTCAAAACCTGACATCATATGTACAATGAATGTTATGCTTAGCAACTGACAAACAGTGTACACAGGCATTGTAATAGATTGGGTGCATGTCTGATACCTAATAGTAGGGTGAATGTCTCAGATTAAGCTTGGCAGATTTATTAATATACACAACATACATTTGTGTTATATAATTATAATATCAGGAAGCTCATTCACAGAACTGACATTGCTAGTCATAAGTTATACTTTTGGGTCATTCTTTTTGACATGAAGTAAACAGAGAGTGATAACTGCATCATAGCTCCTTTAAAAAATCCAGAGTGAAACCTCAGCCCAGTTGAAGTCAATGACAAAATTCTTATTAACTTCAGTAAGGCCAAGATTTCACCCCAAGAACTGATCTTTCGGGTGTCTCTGTTTAGTGAGAGAACAGGGTTCTTGATGGGGGTAATCTTTACAGGTTTCATGATGATAAATAAATTTTAAAAATCTGCTGCAAAGGCAAGTATTAAAAATACAACTGCAGTATTTAGGTGTGTGTTTTCTTTTAAACACATAGGTGATTTTTCAGTAGCCTTATGAAAACTTATGCATACACAGGGACAGCATATACTATGGATGGTTAAACCAATTCAGGTAAACTAATAAAAAAACAACCAAATTATCTCTTCTTTTAATGTAAGTGTTTTTTGGTGACAGTTTGGAGGAGATAAAAAAATGCTTAACTAATTTTCATATCACGCACCTTTGATTTTCCTGTGAGAAAGTCAGATTTTTCACATAAAAATAGCTTAACAGAAAATCTTATCAGAGAGCCTGTTTTGGTGAGCTTTCCAATCCAGTTTTGCAGACCAAAGAGTTCAGATAAGGATGAATTGCTAAATTTGTGGGTACTTGCCTTAACTAACCCATGAAGCTTTCAAGGTTACCAATCTCCAGAATATTTCAGACTGAGATATGTTCTTTTAAGAACCTTTCTTAAAATGCAAAGCATTCCGTTGCCTCTCTCATTTGAATAAACAGCAATTATAGAATAGAAATGTAGAAAGAATTAGAACTGATATAAATGAATATTTCAGAGATAAAAAAGAAAAAAAAAAAGAAAAATCTTAAACAATGTGCAAAATCTTGGAAAGCACTTTCCTGCAGGAGTTGGCATTCCTGCTTCTTATATGATCACTCAGAGTTTCTCATATTACCTATATTATTTTCATTCATGAAAATGTCCATGCACTTCTACTAGATTATTATGCAAACCAGAACCATCATGAAAAAAAGCATGTGGAAATGAAAGGTTAGCATTGGTCAATTTAGCAAAAAGTTTAAGTATTATGAAATTACACTATGATATTACAGCATGCAGTGAACACCAGACTTCCGTACAGTACTTGAGGATATGCTCCCAAATTTCACAATGTTCGGTGAACATACAACTTTGGTATAGAGCTCACTCATTCGTGGTAGTTGGATGATATTTTTAATACATAGAAATAACAAAGAAGATGTCCACTGGAGAAAAAATAAATGGAGATACCGCCCCATTCAGATTTGAAGAAACAGCATACTCTCCTAATATACCTTATTTTGGTGTGCAGCATATAAACTATGGGTAATATTAAGGAAATCATTTATCTAATTGCAGGAAGTTGGGCTGCATTGTCTCTAGCTTTAGCAATGCTTTAATGCACTTGTGCACATAAACAAAGGGATATAGATTACCTGATTTTCATTTGTCAGATTTCTGCAAAACAGACATATGATTCAATCTTTAGAAGGTGGCTCACTTTAAAATCTAATTTCACATTCATACGGCAAGTCCTAATGAGCCCACTAGGAGTAAACAAATTAGTCTCCGGGATGTATTATACATTAATTAATCAGACTAATAGTATTATGAAATGTGTAATAGATGAAAATTAGTTCCAAGCACAGTACTCGCCTTGTAGAAAGCGAGCAAAGAAGAATTATAGCATAATAAAAATATTCTCAATTTCTATCAATGTAAGTTAAATCAACTCCACTTTATTAATGGAATATATTTCACTCCTATCTAACTGCATATTGTAGTGGGACAGATTATGATTTTTCAGGAGACTTTTTCACTATAACGTGAAATTCATTTTAAAAATTTGTTGACTTACAAAATCAGTATTGGAAAGATTTAACCTTGTGCTGACCCAAGCATAAGGTCTCAGCGTGCAGCATACAAAGCCACTTCAACTCAAGTGGGTGAGAACAGGAGAGTCCTTACCATTTTCATGACTGCTGCAGTTCTCCAACAAATGAGGCTGTTTGACTCCCAGCAGGGAATCTGCAAACTGCATTTTTTAATCTAAATAAAATGCACCTAGAACTGACAAGTAGAGAGGAATCCTAAAGGGAGGTAGATTTTAAATTAAACCAATAGGGAAGGTCTGATATGACTGGACATTCCAAAAGTAACTGGAGGACCAGAGGTTCTGAATGTTTAAAAGAGAAAAGCAATATACTTGCCCGCTGTCTCTCCGGCATTGAGGGCTAGACAAGATCTCAGAGAATGGTACGGGAGTATAAAGTAAATGCACCATATCCTTTTGTAACTAAGCTTGTTGCCATTTTTACAAAACCTTTTAGTGATTGTCATGTGTATGACAGAAGCACCTAGAGACCCCAGCCAAGGTCAGGGGCCCACTGTGCTAGCTGCTATACACACAAAATCTGTACCCTCAAGAGTTTACAACCTAAACAGACAAGAAATTGGGTAGGAGGAGAACGAGGCATAGAAATGCCAAGTTCACAGCAGGCCAGTGTAAGGAATAGCACTCAACCCTGAACACTAAGAGCTATAGTTTTGCTGGGCTGAGGCTCCATGTGGTCAACCCGCTCCCTCTGCTCAGTCCTCACTAAATACTTATGTAAGAGGCGCACAGAATCAGGCAATGAATAAATAAGACGAGAAATACATAATGTCAGGAATATTATGCAAGAAGGCAGCCATTTCTATAATTACTAGAGAACATTTCAGCATTTAGTTCAAAATCTCAGTCTGTACATTGTTGTTTTTATTTAATACAAAATTCACAGTTACACATATTATATTCAATAACACGACACGGTGGTTTGAAGTGAGACTGTCAGTTACATAATTACTGGGTGAGCTTTTCAGGATGTACAAAACTCCTAATCTCACTGTGCAAAAGTTTTTTTAATTCATGTAAAATTTTAAAATTTTCACAATATTTAGTATCAACTATGTGTTAATGCTTATGTTCATACACAAGAGCCATGGCAAGGTTTGCACACTGTGGCAGGTATAGTTTTGTGGCTATAATGGATTGTTTTGACCTTGCTTGCTACTATTTTATATTGGCAATTAGACAGATAGACCACAATTAGGAGGATTGAATGTGGATCTCTCTTCTCTTCACCTCCTCTGCTCTTTTCAAAATAATTTGTGACTAAATTTAGTGCTGATGGAGGTTTGATAGGTTTGGACAAGATCAGGCATTACACAGTCAGGTAAATTGCAAACTTTCTTATTCCTAACTCCTGATTTTAAATGCTCCAGCTATTCCAGTTCTGAGCCTCTCTTGAAAAAAGAGACAGTCTTGTTCAGTCTTGTTTGTGTGCATTAGGGTTGCCATGTTTCTGTTTTTTGACTGGAAAGTCAAGTCAAGGGAGCTGGCAGTATCTGGTCAGATGTACTGATTAGACACCAAAAGTCTGGTTACTGCGGACAGAAAGCACTGGGTCCTCAACTGTTGCCAGCCCCTGCTCAGCCAGGGCTGCCTCCTGCCTGCATCTCATGGGCAAGGCAGGCATCAGATTCCAGGTCAGGCTGTAGTTCCTCTCCCTGCCCTTGAGCAGAGGGAGCCCAGTTAAGGGAGGGAGGGAGGGAGGGAGGTGGACACAGGTCCACTGATAGGGGAAGGAAGACGTGAGTGGGGTGGTACTGGCGGTGGCAAAGGCAGCTGGGAGGGCACGTGGAAGCCCAGAAGAGAGCGCCCAGCAGCACAACAGCAGCTTGCTGTGCACCAGCCAGTACAGGCTTAGCACCGCCCAAATATCAGGCAGACCGTTGACTGTTCTGCCCTGGGACCAGGAATTGCTGTCGGTGGGCCTGGGTGGACAGAAGTGAGTGATGGAGGGAGGAGGGAACAGGAGCAGCAAGGGAGAGAGCTTCGAGGAAAGAGATGGGGTCTGGGCCTCAGAAATTAGAAAGTTAGCAACCCGAGTGAAAGAAGTAACCACTAGAGCTAGGATGAATGGAGTACCAATCTCAACCTCTGTTACACCTATCAGTATTTGAGTCTATGTCTCTCTAAATGGAAAATAGTAGAGTAACCCACTGTGCCAGCTAGCCCCAAACTTTTGACTTCAGTGGAGCTGCACTTGCTTACACCAGGTCTGAATTTGGCTCATTGCTGCAAATCAAAAATAAGTAAGGGGCAGAGGGAAGGCAAAGGTAGTGGGCTAAGTTCCTTTTGCAACTCTCAGATTCTGGGATCCTTCAGGGGCTGGTGGAGCCTGGAATAAATTAGAGTAGCTCTTGGGAAACATGGAAACCTAGCATGACTACCTATGGGTTTCTCAGCAGCCCAAAATATCTTTGAAAGACAAGTACACTTTCCCCATTTTATTCTCTTTCAAGTGTTAGCACACCCCCTACACCAGGAGCTACTGGGGAGATGGAGTCAGTCACAGCAGAGGGCTACATACCCCAGTCCTACATTTCTTCTGCCCTGTGGGAATGGGGCTCCAAAACTATTGGGACTGCCAATATGCATGGCCAACGCTTGGCAACAGGGCCAGCTTTAGGAAGTGCGGGGCCCAATTTGAACAGTTTCGATGGGGCCCCAGCAGGGATGACTTAAAAAAAAAAAACACATGTAAAAAAACATGTGGGACTTATACTCACTGGGCAGTGCTCTGAGTCTTCGGTGGTACTTCGGCAGCGGGTCCTTCAGTCGCTCCAGGTCTTCGGCAGCACTGAAGGACCCGCCGCCGAAGTGCCACCGAGGACTCAGAACAAGTGAAGGACCCAATGCTGAAGTGCTGCCGAAGACCCGGAGGGGAGGGATTCTCACTGAGCGCGTGGCCCTCTTAGGCACGGGGCCCAATTCGGGGGGATTGGTGGAATAGGCCTAAAGCCGGTCCTGCTTGGCAAGAATATCAGGGGCAGATTTTCAAAGAAACAAATGTAGTTTGGGGTCAAATCCTATTAACTTTCAATAGGATTTGGGGTTCTAACTGCCCTTTGTGCCTTTGAAAACCTCCCTCTCAATAATGAAATATACTTCTGTCTCGTAGAATGGCGGACATTCTTTTGCTATTGCTGCTGTTATTTGTGACTACTTCTTACCAGTTATGGTTCATCATTGCTGACCTACATGCAGATGAGGTGTCTGGATGTTATTAAGGGCAGAATTTAACCCCTGCACTTCATTGACTAAAGTATTAACACACAATATTAAATGTTGCCATAATGCACAAACAATCCCCTGCATTTTTACATGACACCTTCTATACATTTGTATCACTTTGAAGCTAAATCAATGCAGTAAAAGGTCATGTAAACAAATTAATTTTCTGCCCTCTGTGCTTTTGGCACACCAGGTGTGAGCTCTTGCCAAGGCTTTAGGTTTCAGCTGATCACTGACAAATTCATTGCTGGAAACCAATCTGTTTCACCTGTGTGTTAGTATGGTTTGGGATGTCCGCCTGCTTCTTGACAGGCTGCTGCCCTGAGATTGGCACTCTCAGTTGTGAACCACTCCAGAGAGCACAACATCCTCCCCAACTCATTAAGAGAGAAATGTACAAGAAGTCAGAGCCAAACAAAAACGAGAACAAAGAAACATCCAAGATATGAAAAAGCACACATGCCACAAAGGCACCAAGCAGAGCACCTTCATGGAGCACTGGACTTATTTCTGTACATTCAACAGCCAGGTAGAATTTTACCTTAATCCAACCTCATTCTAATCTCACATATACTGGGATAATTCCATTGACTTCAATGGAGTTATAGCTGATTAATATCAGAGTGAGGTCAAAACCAGATCCAGTGATTCAGAGTTTCACAATTGCAGAGGAGAGCAGCATTTGACTACTAGGTAAGGCAAACTCCAATAATCAGAGAGAAAAAAACATCAAGGACTTTAAAAACCTAACTGGATTTTATACTGCACCCTTAATTTCATACGGATCAATGCATTAATTTCAGCACTGATGCAATATGACTTTGAGTGGGGCTTTGAAGCCAGAACTCAAGATATGCTATTGTGAGTTTGAGCAGTTCATGTCTCTGCCCATTAAATTCTTGGGGCCAAAACCTGCAGTTCCTTGTACCCTAACATCAATAGGCCTGGAAATGGAAGGTGCATGTAACTGCAGAACATGACTCATTGTGATACAGTCTAATAGAAACAGAATAACTTTTGCATTCAATAATTCTTTTCGTTCAAGAAAGGTTAGTTTGTGAAACAAAGTGAGTTTCATTAAGGACTAATTGACTGTAAAATTTCCTTTAAAAATGCATGTTCTAATTGCAAGAATGAAAAACAAATCTTTTTGGCAACAGTTTTTAGAATTAAAAATCACCTTCCTCAATCAATTTCTTTTAACATTTGGCCAAGGAAATTGCTCTGAAGCAGAGCTCTTACGTGCCAATTTGAGCTAAGTATTTGGGCTTAAATTCTGCCCCATTTGCAGACAAAAATACGAAAGGGTGTAGAAAAGTATGTGGGCCTGCTTGGAAGCGGGTGGAAAGAAATCCAGGCAGCTGGACATCCTGGAAGACAGGAAGGAGCCCGAAACAGCACATGGCTTTCTGATAAGGCCATTCCCTAAATAGGACAAGAGAGAGGGACGTACAGTCTGGAGCAGAGGTTGTTTTCTTGCTCCATACCTGTAAAATAAGATCCCTAGATGTGGGGTGGTTCTTTACTAACCTGTTTGGGATATTGCATTCCTGAGTAGGGTGTTATATTTGTCCTCCATCCTGGAAGTGTTTCTTCCTGAGGGACTGTGGTGGAAGAATCTGTGAACTTCCACTCAATACAAGTTACATGGTTGGGACTGGCAGTAATTTGTGATCATTTCCTCCCTTCCATTTCTTAAGTGGCAGAATAAATGTAGGGAAATCTCCATCCTATTATCACCTCGTCACCTTTTCACTCCTCTGCATGACAATCTACACATCACCACAGTTGCACGTAGCACACATAATTTAGCTGATGACAGAATACCTACACTTTTACTTTCCAAACATCTCTGCAGCAACCAATAGAAAAAAGAAATGAAAAGTTATACTCCAGTCTGTGTCTCTATTACTGTTAACAGAATTTCACTCTTACAGTGAAAGTGGAGTGGAGTGGAAATAGGCTCTTATCTTACAGCAACATCACTAAGTTATCACTAAGTTATTTTTTTGTAGTGACCCAGCCGCTCCCAGTCTTTATTCAGGCCTAATTTGATGGTATCAGGTTTTCAAATTCTATAATTTTCCAATAGCTGTCTAAGGGATACTGGGTGGGTTGTGAATATGAAAACTCTGATGATTGGTTCTTTAGAGAAAAAAAAAAAAAGGCAACCACCTTCAAATCCAAAATTGCATCTCTAACTATGTTCTGGAACTGATTAATATTGCATCTATAGACACATTATTTATGTACCATTTAAACATATGTGGAACAATGATTTAATTTAATGATTTAAAACTTTGTTTCAAATTTGTCATAACTGTATCACCCAACAAGGAGAGGATGAGTCATATACAGCAAACTAAACTGAAGCTTTTGTTATGACTGCTACAAGTATTAAGTCTGTTTTATAAGTATTTTGTGATGAAATGCAGCTGGAGTGTACAGGAAGATCTGGTCCAATGATTCCAGTTAGGACCAACACCTAGGAATGCAGCAATAGTGAGGAAGACATACAGGTTTCTATCCACAAATCTGTCACTTTATTTCTGCAGTTCAGGGGCCTGCTTGTCCACAGCCTTTCACCTTGTTCAGTATTTTACACTATGCAAAGTGGATCTAAAATATTACTGTTCTGATCAGATAGTATTTTATATCCACTTTGCAGAACTGTCAATAATGATACAAGGCAGGAGTGAATTAGGCCCAGACTTGTAACATCATTGATGTTCCAGCTTTGGGCCACTAAGGACTAGAGAGTGCTAATCATGCCACTTGTGTAATGGTTTTGAAAAGTGAGCTGAGGTTCATTAAGAACTAGGATGAAATTGATACATTTGACCTATGTCAGATTCAAACACATACATCATCACAAAATGTCAAAGAATAAGGCTAGTCCACCCTTTTCTCCACCCCATTATCTCATCTCTTCTTTTGCTGACTGATTTTAGAATTTATGATGGAAATTAGTTGATAGAATGATATCCAGCAGGAATTGAATGTAATGAATGGTATCCAGCCAGGAATTTACCTGCTGTCACTGGAGCCATAAGACTTCAGCTTGGTGATGCATAATTAATTTACTAGTAAAATACATTTTAAATGCACTAAACTTGAGAAGAATAACCCCAATTAATTATAGCTCCAGTTAATTAATCCATCTTTGCTTCTTTACCCAATTACAACTCCACTTCCTAGCAGGATTTCGTTGCTAATTATACTTGTTGTGTTAGGACAAAAAAAGTAGGATGGAGGTCTATTTCTTCCATATGACCACAGAGGTAATTATAATAACTAAACCATCCAGGTTGTCATAATGTGTTTTTGTCTGTGATTTAATTTAGGGTTTATCTTCACTGCAACATTTAGCATGAGTTACTCCACTGGAGCTAACCTAACATGAGAGACAGGTTTCAGAGGGTTAGCCATGTTAGTCTGTATCAGCAAAAACAATGGGGAGTCCTTGTGGCACCTTAGGCTTTGTCTACACTTACAGTTTTGCAGGGCTGGCCGTTACAGCTGTGGTCGTACAGCTGTGTACGGCCAGCGCTGCAGTGTGTCCACACTGACAGCGACCAGCACTGCAGTGTGTCCACACTTGCACCAGTTGCAGCGCTGTTGTGAGTGGTGCATTGTGGGCAGCTATCCCACAGAGCACCTCGTCCCATTTTGTCGCTGTGGGTTGGTGGGAAGGGGACGGAAGTGCGGGTCATTCCGCTTTCCTGTTCCAACCGACCCGTGACTGCCTGGAAATCGGACCCCATCCTAAGAGGCCCCGCACCTTAGGCACCTTTTTAAAAAAAAACAAAAACGTACCGACGGTCCCCTAGACTGCGGTCCGCCTCCACAATGGTCCCCGCTGTGTGTTCTGGCTTGTTGGGCGTTCTTTGTCTCTTTTGCCTTTAGTGAAGCGCCGGGCGGGAGGCGGCGGCAATGGCCCGCTTCCTCCTCCAGCTAGAGCGTCCAGCCGGGGCGGGCGTGGGCTGCGGCCCCGGCCGGTGGCTCGCACCATTGAGAGGACGGTCGGGCGGGAGGGGGGGGTGCTTGTCCGGGCGCTTTGGGTGGTGTTAGGTGTGGGTCGCAGGGAAGTGAGTAGTCCGGACGTGTTCTGCGCGCGCCAGCCCCGCCAGTGCGTTGAGAAGGAACTGTAGCCCCCGGCCAGAGCACGGCAGCCCCGCGACCCCCCGCTTGGAGCTCCGGCAGAGCACGCAAGCCCCGCGACCAGGAGCCGGCTGGGAGCTTCTGCGCGCTTAGAATAGCCCACCTGAGCCCTGGGCAATGAGGGGGGGGTATTTAAAAGTCCCTGGGGCTCCAGCTGCCTCTGCCACCACACCGGTCCTTCAAGATCGCCGGCTGGAGCCCGCCGTCCTCTTTGCATTTCAGCGCTCGCCGCGCTATTGAAAATGTCCCCGGAGGTAGGAAGGGGAGTTTGAGGGCTACTAGAAGGCTGGTCCAGTTGCCTCTGCTGCACCCCATGACCTCCCACACCCAGTCCAGCCCCGCTGCCCTTGCAGCCAGCTCTGCCCCCCCTGCCCACAGCCACCTCTGCCGAAAGCACCCTGTCCTGTCTCCCAAACCCCTGCCACACACCCTGCCCAAATAGCCACCAGCCCCGCCACACGACTGCTGCCCGCAACCACGCTGCAAACAGCCTCTGCCAGCAGCCCGCACCCGCCTGCCGTCTGTTCCAGCAACCCCCCTGCTGGCACCCCACGCGCCTGAAGCCAGCCCGCCCCACAGAATCCGCCGTGTCTCCAACCAGACACCACATCCCTTGCCCTGCCTGCAGCCAGGACCGACCTCCAGTCAGCCCCTGCCGTGCCTTCAGCCAGCCCCATGTCCACTGCTGCCCCCTGCAGTTCCAGCATTAAACCCCTGCAGGGAGCATCTGGAACCAACAACATGTGCACCCCCCAGGGAGTGTGCGGGGACCTCACACATGTGAACAGCATTCATTACATACCAATCAACAAAGCATATATGATGCAAGTAATCTAATTTTTATCATCATAAGGTATGAAAAAGTAAATATACATGAAAGAAAGTGAAGGCTTTTTTTCCCCACTTTTAAGTATCCCTGCCGATCTGTGCTTCTCTTTGTAGTCAAGTTCTCCTTGGCAGCCTTCCCTAATCTTGGCAGCCTGTCCTTTCATGTTTCTAATCCTCCAGTCTTGCAACTTTATCCGTGGAATACAGGATCCTAACTGCTTTCACCACTCTTCAGTCTGCTTGGTTTTTTTCTAAGCTTTGCTGTCTTCAGAAGCTGCACTGATGGAGCAGTATCAAGGTCACTTTTAAAGAAAAAAAACAGAGTAACGTTTAAACACGGAGCCGCATGTTTTAAAGGTGTTTGTGTAGCATCATTTACACATTCGGAGCATAGCACAAGAGGCCAGCTTGCAGGATAGAGAATGGCAAGTTCGCCACCACCGGCTCACAGTGGAAGGGGGGCTGCTACGTGCTGCGACTGGAAAGGGGTGGGGGGGGGTTGCTCAACTCTGGAAGCCATGCGTCTGTGGCTTGTGGAAAGCAAAGAGCAAGCTACAGTAAATAACACTGAACCCTACACCCACATCTGCCACAGCAACTACTCTCAGAGGCCACTTGCATCACACAGATCACGGGGAAGGGTGGGGGTTGCTTCACTGGGGAAACCATGGGGGTTCCTGGACTGTGTGAAAGCAAAGAGCAGCTACAGGAAATGAACGACTGGAGAACCCTACACCCACATCTGCACAGCAGCGACTCTCAGAGCCACTTGGCACATTGCAGCATCATCCTGGGAGGGGTGGGGGTTGCTTCCACGTCGGAAGTCCTGGGGTTCCTTGTGGCTTGGTGGAAGCAAAGAGAGCACACAGGGAAATTCAATTGTGTTATTCCCACATCTAGCAATCCTCGCAGCAAGCCATAGCCCCCTGCGCAAAACATTTGCACCTATAATAAAGAATCTTACCAGGAAGCAGGCCCTCGCTGGTTCCTCACTACCAAGTCCAGCGCGCCTGCGACTGGCGAGCTTCTTCCTACTGGACAAATACTCCTGCATGCGATGACTCCTGGAGTTCTCCGAAACCACCTCGTAGGAGCCTCGCCCTCCTCGGTCCTCTGACAACCGTCTCCGCTCCCTCCATGCTTTCTGAGCCAGGCGTGGAGGTTGCGATAGTGATGAACATGAGAGTGAAGGAGTGAATGCTGCTGGGAAAGGTCCAAAATCCCCTGAGGCCAATTCAAGAACGCTGGGTGAGTGTCCAACAACGTCCTGATGACCAAAGCGCTGCAATCACAGCGCGGGCTCGTGCTAAAGATGCAAAACACCCGGAAGCAAACCCAGGTGTAGACAGCCCAGCGCGCAAACAGGGAGTGCAAGCGCTGGCGCAGCTGTTTAATGTGTAGACGACCTGCTAAGTGGCAGCGCTGTAACCCCTCACCAGCGCTGCATAACTTGCAAGTGTAGACAAGGCCTAAGCAACACATTGTTTTGGGCATAAGCTTTTGTGGGCTATAGCCCTACTCATCAATAAATGGAGCGAAAAAGTACAGTCACAGGCATAAATTATACAAAGACAGAAAAAGAGGGAGTTTGCCTTACAAGTGGGGGGTCAGCTAAGAGCCCATTCCGAACAGTGTGAAAAAGGGTGAGTATCACAGAGGAAAAAATTTATTGTAGCGACTCAGCCACTCCAGTCTTTATTCAGCCTAATGTATGTATCAAGGTTATCAAATTAACTCCAGTGCAGTATTCTCACTGAAGTCTGTTTTTGAGAAGGTTTTTTTTTTTTTTTTCTTCGAAGAAGGGCGACTTTTAAGTCTGTTATTCAATGTCAAGGGAGATTGAAGTGCTCTCCTACTGGTTTTTGCATGTTAAAATTCGTGATGTCTGATTTGTGAACATTTATTCTTTTGCATAGAAGTATGGACCTTACAATGCACAGCTGTGCCACTGTAAGGTCTCTTGTGTAGACACTCTATGCCAGCAAGAGACAAGTCACCTGCTGGCATAATTAAGCCACACCCAATGAGCAGCAGTAGCCATGGTGCTGGGAGGATGCTCTCCCGCTGACATAGCACTGTCTACAGTGACACTTCTGTCTGCGAAACTTACTGTAACAAGGTCAACACCCACCTCTTGTGAATGCCCCCTCTGGTTGGGTGTGTCCACGATCTTTAAACCAGTCCAGCCCTGTTATGGGGCTGTATCCCCATGGCTTCCTCCCTGGAAATATTGTTTTCCTGAGGCCCTCCCCAGGCTCCATCCCAACTTAGTCCCCACAGCCAGCCAGGAGCTCCTCAGTGCTCCCTTGGTCCCTGCTAGCAAACTGTCTTAGGTTCAGTCTTAGCAGCCAGCCAGGAGCCTTTTGCACCCCAGGTCCCTGTCCCTGTCCCTTCTTAGCTGTCTGAGATCCTGCTGCTTTTCCAGCCAAGCACACAGTTCTTTCTTCTCCAGCTCCAAGCAGCTACTTACTTCTGCTCTGCTCTGCAGCTCCTCCTATAGGGTCCTCCTGGGCTCCGACTGGATGCTTCTTTGGCAGCCACTCTAGACTGCTTGGAGGATCTCTCCACTGCTCCTTTCCTGGGATGGGCGTGACAGAACCCTGAGGCCTCCAGCAGGGGACCTTTGGGCCTAGCCCACCCCATCACACCTCTGCCCTCCCCGACACGATTCGGGTAGTAGTACTGTCTCGTTTTACCCTAATTAGCCCCACATTAGCAGGGTCTTCCCTCTCCCAGACTTCTCTTTCTGGAGGACAATTAGTTATAGGCTCTTTGTGCCCCAATCTACCAAGGTCTTTTTCTCTTGGGCCTCTTCACCTTGGGAGTGTTAGGCAAGAGTTAAAATTTAGCTAACAGCTAAGACAGAAACCACAGATCAAGCACGAATGCTTCAGTAGCCCAAGGACACTGACAACTGTAAACACTTGATAAACTTATATGGTCAAATGTCCGACCAGTAACTCAGCTCTTAGAACAGAACAAACCCTCCCTTCACAGCCCACTGGATAAATGTAAGCACTCATCTCTACCCCCCGCCCCCTGCCCCTTTCCCTCGCAAGGTAGCTATGATGCTTGATATAATCAAGATGAACTCTATAGGTACATACTGTTCCTATTTTTATCTTTGTTCAGAATTCTCTCTTGACTTGTAACTATGTCTGTCTCTGTATGTACAAATAAATGCAAATGAATTGATAAGAGAATGTATATAACTGGCCACTATGGCACCATATTTTTGAAGCTGTTTATCATTCTTCCCGGTACCATGAATAAACCCCCTTCAGTATTGTCTGCGCCTGCCTGATTCTTGAGGAAAAGAATCTTTTTGTCTAACAAGAGTCTGTATTAGTCCTTGCACATTTCAATCATGGTGCCCTCCCCCAGACCTCACTGTCTGGACAGCTTCTAGTCAGGCTTTGCCTTGGTGTCCAGAGTCTACTCTCCCAGGTTTTTCTTACCTGGAAAGTGTGTTCATGATCTCTTGACTCACTGTCACCTCTCAGGTTTTGGGGTCTCTGTACGCCTAGCCTCTAACTGTGTCTCATAATCATACACTGTGTGGAGCAAATGCTTTTTTTCCTCCATGATGAACTGGAGCTCTTCGGTCAGCTGCGTATTCATGAACTTGAGATCCTCCAGTTCCTTTTCTGCTGCCTCCAGTTGTTTCACCAGGTCCTTCTCCCTTAGGAGGGAGCTTATAAAGCCTGCACACACTATTCCTCTCCCTAATCTTGGGTCCTGTTCTCTATCCCAGCCTTTCTCTTTCACCTCTTCTGGCTGGGGTGACTCTGTCTGGGCCTCTTTGCTAGTCAGCACATTAGGTATTTTAGCCTGAGTTCCCACAATACTTTGCTGGACCCTGAACGCTGTCTGGGTCCCCTTCATACTCTGGTGGGCTCAGGTCTGTCTGGGTCTCTGTCATTTCCTGCTGTGATCTCTGATCCTTCTCCCTTTGGGCCTGGGCCAGTGCTTCCTGCAAGGCCTGTACCCAGGCCAATTCCTGCTCTATCCAGATGAGCAGGCTAATAACTTTATCTCTGGAGATGTTAGCCTCATCCAATTCTTGTTGGCACTTTCTCAGTGGGTCCCTCATGTCTGGAGTATTTTGGTCACACCTCTGGGCTCTTTTCTGAGGTCTCCTTACCATGGCTCCCAGCCCCTCTGCTTTCATTCCCAGCTGGACCCAGACCCTCTCAGTCCTGGGTCACTGTTCTGGTTCTTTCTACATGAGGGATGAGTAGCCCATCCAGTATCTCCCCAAGATTATGGGCCATGGAAGGTCCTTGACCATGCTGACACGGAGTAAAGCTCTGGCCCTGTACCTCCAGCCCAACTTCTGCTGTGGAGTAGACTAATTTTTCTGCATATACGCAGGAGACATGTACTGGGAGGTGTTGGTCTAGGCCAGTTGACCTCACCTGGTCTTCTTCAATCAAGCTGTATGCACACCCTGAGTCTACCAGACCCATAACTGCAGTTCCTCCCAGCTTGATTGTCACTAAACGTGGTGGGACCACCCTAACCTTCGAAGTAGATCCCCACTGATTAGTTCCACTGTAATAAGAGTTCAAGTAGTCACATTCCACTACTGGACAGTGCTTTTTAATATGCCTGGACTGGCCACACCTGTAGCAGACTACCAGGTCTCCTAGCTCCTTTCCACTAGTATCTCTTATAGGCTGAAGGGATCCCTGGACCCCTTGATGTTGTGGTGCACCCTCTGAGTCTAGAATCCCTGGGGTTTTCCCCCTTGCAAGTCTTCTGGTGTTGCCATCTGGTGAACCCCTCTTGGTTTACCATACAACTTAGGCCATTCCCATCCTTCAGCCTCAAAGTATGCCTCAGCTTGCTTGACTGCTTTTCCCACTGAGACTGGCTGGAAATGCCTTACCCAGATCTGTGCCCCTCCTGGTAGACCTTCAGGAATTGCTCTAGCATCACCTGATTCAGGAGCTTCTCCACCAAACTGGTCTGTGGGCAAAGCCAGTGCATCACGAGGTCTCGTAACTTCTAAGCCACTATCGATGGTTGTGCCTCCCTTTGGAATGATTCCATCTGGAAACTGTGCCAGTACATCTCTGGCAACCTTCACCACAGGATAGGAATTTGTCTGCGTGTCGCTTACCACAGTATGCTGCCTGTGCCTCACTCGTCAGGAATGGTACTATGCGAGCTGCCCAAGCTGACTCTTTCCAGTCTGCTGCCTTGGCTACCCACTCAAAGGTCTGGAGAAAGGACTCAGGGTCATCATGCGATTCAAGCTTCACCAGGCCTGGAACCAACCAACCACCAAAGTATGACAACTCAAGCTAGCAATTTTTGTATGCGGACAGGAATCGGGTTATGGGCAATACTCAAGTTACACCTGGTATAACTTGCAGGTGTAACTTGAATGGGTGCAGACAACCATTCAATAGACTCAAAAGGAATATGTTAGTGTCACAATTCAGGGCAACTGCACCTGTATTTCCCCTTAGTGGTTCAGTAAGGGTGCTCACTCTCTGGCTTCCATCTCCCCTGGCTACCACCTTTTAGGTGGAAACCTGTCTCTATCCTGCTTCTGACTCAGGTATTCCTAAACCGAACAGACCCTTGCCTTCACTGTGATATTCCCAATAAAAGACAACCTGCCAAAACAGGCCTACTTGCTTATTCCCTCAGAGATGATACATAGTATAATTGCCAGCAGTCATGTTACCACACAGCACTGCCCATAAAAGCCTATTTTATTCTTTAAGTAAAAGCACCACAGGGGAAGCATATTAAAAACTATAAAAAGACCTATACACATACTAATAAGCTTACCAGAGAGCACCCCAACATCAGCATAGGCTTTGGCAGGAGAAGTCATTCAAAACCCCATAAAGAGGTCTCTTCTATGGTCACAAGTTCATGACAGCTTCAGCTCTGAACTAGCACACTCATGAACAGTTTACTCCATCCTTTATACAGTTTTGGGATATTTGATATGGAGTTCCCAGGAGCAAGCAGACAATAGGTCTCTCCCCACTGGTGACTGTGGGTGTGTGGATGGGAAATAATTTGCATTTTCTTCCTCCCAAATAGTTTCTAGGAAATCCAGTTCACAAGTATTGTCTTCAAAAGCCATTTGTAGTTCCTAATACTTTCCTGAGATTGCATTAATCAGTCTCCTATGGAAATTACTCCATAACAACATGTACACAATTCGATATTTAATACAATGGCCACCCAAAGTATTAAACTTAATTCTATAATGTTTACCTTAATTCCATGCAGTTTGTCCAGAATATTTCCAGTCTGTCACAGTTAGTTTTTAAATACCTTGCCTGTATCATTTGTTTATTGTATTTTTCTGGGTTTATGTAAATCTAAGCTCTGAAACCTCAGAGGTATGTACCTCACTAATTAGTAGGCAAAGGCTTCCCAAACTTGGTTCGCAGCTTGTTCAGGGTAAGCTGCTGGCAGTCTGCAAGACACTTTGTTTACCTGAGAGTCTGCAGTACGGCCACTCACAGCTTCCAGCGGCCGCGGTTCACCAAAATACATCCCCATTAGCAGAGACCATAAAGGTGATTGGGAAAGGGATATAAAGACAACATTGCATTGGAAACTTTGGGCTGACTGACTGTCCTTGCCCAACCAACTTCTGCTGCATTTACTGGGCCCTGGGGTGTTCTAGAACCAGGATCTGTCTACCTGGCTATAACTTGGAAAGTGGAAAGGTAATAAAAAGGAAAGAGAAACAAAAATGCATAGGAAGATGGTGCCATACAGTGTACATCAATGCTAGATCTAGGGAATTAATCACCTAGTAGGGCTTTGTATCTGATTAAGGGATAGTGGCCTTGATTCAGCTCTTGAATAGATCAATTGACCAGGATGCAGGGTCCCCAGTGGCAGAAAGTCTATGTGGAGTGGAGTTGTAGCAGTGTAAGATGCTGGCAACTGCTGGAAACACTACACTCAGAACTAATCATAGTTACGTAGAGGGCCTGCAAGTTGTCATAGCTGCCTGAGAGTTGATGATGCTGGCTGTAGATGTGTGGCCAGAGTGAATAGCAGATGTGTTCATTCAATGCATCCCAGTGCAAGTTCCACCAGCAGAATTCCTATGGAGCTCTGAACACATTTTATAGTTGCTACCCTTAACAAATCTATGGGGGAAGATGGCAGAGCCCTATGAGGCAGTGATATCTGTTGCCACAGGATGTCGCAATTTGCACCTCTCTACTTTGACTGAAGTGACTATTCCAACAGAAACAATGCCTTGAAGAAGTCATAGAGTAGGTGTTTCCATCCAGCATGATCAGAGGCAGGAAGTGAGAATGAAAGACCAGTACAATTACAACCTTCTCTTTCTCTTTTCATAAGGAAATTGCCATATTCCAAACTAGTAGGGTTTGCAGAGGAAGCCTGGTTTGTTATGACACCTACCATCAAAAGTTGCAGGGAGGATAAACTTTACGTCTTCTAAACAGAATGAAAGGTGACCCTGATTCTTAAGTATTTTGCTCTTTTTACTTAATATCCCTGCAAAAACCCTATGATACAGCCTATAGCAAGTTCATAAATAATAAAGGCAAAGAAGAAAAGCTAGAGGAAAAAGGCCAGTACATGTCCTTTGCTTGCTCTCTCAGTGACGGACTCAGTCAAAACTGAGTCTGGCATTTGAAGGAAGGTTTAAAAACCAGCATTCAATTATAATGTTGGTTAATTTATTTTACAGGTTCCCACATTGACAGCTGTTTTATAGGGAGCAGAGATTGGAGGGGCAGGAGCACCTGTTTGTCCCCTTTGTCTGTTGTTTTTGTTGGTGGGCTCCTTGTTATGCAACAGGGAATAGCTGCTTAAGGAAAGGATATGAGAGCCAATTGGGCAGTAGAGGTTTTCTTACAGTTCCTTTGCTAGCCAGCACAATCCTTTCCTTCCTCTAGAAGTTCTCAGGAGTTAGAGTGACTAGCTATTCTGGTACCTGGAAATAGTACTCCTGGTTTGAAGCTCCACTGTCTGGGTTGCTCTATTAGGATTCTAAACCTCTGATTGCTGGGGTTTTCACCCATGGGACACAAGATATCTGGTAGGATGAATTTGTGTTTAATCTTTCAAAGGGATTTAGAGTCTCATCTAATCTAGGAGGATTACAAGTAGGGACAGGGAAAATTTATGTTTTCTAAGGTTCAGATTGAAATCAATATGGAGAGTATTAAAGGAAGTATCCTTAGAAAGTCTGCTCTCACTATAGTTTGCAAGAGGACCACAAGCAGCGGGGTTGAAAAATCTCACAAGAAAGTCTGTTCTCTTTGGCTCCCAGTTCTGGTTGACAGACTCAAGTAGTTTGGATAATTTGGGAAAACTTCAGAATATATAGGTGCTCCTTCAGGCTCTGCAAACAGGATACATAAAACCAGACTGCACTAAAACCAGCTTGGGTTCACTTACCATCCTGTTCACAAACATCAGTCTTTGTTTACCACTTCCCTAGTTGGTACCTCTTTCCCAGGCCCCTTTACCTTTTTTGTTTATAATTTCCAATTCTCAGAGGAGGTGGCCACTGCCATTAGCAGAGTCTTCAGAAAGTCCTTCTGCAAGGATCATTGCTTCCCCCAATCCAAAAAGGATCTTTTGTGGGAGCAGAAAGTCTAGGGCAGGTCAGATAGGAAAGCACTTCTGCTCATCCTTGCCAGTGGCCTACAAAATAAGCTCAGGGACAGAGACATTCTATAATTTCACTATGGTTGCTAGGGAATACCCTGCAATACCCTTGCAACTAGACAGTACAGAAAAGAATCCCCATAAGCCCTCACATAAAGTTGCTAGATAATCCTCAGGTAACAAGATAGGGATTTAGGAACATCCTCTGGTCCTATCCTCATTCAGCAAGTTACTGGCAGTGGGCCTCTTTCCTACATTGCAATTGCTCCACAGCAATTATGACTTACGGAAGGGAGTGACACTCGCAGAAAACTACATAAGGAACATAAGGAACTACATAAGGAACTACATAAGGAACAGTGATGACCCAGTGCCCCCTGAAAACACAGGGACATGGGGGAAGATAGAAGGGGAAGGAGATACTATTGGCATCTTGTAAATAAAATAAAAAGCAAGGGGAATTGGGAATGTCTAAGACCTGTAGGGAGCAGTTGGCAAAAGAGGCTCCTGGTGGAGTGGGAGTTCCTAGTGGTTTGGGATCAGGCTAACGGGTTAAGCAATAACAAGAAAGAGATAAAGGGTAAAGATTAACAACTAAAACAATACAAATAGGCAAGTGCTTACATTATTATTATATTTTAATTGTTGTATTTCATTTTCCTCCCACCTCTTTCTGCGTGTGCATGGTTTATTCAGACTGTAAACTGTTCAATGGAGGGACTTTTTCCTTTTATGTCTGCAAAGTTCACTTTTTGGGTGCCTTTAAAGAGACATAATACATAATAATAAATAATAATAGTGAGTTATTTATTAATAATGGTTTCCAAGCAGACCTGCACAGATTGTTCTGCTGCCAAACCCTGCAAACTGATTGTGCAGATTGAAGCAAACTGTGCAGGGTATAGTGCACATCCAAAGCAAACACCAACTATTATGTTTTGGAATTTCAGCATCTCTAGTTAAATAAATTAAACCACAAAGTATAAATAATAGTATTGGATCTGTGCAGAAAAGCAGAAGGGCTTTATTACACATAGGAAGCAGTCACCAGCTAATTAGGCCCTTTTCTAGTATCTGCTTTATACCAATTTCTAGCTATCTGGAATGTCTGGTTTGTTACTGGTTATATATCACTTACACTACATATGACATTTTAATATACTTTTTCCATATCTATGACATATTACTTATAGTACTGTGCTTTGATTAGTCACATTTTAGATGTTTTTGTATAGTCTTATATTTTTATAATTACCAATAAATGTACTAGAAATGAAATAGTTCTATTTGTAGAAAGAAGATTAATGGAAAATCTGGACCAGAGCTATAAAATTCTAATTTTTCTGATTCATTTAAGCAATGTACATGAAGCAGTTGTGGAAACAAGGTACACATGTTGCTTAACATTTTCAAAAGTGCTTATGTGACTTAAGAGCCTAGGTCACATTGCAAGTCAATGGCTATGTGCCTAAGTCCCTTTTGTAAACAGGATTTACTTGCTTCAGAAAAGCTTACCTGTTATCTTTAACTTTTCTAATTCTGTGTATATCTTCCATAATAAACTGATATTAGTTTAAAAAGTAGATAACTATGTCTGAGAACAGTAATTTTGACTTTGCAGCTACTCATATGCCGTACCTCTCAGCTGCTCTAAATTAATCAAGATTTTTATTAACCTTCAAAGCAACAAAGACAGGTCACATTCCAACCATCATGACTAAATCTCTGTTCTTTAAAGGATTTTTGTGTTTTTACAAATAATGCAGAAGCACCTGGAAGTTTTAAATGGGGAAGTACTTTTCCCCATATTTAAGTAAATACGTCTTAAGCAGCAATCACCAACAGCGGTGAAGAGAACCAGACTTTTAAAACAGGAAGGAAACGACTCCTGGTTTCTATTTCCAGCTCTGTTTTAATCACCTCAGTCAAGTTATGACACTAAACCTTTCTGTACCTCACTCTTCCCATCCTTCAGATGGGAATGACATTTACCTATAGGACCTCTCACCAGTACTGGGCAGATTAATTAACATGCATTAAAAATACTTTTGAGAGCTCCCCAGAATAAATGCTGCAGAAGTGCAATGTACTACGATGACAACAATGATACCAATCCTTGGTCTATCCACCAGTTATCTTAGAAATTGAAGCACAGAAAAACAGAAATTGATCTTCTGTATCAGATTGTAAGTCCATCAAATGCCATAGAAGTGTGAATATTTGATGCTTCAGACAAATATGAAAAAAACATCTAATGCATCTGTCTAGTTATGCATGAATTCACATATCAGATTAATCGTCAAGATAGTTTTTCTTTGCAAAATAAAGACTTATTTTCAAAGAACATTTACTTCTTTTTGTTTGGTAAGTTCTGTTTTGAGACTGCAATATGAACCTAATTCAATGGACAGAGTAATAAAAAAATGTCAGGGCTCATCATCTGCTTTATCTGAATCCTTATTTTTGGTTTTCATTTTGGCTTGGTATACCAAAGTTTTCTATCAGCGATAATAAAAAAATGTATTTTGTTAATAAATCTGCCCCACTGTTAGATTATAGAACAAAAATGCCTTGTATCCTAAACTAATGAAGCAGAGATGAAACACATCAGTTTGGTGGAAAAGTTAATGAGCTGAGCGAGGGAGTCCTAGGCATTATGTATCTAAAACTGACAGAAACCACTGTTAACAGGTCACTTTATTGATTTTTCGCCCAGGAATGAATGTGGGTGCCAAGAAACAGTTCCAGCCAGTACCTTTCTGTTTGAGCTACAAAGAGAATTTTATTTGATGGGTAAGTCCAAGTCACTTAGTTTCCTGGAAGAGACTGACATATACGTGCAGAAACAAAGCAGGAAATACATTAGCAATAATAATAATTTCTATTTTGACAACGCCTTTCCTTTGAGGATCTCTGTGTTTTACAAACATTAATTAAACCTCAGAATGCCTGTCTAAGGTAGTTGTCTAGGCATTAAAGTTGATCTATAAAGGTTATTTTAAAAATTGGCCATTTTGTTTTGCCTCTTTATGATGCATACAGAAGATTTGAAAGCATTTGTTTCCCGCTTCCCCAAAATCAGGGATATTTTTCTGCTTGACTTTTACTTGGAAGGCCAAACTTGCTCTGAGGCTCACAAGGCGTCTTCAGGAAAATCATTTTTATTATCAGCTTCCACACTTTAATGGAAGTGGCAGGTGTATTTTAACAGAGACATCCCTCCCCTAAAACGTTCATTAGAAATTCAAGTTTCAGTATGTGGACTTTTGTAATGTCATAATTTCAGTAATTCTCCTGTTGTCACAAAACCTTCTAGGAAAGAGAAAATCTGAATTAAAAAAAACAAAAAAAATTTTCCCCCCACTCTTTCTATTTATCCTTATTTGTACCGCTAGTCTGTGGGGTTATCTTTAAAGCACAGGAGCAGGATTCAGGAAACTTGAATATTATTCCTTGCTCTATGATAGATTTTGCTCTGTGCCTCAGCTTTAGCATCTGTAGAACGGGGATGCTAATATGTGTATGCCTTACAGATAAGACCATGAAGCTGAATTCATTAATACAGTATTTGCAAAACTTTTTGAGATCCTCAAATGTAAGCTGCTGACTTCAATTGCCTTTGGTCATGCCCTGTCAGAGCAACATATTATTATAACTATATGCTTTACTGATGTTTGCCTTTTGCTTTGACAAACCAAAGAGATCATTCAGTATTAGTTCTGCGAGTCTAGGAGTTTTATTTCATGAAAACTTCCATTCCAATAGTAGAGTGGCCAATGTATCAGCTCTTGCAAATAATCTAAGTACTGACAAATAAATTGCTAAAATTCCCTTAATCTTTCAGCATGTAACTGATTTTAACTCAACTTCATATTAGCTATTCAGAGATCTTCCTATCCTGCATTCAAGAAGAGCTGGCTACCTTCCAACTGAAAACTTGCAATTGTCCAGCCAATGCTTGATGACACCAACCTTGTAAGCTACTGCACTGTGTCCAATCTCTCATTCCAAATATGAAAACCAAAGCCACCTGGTTTTCTCATTCATAGAAGCACCGTAAGGTGCTCAAATATAATAATAATGAGTCTTGTATACTTATACCTAAATGGAAGGTACCACAGAATAACAAATAATGAGTTTAAGGTATTTTTTTATATATAGGTACTGAGATATGGAGAAATTACCAGACTTACCCAGAGTCACTAAGGGTCAGATCCAAAGTCCACTGAAACCAGTGGGAGCTTTTCTATTTGCATCAGTGGGCTTTCCATCAGGCCATAAGCAACAGCCCCTGGAATACAACTGAGCAGTCCTGAACTCCAGTTTCTTGTTTGAATTGCTAGACAGAGTGAGAGTGCGCTTGCATGTTTACACAGGATTTCATTTAGACAGTCTATAGCACGTAATTTTGCACTTCTATATTAACTTTGCTTTTATGCTTTCTGATTGTAACCCCCAAATATTTATTTAAATTTTAAAGGTTGAATCTGCTCAATTAATATGCGTAGAAAAAGCAAATCTGCAATGGGAATGTGTGATTTAAAACTAATCATGTATGTTTAAAAAAATGATGAGCGTCATGACAAACCATGGTTGGATTTATTTCCTACTGTGTGATTAGATCGTGCCTGTCTTGAAGATTTCAAAAATGGAAAGATATTTTTGAGGAGTTACTTCTTCCTTTCATTGAGTCCATATGAATCCTAGTGTTTATGGAAATGGAGGTCTGAACAGAGCTCTAACAGTCGCCTTGCACCCCAATCCAGCCCTAGATATACCCAATTGAGAACACAGTACACTTCTTAATTCCATTTGAGAGTCCTGCCTTAATGACTGCCAGTCATACCACAGTTTGTTGTGGTTTTGTGGATTAAGAATTCTCTTGGGACTTCACACTAGTTTTCACATGTAATTAGAGCTTTTGAAAAATGAATTTTTGAAAAAACCTTGTTTAAAAATCCAAAAATAAGTAAGTCAATAAATAAGTCAATAAGTCCAAAAATAAGTCAATCTAGCAAGAAGGAAAGAGGAATAAAACAACCCCTTCCTCACAAAACTTCTATTTCTTCAAAACTTTGTTTTTGTCTAATATTGTGTAAAACTACCTAAATCCTGAGACCGGTTAAAGATGCTAGGATTAAGAATAATTTTCAAGGGAATCATTGTACCCTGGAATAGAGAAATTCATCCTCTATTGTTCTGGATGACTGACCCTGACCTTCTGTGGCTAAATGACTCACAGATTGATAATTTATAAGACTAGAAGGGACCACAGATCATCCAATTTGAACATCTGTATATACAGGCTTTAGGACTCCTCTGAAATAATACCTGTTTGAATTACAGCACATTGTGAAGTTGCACCCCATAAGACTTTATGGAAATATGCTTATGAATGTATATATGACATAACTCGAGTATGTTTTATGCTACATATGCCACGTAACATATCTATGTAAAGGTTATGATCTACTGAATCTATTCCTCCCATTTGTATGCATGTATCATTTTTCTATTTGAAGTTATGAATATTGGCTGTGTACTTGCTTGATTTCTAAGTAACCTTAGTAAAGCATTTGGTCAGCTTCTCAAGAAAGGAATGTGCAAGTTAAGTGCCCAATCAAGAAACACTTAACGGACAATGGATCTTGTAAGGCTCCAATCCACATAAGAAGTCTACTTGAGGATATTCAAGGTAGCATGTGAACCATGGCTGTTTCCTGTTAGTTCTAAGCCATGCATGGACATGTGACTGGCCCATGTGACTCCAAAACGCCATCTTGTAGCTGGGATTATACACAGGGGAGGGAGGGGTGTCCACTCACAAGAGAAAGTCTATTTAACCCCCTGGGAGACCCCTCCATTTTGTCTTCAGTTGGCTCAAGAGATAGCCTCTCCACCCTTAAGGATACCTGAAAGAAACTGGTACAAAGGACAGTAACTACAGGGGGTGTGAGTGATTGCTGGACCCAGACTAGAAGGAGACTAGTCTGCAAAAGGAAGATTACTGGAACACCTCTGAGGGTGAGGTTTTATCTGTATTCAATTTTCTTACTGTATTAGGCATAGACTTCTGTGTTTTATTTTATTTTGCTTGGTAATTCACTTTGTTCTGTCTGTCATCACTTAGAACCACTTAAATCCTACTTTTTGTATTTAATAAAATCACTCTTTACTTATTTATTAATCCAGAGTATGTATTGATACCTGGAGGGGAGGGGGAGAAACAGCTGTGCATCTCTCTCTGTCAGTGTTATAGAGGGCGAACAATTTATGACTTTACACTGTATAAGCTTTATACAGGGTAAAACAGATTTATTTGGGGTTTGGACCCCATTGGGAGTTGGGCATCTGAATGTTAAAGACAGGAACACTTCTTAATCTGCTTTCAGTTTGTGGGATATGGTTCAGATTTGGGTCTGTGTTTGTGGCTGGCAAGAGTGGCTGGCACAATCAGGCAGGGTTCTGGAGGTTCACTCCTCAGCCTGCACTGCTTCCCGCAGCCCCCATTGGCCTGGGACAGTGAACCACGGCCAGTTGAAGCCATGATCAGCTGAACCTGTGGACATGGCAGGTAAACAAACTGGCCTGGCCTGCCAGGGTAAGGTTGCCGATCCCTGCTTTAAAGGAAGATGGCAAGGTCAGTAATTTAATACTTGGCTAAACTTCCTACAATTGCTACTTCAGTATTCTGCTTCTAGTCTGGAACTGTAGATTCAAAGACTAGGCAATATGATTGTGAAGTGATCACATGGGTTCAAATAAAGATAAGAAAAAAGTTCTAAATGGTATTTGCTTCCTTTGAATCTTTGTTGTAACTTGTATATATGACATTTAACACTGCATAAAGTATAAACCAAAAACCAAATCCTAGATTTTTTTCCCCGATCAACTGAGCTAAATTTCTGGATTAAGTAGTAATATTTTATCTTTTCATGCACTGTGATAAACTCAAAACAGACAGCTGCAAGGGAGAGGTAGGAATCAGTCCCAGAGGGGTAAAAGGCCCTCCTCCTTATCAACTGAGAGGCCACCACAGGTCAATCAAGTTCAGCTGTGAAAGGGTTACCAAGGTAGCAAATTAGAATCAGCTGAGGGGGAGCTACCTGAAGTTAATTAGGATCAGCTGATTCCAACTTGGGGCTGCCTGAGACCTTTTTATCCCTTCCCTGGGAAGAAGGAAGGGGGGGGGGAGTAGAGAGAGAAGGAGCCCTGCTCCCAGAGTAGCACAACAGCGAGACTCACCAGGAGGGGAGACAGTACTCTCTCCCACAAGGGAGTAAGAATATGCTAAACAGGACTGGTGGAGATATGGGGAACAGACTTCCCCTGTGTCCCAAGGGGGACCGCATTACCCAAGCCTGTCTCACCAGGGCTAAAAGCAGCAGAGGCTGGGGAGACTGAGAAGGTGCCTTGCCACAGCACAGACTGAACCTGTATATAACAGAATGGATAATCAGTGTTTGGCTGGTGCCAAATTATAAATTGCTGTGACTGATATGAATGAATGCGGTAAGCATGAGTTTGGTATGCCTGAACTTGGTAAAGGATTCTGGGAGCAGGAGTGTCTTAGTATTAGATAAATCATATGGAAAACTACTGGAAGTGCTGAAACTGCACTTGAATGGTTAATAATGGCTTGATGGGATATATGTTTCAACATCAAACTTTGGAATATATCAGCAGAAAACCAGCTCACAAAGTAAAGAAAACCTAAAAACATGATCAGTTGGCTTGGTGCAAGCTGACATGGGTCAAAATGATCCTTTTTGGATAATATCATGCTAAGAGTCTAAGTGAATGACTTATGAGAGGGTAAACATTGAGCTTTGTTCTGGGTCTGTTCTGCAGCCCCTTCTTCCAAAACCAGTGATGCCTACAAGGCATATTTCTGGGAGATGTGACTCCTCTGATAACAAAAGGTATAAATGCTAAGCAAAGTAAATTAGTTAAGATATAGTTCCCCAATTAACGTCTGAAGAAGTTCGAGACTGTGACACAGAAGTCCTTGGGGTGACCTAGACCCTGCTTTGGGGGACATTTGATAAACCAAGTACCTAAGAGGGGAAAGAAGAGAAGAAAAGAAATCTCCATCGAGAATTGGTAGATATATTTGCTTTGTTTGCCAATCAGGATACTGTGTAAGGCCAAGATAGTTACTAAGGCTGTATGCTTGGGGAGCTAAGGCTTGTAAAAGATGTGTACTATACAACCTTAAGTGTTTTTGTGATTCTTTCTCAAATAAATGATTGTACATTAAGCATATTGGTTTCCAAATTCTCACTGGTACCGGTAACATCTGCCCAGCTGTGGGCCATTAAAGATCCGTTTCAACAATCTGGACATTTAAATCCATTTGGAAGGGTCAAATTTGCTTCCTTTAAGAACAAACAAACAAAAAATTAGCAGAATGTGGCCTTGCGTTTGTGCAATCAGGACAACGGTTACTATTCACAGCACAAACTAGATTAAATGTATAAATCAATTACACAGTGCTTATTTTTAGTACCTAAAAATTGAGAGAGCTAACTTTGACTTGATAAACAATGATTATATAAGGATATATGCCCTTTCTGGTGTATGTTTACAACTTCCAGTAATACTAACAGAGTTACATATGCTTTGAGAGAAGAACATTCCCCATTGTTTGCAGGTTGAAATGTCCTGGCTAATACTTAAACATCAAGATCCAAGGACAGAAATGACTCAATAGTTCATTGTATAAGAGCAGGTGGAAATGAAGCACTTGCAGTTTAAGAAACCAACTAATTGTTTTGTATTGTGATGATGATGCTTAGCACTCTGTTAGAGGAATTAAATCTGACATGTGATAGATTCTGTTTTGTGGACTTCATTGCTGCTGCATGTGCAGCCCAGAAAAATCAGGGATCCCATTTTTATTTATATAGCACCAACTGTGTACAGTTATTTTTTGGACAAGTAGGAAGGTGAGAGGGCAGACTGCAGTCAATGGGGCTACACTGACTCACATCCACTGAGATTCTGGACCAACGTTCATAGCTGCCAAATTTTGTGAAGTTTCTAGGACATTTGACAAGTTATTTAATAAACTAATTTTCATATTGACAAATAATTTGCATATGACCATACACTTCAGGATTTTTTTTTTTTAAATCTAAATTTAGTTCTGGTAAAAGGTAGTGGTTAGGCAGACTTGGTGAATGAAATCCTCTGTTTATCTGCATGCATTATGATAACTTCAATTACATGATCACATACTAGCTTTTCTCTGCATGGATAGCCAAGTCACGTTTGAAACTTCAGCCTCCAAATCTACAGTGAAATCTCTTCCGCTTGAGCCTAAGAAGAAACTGGTAACAGTATTAGGTTGTTATCTTGCTTGTGGACTAGCCTCTAGAGGGGGACATGACATAAACTTCACAAGTAGGTTTCAGAGATTCAAGACACTAGGGAGATCTGAAGGTGAAGGTCTCTGCCCACAGTATTTTATAATCTAGTTTACATGCATCCCTAGATTGTGAAAGGTAGAAGCCTGCCTGCAAGGGAAGAAGCTGGTGAAGAACTACCCTGTACTCTGGAAGCCCATCCTTACAACCTGATCCAATGAATCAGCAGAAGGATTCCTATCAACATCAGTGTGAGTTGGATCATGCGCTAACTAACAGCACAGGGACAGGGAAGACTAGTCTGTTCTCCATGCACAGTCCCTCTTCTGTCTATATATCATAACCCTAGAGCATGGGCTGTATTAGAATGGTATGGCAAAGTGATGACATTTACATTGCAATGTCATGGCATCTGTAACATCCTTTTACAACATGATGGTCACATAGTGAGATGGTATGGTGATTTCAACAGCATTGTGTCAGATTTGCTGTTTGCCAAACTGTATGGCAAATGCCCCATAAAATCTTTATGATGTAGCATCCCTAGTCATACTGTATTACTCTAATCCAGGAGTCGGCAACCTTTCAGAAGTGATGTGCCGAGCCTTCATTTATTCACTCTAATTTAAGGTTTTGAGTGCCAGTAATACATTTTAATGTTTTTAGAAGGTCTCTTTCTATAAGTCTGTAATATATAACTAAACTATTGTTGTATGTAAAGTAAATACAGTTTTTAAAAATGTTTAAGAAGCTTCATTTAAAATTAAATTAAAATGCAGAGGCCCAGGACCAGGGCAGTGAGAGTGCCACTGAAAATGAGCTCGCATGCCGCCTTCGGCACACATAGATTGCCTACCCCTGCTCTAATCTCTTGGAAACTGGTGTCTGTTCTTCCCACAGAGCCAGAATGGAACTCATTATAATGTTAGCTGGAATTATATTCTTTCATCCAGGGGAATCTGAACCCCGTGGACTAATTTCCAGAAGACGCTCTCCTAGGACATTTTAGAAATGACAAAAGGTAATATTTTCAAAAATGCTTATATGTCTTAGAAGCATAAACTTTATTCACTTTCAAAGTGAATAAATCATTCTTCTAAATAATTTTAGTGCTTTTTGAAAATTTTAACTTGTCAGATATTGCATGCTAGTGTTGTGTGTTACCATGAATGTAAGTGATATATATTAAAAAACAAAGAAGAGGAAACATTTGTAATTTTTATCATTCCTGACTTCTACAGGATGTGTGTGGCTTGATTAGCTGTCTAATATTAGTCCAGTTCCACATGTGAAGTAGTAAAACCATTACTTTTACTGAGTGTGACAGCAGTTAGCCCAGCTGCTGTGTCCATGACATTTGGTATTATTATTTTTGTAGTTACTGATGCTATCCACACGTGAAGTCATATACGTTGTGAGAATATTGTAGCATTCATTGGGACTGATCCAAAGCCCAATGAAGTAATTTGGGAGTCTTCCGATTGAGTTCAATAGGCTGTGGATAAGGATCATGCTGCCTTACAACACTATTATACTTGTTTTCCTTTATTTGGTATGATGACAAATATGTACTAACCCAATACCATTGTAAAAGGGTGGTCTATGTCATTATATCAGTTTGAATACTTTGTACAACACTGCTGGAGTAGGGGGCACGGTAAAGTTACAGAATTTTTAGAGCTGAGGCAATAGCTGTGTGCATCAGCTCATTATTAAAAAGGAAGAGTATTTCACAAAATACAGCCTTGTGGGCTAAAGCTGTCTCTCTTTGTTCCTTGAACAGCAGAGTGTAGCTTTACATCTCAGGCCAATTATCTACCACCATTCTTCAGAAACTGACAAAACCTGTAACATGAGCAATGATATAAAGACAGGATACAATTGCACAGTTTACTTTGTACCTAGGCTTATGTGTTTGTGTGTGTATGTGTGCATATGTTTGTGTTCTATATCACTCCAAGAAATTAAATCTTATTTCAGGAAGAGAACAGAATCCCTTGGATGCAAACAATATGCAGAACAAATAACCAAAAAACTCAAAACTTTTAATAGCACCAAGCTAGATAAGTCTCCTGAAAATAATGCCTTTTCTTGTCAATATGTCTTAAATTTTTCTGTGAGATTATGGCATTGGCTGGAGGCTAGGCTGAAGATCCTTGCCATGCTTAAAGAATATTAGTTCAAGGTTCATCCTACTAGATGAGTTATGGAATCTAACCTTGGTATTTGCTGTGAATGGCTGGAACTTGCCATGCAAAAAAAAATCCATGGAATTTTACAGAGCTGTTTCATACAGTTTTGCTCTTAAAGGAGAAGAAGGGAAAGTCAGAAAATGAAATGAGAAATGATCCTTCATCAGCAAGCCACAGCATCTGTCTGTGGGTTAAGAAGCCTGAAAATACTGGTAAAACAGCTATGAGCCATTGAAAATTTAGCATGATTTTTTTTTAATCTTGTACAAATCAAACCAAGTCCTTTTAAAAAATCCTTTAGTTTGCATTTCCATTATACATATATAAAAAATGAAATGCACTTATCATTTTCCTTGTTTTAATTTTTAACTGATAAAGGAACAGACCCTGTTTAAAACAGACTTTATGCTTTAATGTTCTTTGAGAGAAAAGTGTATTAATTTCAAATGTAAATTTGAATTTTCTTTCAAATGTAAATTCTGTTACATGGGTGTCATTGATATTCAACCTTTGAAAATTTTCAAGAGAATAAAATAGAAAAATGTGATAATTATGAATTTAAACAGAAGAAAAATGAGCTCACTTGTTTGTTCTAAGACTTTTCCCCTATGCAATTCATAGCACAGAAATACAAAATATTAACTTGAAGCCTAAGCTTGATAAGTATATGGAGGGGATGTTATGATGGGATAGTTTAATTTGGGCAATTGATTTTGGATTATCGGCAGATAAGTCTGCTCAATGGTCTGTGAGGGGATGTTGGATGGGATGGGAACTGAGTTACTGCAGAGAATTCTTTCTTGGGTGCTGGCTGGTGAGTCTTGCCCACATGCTCAGGGTTTAGCTGATCGCCATATTTGGGGTCGGGAAGGAATTTTCCTCCAGGGCGGATTGGCAGGGGCCCTGGAGGTTTTTCGCCTTCCTCTGCAGCGTGGGGCATGGGTCGCTTGCTGGTGGATTCCCTGCAGCTTGAGGTCTTCAAATCTCAATTTTGAGGATTTCAATAACTCAGTCATGGGTTCGGGGTTGTTATAAATGTGTATGGGCAGGGTTTTGTGGCCTGCCTTGTGCAGGAGGTCAGACTAGATGATCATATTGGTCCCTTCTGACCTATGAGTCTGAGTCTATGAAGCCTACAAAAGGGGTGCAGGTGACAGCTAAGTAGAGACCACACCACATCCCTCAAAAATGACAAAGACCAATACTAGGCATTCAGAACTGTTCAAATTTCTAGTAACTACTATTCAGTCTTTAATATGTAATTCTCACATTTGTAATCCCATTTTCTACCTCTAAATGAGAGCTATTTATTTACTTTTCCCATGAAAAGGTGGCTACCATTCATAGTGTAACCCACCAGACATTGTATGCTATAGGCCCTTCAGTGTGCCCAGTCCACAATGTTACAGCCCCAACTGGAGTGTCTTGGTGTTTAACTCAAGATGTAGCAGCTCTTCCCTAGAACTCTGGAGGTCCCTGGTTTGTCAACTAAAACAGCAGCTATCACAACAGCAGATTTTCTTAGCTGTATGTCCCTAATCTCCCATGGATTCATCATTCCATTTCCCTCTTACTTCCATGACAGAAAGGAAGACTTAGATTGGATATCAGAAAAAAAAACTTTACAACTGTAAGGGTAGTTAACTACGGAATAGTTTATGAAGGGAACTTGTGGAATCCTTGCCACTGGAAATTTTTAAGAGCAAGTTGGACAAACACCTGACAGGGGTGGTCTAGCAATTCTTAATCCAGCCCCAGGGTGGGGTTGAGAGAGATCGACCTCTCAAGGTTCCTTCCCGCTCCATATTTCTTTGATTCTGTGCATTTCTTTCCATCCACTCTCACCTATTACCCTCTTGGACAACATCCATTTGGAAAATAAAAATATCTATCTTGATCATATTCCCTATTGTTTTATCTTTTCTTGTTTCTTCATCTCAACCTTTGTCCCTTATCATACACAGTTAATTACTGTAGCAACTGTGCTGCTGCTCTCTGCCAACATAAAGGGCCAGAGTATGATTCCTTTACTCCACTCTAAATAGTACCTTACTCCATGAGTATATCTATTGATTTTAAAGGGGCTACTCGTGTTATAAGATACTACTACATGTGAGCAAGGTTATCAGAATCTGATCCTAAATAAGGATACACACTACTGAAAGAAAACGTCTAAGACTATCCTGACCCAAATCTATCTACAGTATATATTTTTACACAACATTTTTGTTTTGTGGGGAAGTTCAATTTTTTTGATTTTGTTCTGTTTCATAACCAAAAAAATACAAAATCATGAAATTTCCCACAAAACAGAAAATCTGGTTTATGTTTAAGTACAATTTTTTGGGTGTTTTTTTGGTTCTGTTTGGTAATTAGTTTTTCCTGTATTATTTGAGGTGCATCCAAAACAATGCCATCAATACCCATATAGTCCCCATTAATTTTTTTAACTTTTTATTTTTGAAAATATCTTTTACAGATGAGGATAACTTTTTCAAAACACTGTTTGTGGTTCATAACCACTGAATAGCATGTCCAGTGCTGATGCACAGAAAAGTAACTTTACAGAGATAAAACTCTATCTGAAAAGTTGCTTTTATTGTTGTGGAATTAGCCCACATAATGTTTCTTTAATAGGCTTCTAAACACGTTTTACTTGTTTCCTCCCCATCAGCATTATTGATACTGGATTTCACATTAGGCAAGCCTACATTTCCAACAGAGCACAACTTTTTAGTTATCCATTATTCTCAACACAGAGCAGAATGTTAATAATTCACCTTATTAATTTCTTTGAGTGCTTTAGAAATATTGCAAAAAAAATCTATTGGTAAACTATTTTGGAAAAATAATGAGATAGAATATATGTAACTGATGACTGTGGTTTTGGAATTATCAAAAGATAAAGAGCTGTCTAGATTGTCGGGCTCAACGGGTAGTGATCAATGGCTCAATGTCTAGTTGACAGCCAGTATCAAGCAGAGTGCCCCAGCAGTCTGTCCTGGGGCCAGTTTTGTTCAAAATCTTAATTAATGATCTGGATGATGGGATGGATTGCCCTCTCATCAAGTTCGTGGATGACACTCAGCTGGGGAGAGAGGTAGATATGCTGGACGGTAGGCATAGGGTCCAGAGTGACCTAGACAAATTGGAGGATTGGGCAGAAATCTGATGAAGTTCAACAAGGACAAATACAGAGTCTGCATTTAGGATGGAAGAATACCATGTACCGCTACAGGCTGGGGACTGACTGGCTAAGCAGTAAAAAGACCTGGGGATTACAGTGGATGAGAACCTGGATATGAGTCAACAGTGTGCCCTTGTTGCCAAGAAGACCAACGGCATATTGGATTGCATTAGTAGGAATATTCCCAGCAGATTGAGGGAAGTGATTATTCCTCTCTATTCTGCACTAGCAAGGTTACGTCTGGAGTATCACATCCAGTTTTGCCACCCCTTCCACTACAGAAGGATGTGGACAAACTGGAGAGAGTCCAGCAGAGGGTAACGAAAATGATTAGAGGGCTGGGGCACATGACTTATGAGGAGAGGCTAAGGGAACTGGGCTTATTTAGTCTGCAGAAGAGTGAGGGGGGATTTGATAGCAGTCTTCAACTAACTGAAGGGCAGTTCCAAAGAGGATGGATCTAGGCTGTTCTTAGTGGTGGCAGATGACAGAACGAGGAGCAATGGTCTCAAATTTCAGTGAGGGAGGTCTAGGTTGGATATTAGGAAAAACTGTCTCACTAGGAGAGCGGTGAAGCACTGGAATGGGCTACCTAGGGAAGTAGTGGAATCTCCATCCTTAGAGGTTTTTAAGGCGTGGCTTGATAAAGCCTTGGCTGGGATGATTTAGTTGGGGTTGCTCCTGCTTTGAGCACGGTGTTGGACAAGATGACCTCCCGAGGTCTCTTCCAACCCTAATACTCTATGATAAGACAGGATGGGGTCATCAGGTAACATTCATGATGAAATGTAGGGATAGTCCTAGGTGCATAAGCACGAGAGTGTGTGAAATATTTGCTACCAAAATAAAAATACCTGGAAATTCAGGGACTTGTGTTTATAAGATATTTGCAAAAATGGTCTGATTTTTCTTGAAAATACCCATGAGAATCTTTTTTTGCTAGAATGCAGAACCATTCTTGAGTAATAATGAAAAACAATAATTTTCACTCCATGTATCTGAAGTGGGTTTTTCCAACCACAAAAGCTTATGCTAAAATAAATCTGTTAGTCTTTAAGGTGCTACCAGATATGCCGTTGTTTTAATGATAAACAGTGTTTCAAAATTGGGGTTAACAAGACAACTGGGTAGGAAAGGGGTTTCCCAAGACATGAGAGATTGCAATTTTACTTTTTTTCCCCCACAGCCTATATCAGGACAAAAAGTCAAAATCTCAACTATTTTTGTGAACTAATAATCTGAAAACAAAAATCAGATGGGGTCAAATGTTGTGTTCCAGTAGTTTTTATATGTTTAATTTTGATTTTGACATTTTTTAGCATACATAAATTAAAAAAATGTACTGGTCATTTCAGAAAAATCTGGCAAACATTTCTTACCATGAATGGCCCAGGACAAAATTGGGAGTTTTTTGCAAACATTTTCCTACATTTTCATATACTATTTCAGTCCATTTTCAGTTGGCTGATCTGTGTTCTTCTATATAACATCTTTCTGTACCGTGAAAAGCTTTCAGGATAAGGAGCACTGTATCATGGAATTAACCCGATGTCCCATGGGAAGTCATTATGGACCACTGCAAACATACACATGATTAACTTTGAGCACATGAGTAGGGTTGGCCAGAAAATAAAAATTCTGTTTCACAAAAGTTGTTTAGGTTTTGAAATATAATGTAATTCCCTTATGGAACAAAAATGAGACCTTTCAAAATATTTCATGAAAACTGGAGAGAGAGACTGACCCCAGACACCCAATAGTCTTGTGGCTAGGGCATGCTGCCTGATTCAAAGCACCTGGTTCTCCTACGTCCCAGGTGAGAAAGCTAGCCACAGGGCTATCAAGTTAGTCTCACCCCTTAGTCTCTTGCACTCTTGACCACAAATTTCTTTTGGATGAAATTTTCATTGAAACCTATACGTTCCCTCAAAAAAAAAAAAAATCTGGTTTCAACAAAACAGCATTTTTCAATTGAATAGTGTTTTGTCAGGTTTTTATAAACACTTCTACATATGAGTGGTCTGACTTCTATAGCACTACTTGTGCACTTAAAGCAAAGCATGAGTTTAAGGGCTTTGCTGAATCAGAGCCAGAGTGCGCAGCATCTTTCATGTTTGAACTCATAGCGAGCAGATCTCTGAGACGCAGTACTCTCAGTAGCCGTTATTGCTCAGGAGTTGGGCTGCTACGTTTTGAACTATTTCAAGATCTTCAAGGTCCATATACTCCTTCCCAGAGGTGGTTGGTTGAGTAATCCAGCCTGGAGGAAAAGAAAGATTTGCCAGATCCTGGTTTTCTGCCACTAACATGTCTGTTAAATAATGGAACTCTGCTGTCAAGAAGAAAGTGTGGAAGGTATGTTGTGGTGATGTGAGGAGTTGGAGAAGATTACAAATCTTGTTAAAAATCTATAAAATCCATTAAAAGAGGGCTGTCAAACTGTCACTCCTTAAATCCAGGGAAAGAAAAAAAAATCCAGAAAATTGCATCATTAAACACCAGCACATAAATCCTGTCAGATCCACAAGTTGTTTTCCCCGGTAATCCCAAATCCCATAACTCTAAACAGGATAATTAAATACACACCCTCTCAGCTATTTAACCCCCTGGTGTTAATAATTGTGTAGCTGGATGGATTGAACACATATGGCCCCTCCTTCTCTTCCCCCCCCCCCCAACTACCCTTCTGACTTAAGACTTGAGGAAAGTCTAATTAAATTCAAAGGTAAAAGCTAAGATTGAAGGAAAAAAAGAGAACAGCAATAAATTTTAAAAAACACACCATTAGTTCTGTCTTAGCTGTTCTTAGCAGCAATGCAAAATTCCTCACTTGTGAGAGCCACTCATGATACACAAATGTATTCATTCAGAATCCCTAGTCCAGGGACTGGCAGCCTTTAGCACATGGCCTATCAGGGAAATGCAGTGGGTGGCCAGGACAATTTACCTGCCGCGTCCGCAGGTTCAGCTGATCGCAGCTCCCACTGGCTGTGGTTCGCTGTTCCAGGCCAATGGGGGCTGTGGGAAGTGGTGGCCAGCACATCCCTTGGCCCGCGCAGCCCCCATTGGCCTGGAACAGCGAACCACAGCCAGTGGAGGCTGTGATCGGCCGAACCTGCAGATGCTGCAGGTAAACAAACCATCCCAGCCTGCCAGCGCATTTCCTTGATGGGCTGCGTACCAAAGGTTGCCGATCCCTGCTCAAGTCTATCCTGAGCACAAATTATTCTGTTTATTTAAGAAACTTCATCTACTCAGAGAAATCAAGCCTGCTACTAATTCAACTGTATTATTTCTTCAAAAGACAGTTGTTATTCAATATATGCTAACTATTGCACTGTCTCAGGAGGATTGTCATTCTGCTTCCTAAGTATAGGAGAGCAAATAGCAGAGGAAAAGTGACAAGATATTTTCTTGATGCCTCCTCTGAACCATCGTTTCTCAAATGTGGCCACTGTGGCCACATGCAGCCACAGCAATTTCCTGTGCAGTGGGGGGTGGGGAAGCATGAGCCCCTCCGCTTTCTCCCTGTAGCTCCTGCATGCGCTGCCTCTCTGGAGACACAGGTGGGACACACAGTGCTTAAGGAGCAAGGTGAGGTGGTGAGAAGGGGATGAGAAGATTAGCAGCAGGCAGCTGGGATGGGCGGGTAAGAAGGCAAGCGGTGAAGCGAGTGGCAGGGGGAACCCTGGTGGAGGAGTAAGGAAACGAGCAATGAGACAGCAGCAGGTTGACGAGGCAGGCAAGAGGGTCTGGCTATAAGTGGAGGAGTGAGGAGGTGAGCAGTGAGCCATCAGTGAGCGGGAGTTCTCGCAGTAGGCAGTGGGGGTGTCTGTGGCAGGGGAGTGAGGAGGTGAGCGGTGGCTAGGGGAGTGAGGAGAGACACAGGAGGGGAGCAGGGGAGTGAAGTGGGATACAGGAGGTGAGTGGCAGGCAGGGGGTGAGGAGGCAAGCGACGGGTGCATGGGCAGCGGGTGGAGCCCCCCTTTGAGGAGGCTTGCCCCCACTTCCACCCCTTCTGCCGGCACTCCCCCAGGCAGCTGGAGCCCCCAAGCCCCCTGCTCCTGGAGCCACAAGCCCCCTACCCGGAGAAGCCCCAAGTGGCCCCGCCTCATGGCCAGAGGAACCGTGAGCCAGCCAAAGTCCCAAGACCCGCCCCCCTCACACCTGCCCAGAGCAGCCCCAGGCTGGCTGAAGCCTGGAGCCCTCCCCACATCCAGAGGATCCCCAGGCCAGTCAAAGCCCTGAGCCCCTCCACCTGCATGGAGGAGCCCTGGGCAAGCCTCAAACCTCTCTCCCCTGCCCTCCCCTCCACTCCTCAGACCCAAGTCACCCAGCTATGTTTTTCATTCTTATTTGGACTTCTGAAGTGAATTTAAAAATTCTTTGACATAATAGAACTGTTGTACAGACAACTACTTTTACCAAAAAAGCAAAAGAAACAAAAAAAAAGATAAGAATGTGCAAAGCACCTTATTTATGCTTCTATTCTGTTAGGTCCAGTAAAGGATAGAGATAACTGTGCATGATTTTTATTACTGAGTCTGCAAAAAAAACCCCAAACCTTACATAAATAAATTACATTGATTTGGATGTATATATGTGCATATTACTTAACTAACTTTAGGAAAAATAAATATTTTTAGGAAAAAGTGTCAGTGTGACCACCAGCAAGAGTTTGTGTCTGCACTCTGAGGCCACCAAAAAATTTGTTGCGAGAACCCCTGCTCTAAACCCATTGTAAGCAGAGCAACTTGCCACATGACACATTCTGTAGCAATGGTACACTTTCTGAAAAGTGTATTTATTTATTTATAGTTCTATTTCACATAACATTGGTAACCTGGAACTGTACAATAAGTTATAAATAAACACATTACTTGACCAATGTTCCATTTAACACCAGAACTCCCTAGCAAAGATAATTTAATGTGTAAAAACATTAGACCAACGCCTGATTAAACAAAAACCAAAATCTTACATCAGGAGAAGTAACTCAAAGTCCCGTAGCCAAAAACACCTTGGAAAAGCTAATTTCCAGGTACTGACTGTGACCCAGGGACCTCTTGGTGCTCACCGACAGAGGACACAGGCTGCAAATGGTTAACGGGAATACTGTGAGTCTGTTATTTACGTACAGGCTTGCCAAAGAATGTCATGTATGTCAGACTGATCTTCCTAATCACTGCAAAAAGGAAATTATTCACCTTGTACAGGAATGATGGTTCTTTGAGATGTTTGTCCCTATATGTATGCAGGGCCGGTGCAACCATTTAGGCGAACTAGGCGGTTGCCTAGGGCGCCAAGATTTGGGGGCGCCAAAAAGTGGCGCCCCAAAAATTTTTTTTAAATGGTTGCAGCCGCTGCTGCTGGAGGGGCTGAGCTGCCGGTGGCAGCAGCTGCCTGCAGCCAGCAGCCCAAGGTGTCCCACGGTCAGGGCGCCGCCGCGGCAGCCCAGGTGCCCCCCCCATCAGGGAGCCCCCGGGGTCAGTGCGCCACCGCCGCCGCTGGGCAGCCCAGCCCCCCCCCCCGGAGTCAGCCGCCCCTGGGGTCAGTGCGCCCCTGGGGTCAGTGCGCCGCCACCGCCAGCCTGGCTGCCCAGGCGCCCTCGCCCCCGGGGTCAGCGAGCCACCGCCGCAGCCGGCAGCCCAGGGCGCCTCCCCCCCCGGGTTCAGCGCGCCGCCCCGGGGTCAGGGAGCTGCCGCCGTGGCCCGGCAGCCCAGGATGCGCCCCACCCCCGGCAGGGAGCCGCCCAGGGGCGGTGCTTTCCCCCGGGGCACCAGCATTAGGGGGGGGGTTGTGGCATTGCCGCGGGGGCGGCAGGCGGCTCTGGTGGAGCTGCCGCAGTCGTATCTGTGGATGGTCTGCCGGTCCCGCGGCTCTGGTGGACCTTGCCGCAGGCATGCCTGCGGCAGCTCCGCAGAGCCGCGAGACCGCGCGTGGGGTGGCGAAATGGCCCTGCGCCTAGGGGCACCAGAAACTCTAGCGCTGGTCCTGTATGTATGTTTCAGATAAATATGCAAGAAAATATGTATCTATACTGAAAATCCCTGTTCTCAAGGTCAGAGGTTGGCGCTGGTCACAAAAAAGATGAGAAAGGTTTCTCTCAGGCAAAAGTTGTTTATCTGTCTGGCTACATGTAAAACTGAGAATTGTGTGGTCACAACGGATGTCCATATACAGGTCTAAACCAAATGCTAATGCAGGGACCTGTGAAATCTTCCAGAGGGAAAAATTTAACAGGAAGAAAAACCAGCAGGAGTCGTCCTGTTTTATAAGTGAAGTGTGACAAAGTTCCTTCTCTTACCTTGGTGGGTCCTGCACTTATTGGTGGGATTTGTTCACCTCAGTGATCTTCCCCTCTTGTGGAACCCACAGTCTGGGTCAACTCCTCCTGTGTCTGATCAGGAGTTGGGAGGTTTTGTGGGGGAACCCGGGCCCACCCTCTACTCCGGGTTCCAGCCCAGGGCCCTGTGGATCGCAGCTGTCTATAGTGCCTCCTGTAACAGCTGCATGACAGCTACAACTTCCCTGAGCTACTTCCCCATGGCCTCCTCCAAACACCTTCTTTATCCTCACCACAGGACCTTCTCCTGGTGTCTGATAATGCTTGTTCTCCTCAATCCTCCAGCAGTATACTCTCTCACCTCAGCTCCTTGCCCTCTTGCTTCCAGCTCCTCATACACAGCTCCTTCTCCTCTGGCTCCTCCCTGCCTGACTGGAGTGAGCTCCTTTTTAAACCCAGGTGCCCTGATTAGCCTGCCTTGATTGGCTGCAGGTGTTCTAATTAAAGTAGCTATCTCCACTGCCTTCTAGAAAGATCTTAATTGGCCCCAGGTGCCTTGATTAACCTGGAGCAACTGCCATTTGGTTACCAGGGTTCTAGGGATTTGTTTAGCCTGAGGCTAACATATCTGTTGCTCAGTACTTTACTATAGCCATCTGGCCTTGCCCCATCACAGAAGACAATGGAATTTTGGACTATAATGTTCACGGGTGGCTCCAGGCCCCAGCATGCCAAACGGGAGGCATGCCGCAGGAGGCACTCTGCTGGTAGCCGGGAGGGCAGCAGGCAGGGTGCCTTCGGCGGTATGCCTGCGGAGCGTCTGCTGGTCCCGTGGCTTTGGTGGACCTCCCGCAGGCACGCCTGCGGGAAGTCCACCAGAGTAGCGGGACCGGCAAGCGGCAGAGAGCCCCTGCGGCATGACGCCGTGCTTGGAGCGGCGAAATATGTAGAGCCGCCTCTGATAATGTTAAGTACAGAGCTACACTTTGCATCCTTTATTGAGAGACGAGCTGAAAGTATGGCTAGCTTAAGGAAAAAGGCATCTACAGCCTACCTGGCAGAAAAATGCTGGTGAGCAATACTAGGTCCTAGAATGAATATTATGATTTTATTTTATATGTAACCCTTTGTTTCCAATACTTCCACCCAAATACCTGACGTTATTTAAATCTCCTTTGTTATTAAATAAATTCCTTCTTCCTTTTTTACAATAAACATATCTATGTGCAATGTGTTGAGCAGAGTGGTGATCCTAAAGTGCAATTGGTAAACTGATGTGTATATTCCTCTGGGAGTAGTGGATCTGTGAATTCTGTGAGTGTCCTAGGGAACAGGGGCTGGAACGTTTGGAGTACTTGGGGGTTGGAAAGCGCCTATCCTTAACCTGTAAAGAGAGAGTGGGGCTGTGCAGGCTGGGAAGGCATTCTTTTTGCTGCCAGAGCCTCGTGGCAACTGGGGAACTGACCCATAGCCCAGCACAGACAAGGCTTCTTCACACTAAGAGCAGGTGGTAGCAAGGTACCTCAGAACCCCAGGTATTCTCCGGAAGCGTCACACTGACCCAACAAGAGAGTTCAGTCACATCTCAACTTTTGAGAGTATATAAGGAGATAAACATAAACATCTCAAACATATACGTGCCCGTCCTAGCTTTGTAGGTTTATGAAGACTAGAAATAACACCTTGAATTGCATATGGAACTGAACAGGTAGCCAATATAGTACATGAATAGCAGGTGTTATGTGTTAATAGAAACTGACCCTGCTCAGGGACAGGCAGCTGCTTTCTGAATCAGCTGGATGCTATTTAAGGAGACTATCAAACGTAGTGCAAACTGTAGAACCAGACTTTGTGACAATGGATGAAACTTGACCAGCACAGGTGGAGCATCTGCAGCCTATTACTCTAATATTGCACCTATGATAGCAGCCAGATTAATCTGGTTATCATCTTTTCCTTATTACATAAGTATTCATCCATCAGTTTCAATGGTTTGGAATAAATCCTGTTCCTACTGAAGCTAACAGCCCTATTGAAAAGGGTGCTATTTATGTTCAGGAAGATTTTTCATATGGGTAAACCAGATCCTAATTTCACATTTTCACACGTAGTGTATACATACTTTCTATTAATAGTGTCATCTTTATGATTTCCTCTACCAGGAGTAAGCTCTACTCCTGTGAGTAAGGGTTTGTGTCCTATTTTGTTATATGTATTCTCAGATAAATAATAGAAAAGAGTTCATTAGTTGTTTCCAAAATCTGTGGGGAATGTGGTAGCCTGTCTTTTTAACCTTGGATTTACTCATTTTGATGTGCAGTATATATAAAATTAAAAAGTGCTACACCTCTTGACTGTTAAACTAGCTCTCTACTTATAGCTGATGATTCATGGTTTATTGTTTCTCTAATAGTTCATAGTTAATGCTACAGAATTAAAGATTAATTATCAAAATGTAAAAACTGTCAAGACTATTTTTATAACAAGCATAGAAAATATCTCTAAATGAATAACACAATCTAAATCATGTCACATAAGGCCCCTGCAGCTACAAAACTACCTTTTCTGTGTCATTAGATGAGTAAAAATGCTTTTAAATAAGGCTGTTTCAATTTTATAGCATCCCATAACTTGCAATCAGCAGTTCTTTAATAAAACTGAAATCTCAAAGACAATGAATATTTTCTCCTTCTTTCTCCCCCCTCACACTCCTCAAATAGGACATGCATTAAACTGAAAATTGGGTCATGCTTCAGAACACAGTAATTTGACCTACGGATAACATTCCTATTCCCATCATTATAAAATGTGCCTTTCAGACAATGAAAACATTTAAGAACTACACTGTTAGATAGTTTGTATAATGTAAAAATGTCCTTCAGGTTTCAGGGAGCCACAATATAATGAAACCAGTTGGTCTGGGTTGTGTATAATACAAGGCTCTTGACAAATAGCTATAGTCTAAGACCCTACTTGAACTGCAGGATGATTGTCAATAAATTGCAGGTGAATTGAGGACAAGCCATGGAAAATTGAGGAAAGGTAATAATGGACTAAAAGTAACAATAAAAATTTATTATTTGCAGTAATAAAGTCCATTATTACGGTACTTTTCCACGATTTTCTGCTGTTGACCACCCATGGCTGAGAGTGGGAGTCCTTTTATGCACAGGACTCATAGTGGCTGCCCAGGGCTGACAGTGTGGGGTTCCACTTTCAGCCCCAGGGTGGTCAGGGGTCCCAATGTCAGCCCCTCATAGATGGGGTCTCCCGCTGTGAAAATTGCAGTGGAAGCCTTAAAGTATAGCATCATATTTCAACATAATGTTGGCATAAAAAGAGAAAATACAATAGTTAAATTGACATGTCTTATTTCACCTGATGCTTTATTTCTTACTAAATAATCTGTGGCAAAGCTGAATTTATAATGTAATGAAGGTAAGGGATGTGTCTATCGGTGCATGGTTGAACCATAAGAATTTCCCTCAACTCTTTGATCATGGTAAACCTTGTACCACCCCACCTCTCCCTACATGCTTTTTTGAGCCAAAAGGAGATCAGTAGCATATCCAGATAAAGAAACAAAATATAGGTCATTTATCAGTCACTAGTTAAACTGGGCTGTAAACCATTCCCTGACATGTTTCATGAGGAGAAGCTACTGGCAATGGGAAGGAGGAAAAGGAAAGTGAAGAAAATACTGCAAAGAATAAGAGTGAAAGAAAAAAAAATAAAAAGGTTAAGAATACTCAGAGTAATTCCAAAGCTTTCAACAGCATTAGGATGTAATTCACCATTAACTTTAGTATACCGTTTCCATTGCTTAAATCAAGTGCCTTGCAACTAGTTCTTTCTGCTGAAAGTGCAGCAAAGAGCCTGCTGTCCATAAAAATCAACACAGAGCCGTATCTTATGAAAATGATAACTTCCTGACAGGCTTGCCTCCCTCTGCTGCCTAGTAATGAGTGAGTTGGACACCACTTGACAGTTCAACCTCAGATAAATATTTCAAACATAACATGCAAGAGATTCACAGATCAATCCCACCTCCATGAAATCACTGGAGTGAGACAGAAAGCCATTTTGAACTGGTGCAGCAGACCAGAACATAAACTAGCAGTATTTTTTTTTAACCTATACTAGAGTCAGTGTCTAAGGAAGAGGGGGTAAGGATGATTCGAGGAAATACTTTGGACTGTAGTTCTGACATCTCACCATTACAACACATACTAACACATGAACAAACATAAACAAAGCCTCACTTTACAGTCTCCTTACTATGCTTTCTCGCTCTTTGACAAAGAATTACTATATAGTGGATTGGCTATAAACATCTTTAAAATTGCATTATAAAAAAAACAACCTCTCTCAGACTGTAGAGTCAGTTTTTTTAACCTCTCTGAAACTCTCTCATTTGCATATGCACATGCTGAAAGATACGACTCAGCTAGTAAGCAATTTTATATATTTTGCTATTACATAGCATCTCCTTTGCAAAGATCTCAACACACTTCACAAATATTGAATGTAGTCTCCCTACAGGGGTTCTCGCAACAAATTTTTTGGTGGCCAACTCTTACTGGTGGCAGCACTGACACTTTTTCCTAAAATTATTTATCTTTCCTAAAGTTAATTTAGTAATGTGCACATATATACATCCAAATCAATGTCAGGTTTGGGTTTGGTTTTTTTTGCAGACTTAATAATAAAAATCAAGCAAAGTTTTCTCTATTCTTTATTGGACCTAACAGAATAGAAACACACAGAAGGTGCTTTGCATGTTCTTATCTTTTGTATTATTGTTTCTTTTGCTTGTTGGTAAAAGTGGTTGTCTGTACAACAATTTTGAAGTAAATTTAAAAATTCTTTGACATAATAGAAGTCCAAATAATAATGAAAAACATATCTGAGTGGCTTGGGTCTGGGGAGTGGAGGGGAGCGCAGGGGGAAGACGGCTGCGGCTGGCTCAGGGCTCCTCCGGACAGGTTGGGGTTGTTGGACTTAAGAACCTGGACGTAAAAGGACACTGCCCAAATTTGGTGGCAGGTCTTTTACTCATGGTTTAAATTTATAAACCCTGCTTGCGGTGTTTCCCCAAATTAATACCACATTATCTTCCTCCTTTTATTAAAAGTTTTGTGCTACAGTCAGACTCTGTCAGAAATTGTCCCAGGTCATTGGGTAGGGGCTCAAGTTGGTTTTTGTTGTACTGTTGAAAAGAAACCCCTAGATACTGAATCTGGCCCTTGTTACTGGCAACTGACTGGCAGAAGCGTTACAAGAGATAAAAATTAAGTGTCTGATTTTCAGAGGAGAGGTATGCCCACAGCTCCCATTGACTTCTATGGAAATTTCAGGCGCTCAGCACTTGTGAAAATTAGACCTGAGTTGTCTTGTCCAGGATCACACAAGAATCATGACAGAGCTACATATATCATGCCCACCTGATGAATGTGAACACTCCACAGTACCAAAACACCAGAGACCCTGAATCTTGGGAAGATGGAAGTGATGGGTTCACACCCCCCCGGGTGACACCTGGAACTAGGGTATCACTGACCCCCCGCAACTTCCAGCCTGGGCTTTCACTCATCCTGTAATGCTGTGACAAGCTGTGGACATGCTGGTCTTTCACCGTCACCAACACACAGGTAGGGATGCACCCAGCTGTAATAATATGCAGACAAGCTTTCTGACCACCCCCTGCATGGGAAGACTATTCAGCTAGGGCACTAACCAGCTTCACAGGCCCACACTCCCTTTGGAGGGTAAATCCAAAATTATACAGTCTTGCACTGCACCAAGAACTGTACAGCATAAACTCCTTAAATATTTCCCCTCCCTCACTCTGGAGAGGGATATGCACAAACTGAGTTTTAGACAAAACAAAATAAGTTTATTAACTACAAAAGATAGATTTTAAGTGATTATAAGGGATAACAAACAGATCAAAGCAGATTACCTAGTAAATAAAACAAAACACAATCTAAGCTTAATATATGAAATAAATTGGACATAAGCAGCAAAATCTCACCCTAGAATGTTGTTCTAGGCAGTTTGCAGAGAGTCTTGAAGGCAAGCCGCACTTACTTGCAGCTTGAAACTCCAGATATTCCTTTCACAGGCTAGATAACCCTCTAGCCTGGGCTCAATCCTTCTCCTCCAGTTCAGTCTTCTTGGGCAGAAAGTCCATGAAGGAAAGAACCCCAACGATCTCACTCCCCTGCCTTAAATAGTTCTTGCATATGGCGGGAATCCTTTGTCTCCCAGTTTGTTTCCTATACCTGGTCAGTGGAAAAACACTAAAATTATGGAATCCAGTACCAGCTGACTTGGTCACATGTCACTTGCAGCCATAACTCAGAGGCTGTTTTTAGCATCCCCAGAAGGCAGCCTGGAGGTAGATTACCATCTTCAGAGATCTATTGTTTTCCCTAATAGTCCTTCCTCCCTCAGCCATCTAGACTGATTGCATTCTGTCTAATGGGCATTCCCCAGGTCTAAATACATTTATAATATATGCATAGACAATATTCCTGACTTCAGATACAAAAATGATACATGCATACAAATAGGATAATCATACTCAGTAAATCATAACCTTTCCAATGATATCTCACATGACCCATCTTGCATAAAATACATCTTAGTTATGCCAGAATCATATCATAACAATATTTCTCTGAAGAATATTGGGGTGTTGTGTTACAGGAAGTTTTTAGGCCAAAATGTTCAAAGTTTGGTGCTAAAGTTAGGCACCTGAATCCAGAGATGAATGATCTGATTTTCAGAAGCTTTGAATACTTGCAGCTGCCAAAGTTGGATGTATTCCAAGCTTACTTCCCTTACCAAACTCCTCTGAACCCTCCAAAATCCTTTGTATTACCTGGAGTAGAATGTAGTATAATGTGCACAACAAGTCAAATGTATCCTTCGTGCAATGCCAGTGGGTGAAGTTAAAGCAGGGAAGCAGATGGCTCCATTGGGTCCTAACTCTTGCACAAGAAGCCATTTGAAAGAAATCCTTGTCTCAGAATTAAAATCTGCCTTCAAATACATCATCAGCTTAGCTTTCAGGATATCAAAATTAATTATGAAATTAATTATTAAATGAAATTAATAGGCAGCAGGTTTAAAATGATTACAAGGAAGTTCTTCATGCAGTGCCCAGTCAACTTGTGGAACTCCTTACCAGAGGAGGTTGTGAAGGCTAGGACTATAACAGCATTTAAAAAGAACTGGATAAATTCATGGTGGTTAAATCCATTAATGGCTATTAGCCAGGATGGGTAAGGAATGGTGTCCCTAGCCTCTGTTTGTCAGAGGATGGAGATGGATGGCAGAAGAGAGATCACTTGATCATTGCCTGTTAGGTCCACTCCCTCTGGGGCACCTGGCATTGGCCACTGTCAATAGACAGAATACTGGGCTAGATGGACCTTTGGTCTGACCCGGTACAGCCATTCTTATGATAGAAGTGTGTGCTTGGTGATTTATTCTGGATGAGTTCTGAGCAGAATATCATACAACCAACATACCAACCAATCTTTATATCACTGAAACGCTATAGGAAAGGAAAGGGAAAAAAACCTGATTGAATGTGTATTTTTTTTAAAAGAGTACTGTGACTAATTAACTATATTTAAGCATATGAATATCTGACTGAACCTAGAAGGTTGAGATCTTTTTGCCTAATCATGTGCATAAAAAGGGATTCCCGCAGTACTTCCCCAAGGCCCACAGGAAAATAGTGTACTACATCCATGCAAATAATTTTTACTCTAGAAAGCCCTCAACCCAGAATGAGTGTTCTTTATTTTCGGATGTACAGTTCCAGTCTCTATCATAATGCTGCACAGAACTGTGATTCTGGAGATGAATTTCTATACCACAGTGGATTGTGCATTCACAGTATGACTCTGAATGGACTCTATCTTTGTTCTATATTAATTACTGTCTGGGCCAAATTCTGCCCTGATCCACAACCCCTTCAACTCTTTCACGGTGCAGATTTTGGCCCTTATTTAATAAGTACTATATATTTACATGTTCTTTGACCTTCACATGACTGGAGGACCTGACTAATAATTTACCGCATGAAGCTTCATTAAGGTGAGTAATATGCACTTATGTTGTAGATAAGGTGACTAATATGTAATAAATAGTAGGTGTAGATAAACCTTAAACTTTCAACCCTTTGTTCTGGCTGTATAATATCAGTTGGACCCGTTTTCATAAAATTATGGTCTCAAAAAATATTAAGAATTTGTAGAGTGGGAGTTAAATACAAGTTAAATCCGAGGAACCAAATTTTCTTCCACAGGTCATCTTGTGTATTACAGAATAATTGCTTAACAAACAGATTATTGTTTCTCAGAAGACCAATCTGCTTGCACTAGGAGGACTTGATTTGCTGTATTAGGTCTCTATTTGTCAAGGACAATTTTGTTCCTGTGACTGATTGCAAAAGCAAACAACATTTAGATACATCCAGCAACCTGCTAATGAGGCACTTGGAGGTTAAGTTCCACACACAATTTAAAACAGGTACAAAAACGCAAAGGCAATAGCTTTCAGGTATTTACAGATTTACTAGATTTTACAATGTTGTTGCCAGAAGAATCCATTTATTGACTGCACTGGAAACTGGTGTAAATTCATAAATTATGAACTAGCCCATGAAAGTTTGGGTTGGATTTTTCAGTTATGCTACTGATCCTAATGCAGCCAAAAATCCCACTGAAGTGAAGGCAGTTCTTAGATTGAATGGGGTAAAAAAGAGAGATTTTAAAAACAGTCCCAAAATCTCTAGTCTCATGAATAGTTTTAGTAGTTAATTGGATTATGCAGGTTTGCAAGAGAAAATAGACACATGGCTAGCTCTGAACTTTCAGGTCTCACGTATTTCAACTAGCAGCACTGCCAACATGTCACAGTGTATAGCACAAAAGCAAGTGATCAATGCAGCGCTGCTATTTCTGAATCCATATTGTATTCAATCCAAGGAGTACTTTGTACACATATATAGTATTATTTTTCTATGCATTTATAAAGGTACCCATCACTGGAGTCTCTGGGATGTTTCATTTTATTACTAGCTCTAGAGGTATTTTAAAAAGTCATTGTTGATTTTTTCTTCAAAAATTTTAAAAAATTGTGAGCGTATATTGTGCTCATTAAAAGGAGGAACTAATAAACCAAAATCAGCAAAGGCAGGTGTTGTACCAACTTTTCACACAGCTCTGCTAATGCACCTCAGTCCTGATCTGCAACATCTCTTTTCCAGTTCTGTGCCTCTGCTGAGTAGAGACTGCCAATTGTACCAGACTGAATGGCAGCTTTATAATGTGTGTAATGATGTGTTCCTTTGAAGCCACCAAATAGCAGTGTCCTGAGAATGGGAACACAGCTGACAGGATTGGTTAATAGCACACCAGCTGTTTCAGAGTGTGAAGCTGGAGTTGCTGGAGCTCTGCTGATAAAATAGCATTGGGCTAGTTCCTTTGTGTGGTCACCTTGATTATAATACACACACATGTAATGAAACCAGTTAACACATCTGAACATGTAACATAAGCGAAGATTTGAATTGATATCTTCAGAGGCAGAATTTATGAAGTCTATATTTTAAAATATATTGTACATGTAATCTCAAGACAAAGTCTGTTTCCTTATAGTTTTTTCTTTCAGTCATTTGATTATGGATGTGTTATGGTAGGGCTCCTCTTCAGTGTCAGAATATTGACATTGCTCATTTATGATTTAAGTTTAAAGTAAATAATTTAAAAATAAAATAACAAAGCACAATTCTGAGACATTCAGGCCTGATCTCATATGAAGAATTGTATTGATTATGTTAAACACTCAGACAGGTCAAATTTTAGGCCAAAACCCCTTTGACAGTGGTGTCTAGCTAGTAAGCAAGCAAGCTGGACCTAAAAGTATATAAGAAAGAAAAAACCACTATGAGCTGATGTGATAAGCATACAGACTACCTCCAGTTCTGTAAAAAAATAGTTAAATATAGAAGGCACATAATAGACTTGATCTTTGTAAGAATCAGATTTCTCTAACTGAAATTAACATATTCATGTCTTGAGCATAATGGAGGAGGGAATTATTACAGGAGATCGTACACTCGTTCATGTACCAGGAAAGTCAGATCACATCCATGTATTTTAATGATCTCATTGGACAGGTGGGTATGTATGATCTATCTATGCATCCAACCAACTACAAGAGACTGAATTATTCTATTTAAATGTTTTGTGCAGAGAGGCATGCCGAAGACTTCTACACTATTTTACTAGTTTGTCACCATCAGTCTTGATTAATAGCAACCTCATTCTCTGAGCCCCAGATCATTTGGTCTCTGAGTTCCATCCTGGTTATACATGCTTAAGAAGTACTCTGCTGTACTCTGTTAAATTTAAGTGTTGGTTTTGTAAAACAGACACTTATCCTTTGTGGACTGAACGAGACACCACTCTTGTTCCCCAGATCCTACAAAATCCATGAATCTATCCGCTCATGGAAGTGAATGGCCAAGAGTTTAATATACTAAACTACTGTGATTTAAACAATATTTCTTTCAAGTAACTAGCACTACCAAATCCCATACATATATTTTGCAAATCTATGTAAATCAGTATCAGAGAACATGGAAATAAGGAAGTGAAATCTTCCTCAGAAGAATATATTACAAGATTTATTTTTACATATAAATAACTCAGACAACACCCAACTTTTAAATGCTAAGAAGATATTTTAAAACAAACAAACAAAAATCCCACAACACAGACACAAGGCAGACGGTGTTCTTAAATATACAAACCGCTTTTACTCTACAGCATAATTCTTTGCAGCATGGCACACTTGTTAGTTCAATATGTATGACTCTGGCAGTGTCCTTCCTCCTCCACTAGTTGACAGCAGACTTGTTCGTGTTTTGTAAATATTTACTTGGTATTTAAAATATAGTATTAAGTAAATTGTTGTGGTATTTCTAGTCCCATGAGCAAATAGTTGATATCCACAAAAGCCTGTACCATCCAAGCACCCCAAAAGTATGAAAATGTTGACCATAACATTGGACCTTAAAATGCATATTTATGTTCCAGTTCTAGAAAAGAGCCATGAACAAGGACCAAATGACTGTGCAGAAGTCACTTGAATGGAGTTCCATACAGATTTTGCCTGCACTGAGCCCACAATAATCTTTGAGACTCCTTGAGGAAGGAAGACTCTATACACACATCCTTTTGCAGACACAGGTCCTTTGGGATCTAATTTTTGATACTGAGCTCCCACTAGTCCTATTATTTTGACAGGAGCTGCAGCTCTCAGCAATTTTGAAAGTCAGACCACTTCTCTCCCTCCACCCCCTTAATATGTCCTTCACTGGATTTAGGTGCCTAACCCTAGATGGACACATCTGAATATCTGGACCAAAACAGTACCTGTATCGCACAAAAACATCTGAGGACTCAAAGTTGTGACATGAAAAGTCCTATGTAATTCATGTACATAATGTTTTCAGGATTGGGACTAGAATGGGAAATTTGTCAGGCAGAAGGCTGATTCGCTTTATTTTGATTGGTTTTGGGAACACTGGGGAAAATTTAAATGTAGCTTCTTTTCTTTGTTTAAAAATATATAAAGGGAAAATTATGAAGAATTTCTTCCCCTCACTTCTCTCATGTCAAAATAGAATATTTTTTAAAATGCATATTAATTTCCTGAGACTCGGGAACATTGCCAAAGTCATTCTGTTCTTTTGAGTAGAAATTGAAATATGTAGTTTGAGATGGGTATTACATGCTGAATAAACTGTTCTGATCCATCGGGTAAATACATAATTAATCTTTTTTTTTTCCTTGGGGAAAAAAACTCTATAGTTAAAGCTATCTGATGGATAAATCTTAGACAACTGAGTGAGGGGAAAAAAAACCACTTTATATGGCCAAAAGGCAAGGAATCATTTTGGTCTAGCCACCAAATGGACATTAAAAGAATTTCTAGAAGAGGTTTATTATTTACTATCATTTTAATAAATGTACAGTCTGTGGGTTACATAGTAAAACCCACTTGAAAAGGAAGGAGAAATGTATTGGAAATTCTCAATTTATTTTTCATCTATAATTTCATTTATCTGGCTTAATATTTTCCTGCCACACTTCAACAATGTCTGCAATATCCTATTGGAATAATTGCATGTCAAAATTAATTTTTAAAATAAATAATACATAAAATGCACTTTTCTTCCATAGACCTCTAAATGATTTACCAAAGTAGATATGTACCATCATCCCTATTTTACTGATGGAGAAACTGAGGTAAATACATGGTAGGTCTGTATTTTCAAAAAGGGACACTGATTTGGGATACCTTACTTGACCCTGATTTTCTTTGGGCTTGATTTTCAGAAGTGCCAAGTACCCAAAATTCCAGCTGAAGTTGATAGGAGCTGCTGGTGCTCAGTGCCTTTGAAGATAAGATGGCAGGGTGCTGCAAACTGTACAGCCAAAAATAGAAGCATCCAGAATCAACAGCTTTTGAAAATGTTGGTCTCGGTGATTTGTCTATAGTTACACAATACATTAGCTGCACAGCTGGGAAAAGAACACACTCCTGACTCCACATGGTGCCTTAACCCTGAGACTACATGGCCTCAAAGCCATTATAAGTTGTTTGTTAAAAAACAGAACATTTTTGTTCTTACATTTCTTTGTTTAAATAGGGCAGACAAAATTTTAGTGAGGAGGGTAGAACCTTTATATTGCACCACTTGTTACTAGGAGTAGGACAAAGGGTGAGACAAAACATCATATAATCAAGCACTGTCTCACTGAAGATCTTTGAAGATACAGTCTAGAACCTTGGGATCCCACAGGGATTGGTTCTTGCCCCTACACTATTTAACATCTTTATTAATGACCCGTAAAAAATAAAGAGATTACCATTGGAAGTTTGCAAATAACACAAAAATTGGGGGAGTGGGAAATAACAAAGAGTGATCTAGATCGCTTGGTAAGCTGGGTGCAATCAAACAATATGCATTTTAATATGGCTAACTGTAAATGTATACATCTAGGAACAAAGAATGTAGGCCATACTTACAGGATAGGGGACTCTATCCTGAGAAGTAGTGACTCTGAAAAAGATTTAGGGGTCATGGTGGATAATCAGCTGAACATGAGCTCCCAGTGCGACACTGTGGCCAAAAGGGATAGCGCAGGGGTTGGCAACCTTTCAGAAGTGCTGTGTCGAGTCTTCATTTATTCACTCTCATTTACATTTTAACGTTTTTAGAAGGTCTCTTTCTATAAGTCTATAATATATAAACTAAACTATTGTTGTATGTAAAGTAAATAAAGTTTTTAAAGTGTTCAAGAAGCTTCATTTAAAATTAAATTAAAATCCAGAGCCCCCTGGACCGGTGGCCAGAACTCAGGCAGTGTGAGTGCTACTGAAAATCAGCTTGCGTGCCGCCTTTGGCACCCGTGCCATAGGTTGCCTACCCCTGGGCTAGCGGGATCCATGGATGCATAAACACAGGAAACTTGAGTAGGAGTAGAGAGATTATTGTACCTCTGTATTAGGCACTGGTGTGAGTGCTGCTGGAATACAGTGGCCAGTTGTGTCCACAATTCAAGAAGGTTGTTGATAAATTGGAGAGGGTTCAGAGAAGAGCCAAAGGAATGATTAAAGGATTAGAAAACAGTCCTCATTGTGACGGACTCAAGGAGTTCAATCAATTTAGCAAAATGAAGAGAAGGTTAAGGGATGACTTGATTACAGTTTATAAGTGGGGAATATTGAATAATGGGTTCTTCAATCTAGTAGAGAAAGAGATAACATGATAACATCTAGAAGTTGAACCTAGACAAATTCAGACTGAAAATAAGGTGTAATTTTCTTTTTAAACAGTGAAAGTAATTAACCATCAGAACAATTTACTAAAGGTTGTGGTGGAGTCTCCATCACTAACAATTTATAAATCAAGATTGGATTTTTCTAAAAGATCTGCTCTAGATAGTTTTATGGCCTGTGTTATATACTAGATAATCACAATTGTCCTTTCTGGTCTTGGAATCTATTAATATGATCCAATACTGAATGGGCAGCCAATTTAGTAAAAGGAATAGCAGTTATGGATATGCAAGTTCTCCAAAACATTTCCCCTTAGCCATCAGCATCCTCTGCATCTTATCTGGATCAAGTGTGGGTCAGCTGTTATTCATCCACCCATGGGAAAACTACTGTAATTTACATTATTGACTAAGACATCCTCTTGTTAAAAATGGGTAATCTGACAGTAGGCAAAACAAATGCACAATGACTTAACAGGTTTGTTAGGTCACACAAGTGTTACTGACAATGTTGTTCTCACATTTTATGCAAACTTTCATACCTTAAAGACTCCTTTAAACTTTGTGTGCTGTATATTTATAACCATTATTTATACCGGGAAATTATTGGTCTTCAGAGAATACATACATATATGAAGACATGCCTATACAGGTAACTAGAGTAAGAAAAAACAGCAGCAGTAACAAAATAATCCGAGAGTTAACTATCAAAATGCATGTTTGATTTAAGCCTATTTACTAATGTTCTTTTAGCTAGGGAGATAGAAAGTTATAAGAGGAAATTAAGTGAATTCTCCATTCTGTTCTAACATGATTAATTAGAATATTTCTTGTGGTTTCAAACCACATTTTCCACCTAATTCTTTTGTTTTACAGAATTAGTCATCTTTAACTACATTGAAAACTGCTGCTACTTTTACTTTGGCTTTAGTCTTTTCCTGTAGCTTTATAGTCCAGACTGTTAACTGATCGTCTTGTGATGTGTAAACGATGCTCACTTGTGTTAATATGGAGCTGATACAATATGAAGGTAAATAATATTTTTTTAGTAAACAGTAAATTTATTAGTGGATCCTGGCTTTTTTCCCCCCAGTGTTTTTTGCAACGTACGTGAAATAGCTAAAATTCTGTTTTGATTAAACATCTTAGAGGTGATTGTTGCTGGATACTACAAACGAAGTGAATTATCTAGACCTTTGTGAAGTAATGTGTAAATAATTTCTCTCAAGTACTTTGTCTTATTATTCTATTACTGCAGCGTGGTTTCCCTCAGATTTGATTTGCTTCCAACCAATTGGAATTCCAGAATTCAATATTCCAATCAGCTGTAATTCAACTAGCATTATGACAGATTAAAAATCAGCTTTATAGCTTAATGTGGTAGTGTTTCAGCACTGCACATCAGTTAAAGACTGTCCTAATCTGCTGATGGACCTGTTCAAATGAATTGCTAGACACCAGTACACCAAACATGTGGCTGTGCTCTTAATTAAATGAAGAGCAGCTTCCCTGAGGGGCTGGGATCAATTAGATCAGCCAGTCTCTTACAACTACAGCCACAGATTTTTTAACAGCGGAAGCTTACTAAAGCACTGATTGTGGAGGTGGTTACAACTACCACTTGTCAGATATTTTGGAAATGCACAATCCTTCCATTGCAGTGAATTCAGAATTCTACTCAGATCAAGCTAAGAAACAACAAATCCAAGATACAACAGTATTTTATGCCTGCATCTTGCAATGCGCAACACTCTAGAAAACAGATGGTACCGGAACATTAATGCAAAATTTCAGGGCTTCTCAATGTACATCAAGTTGCTACAATGCTTCCAGAAGGTTTTGTTCCAAGGCTCAACATGAAAATCTCAGATTTAAAGATGAGTTCTTATTTCTCCAGCTGCAGATAATAGTGCATCTGATTCACCACTATTTCTACAGTTTTTAACTGGTGTAACTCCATTGATTTTGATGTGTGTTACATCAGTTTGAAACTGGAGTAACACAGTGGTGAGTGAGTCCCATACCACATATTCCTTGATCACCATGTTGTTCTCAGCATAAGTGGAAGGATAGAAATACTGGCACCAAAGTGCTTGGCAACTTGATATGAGGCTCTGTTGGGCTGGAACCTGTGTCTACTAGGTCCACGGCAATTGCCATATCCACACTACCATCCAACAGCTCTGAAAGAGCAGCCATTGATTGGTTGTAAGCCTTGTGCTGCCACGCATCATACAAGGTGCTGGCCACAAAGGGCATGACTGGCACAAAGGGGACTCCTGGGGTCTGTGATTGGTCCAGCTGAACTACTTAAGGGATAGCAGGAAGTTGTCTGTTGAAGTAGACAGATCCTGAGCTGGCTATGACAGACCTTGCTTCTTTGCCTTGCTTTGATTCTGGCTAACCTCAGCTTTGGTTTCTGAGTTTGGTCATGTATTTTGGCTCTGGGCCCACCCACTTGGCCTCACCACCCATGTCCCAGCCATGACACCTATGTGGTGTCACTGAACTACTTGCCACTTCCATCCACTTCTTCCTGATTGAAAGTAAGTTGGTTGTCATGCAGGAAGGAAGGAAAAGATTTGAAAAAAATCCCCCAAACTCCTTATGGATGTATTGTGTTGTATTAGACATGCCTAATAACCATTACTTCTAGGGTACACTTTTATATCAGCTAGCAAAATTATATAGTCATATGAAGAGACTTATGTATCTTGGGAGTGTAATGTACAACAGTATCTTGGAGAGAGCAAGATAGCATTTGAGGTTTAAATACCTGTGTTCAGTAAGCTTAGGTCCTTTATGGGGTGGGGCTTTGGATCTGTAGAGTGGGCAGGATTAAAACCCTTCCATCCCAAAACAAAGAAGGCATGGAAATCTCTTAATGGAAGCTCTTTGTCTTTCTGGTGCAGCATCTCTCAAGCAAGAATTATGCTACATGGGTACAGCTGTAGCCCACAGAGCTAGCTTTAGCGTTTATTGTATTCAGCAGTAATGTAAGGAACCTACAGGACTGTAATCTATATAAGACACTGGCTTCAGCGGTTAGTTTTAGGGTTGAGACCTATGAATGCTGGCACAGATAAATGGCCTAATGGTCACCTCTAAGTTTTGGGGAACTGGAAATAGAGAGTGTAAGGAGAAATTATGTCCATAAGGACGTCTGTCAACCACGGGAACACGAGCTGTCAAGGTTCCTTCCTCACTCTGAACTTTAGGGTACAAATGCGGGGACCTGCATGGACACTTCTAAGCTTAATTACTAGCTTAGCTCTGGTAACTCTGCCACCATCCAGAAATTTCAGTGTCTGGAGCACTCTCTGTCCCCCAAACCTCTCCCCTCCCTGGGTGGCCTTGAGGACTTCACCAATTCCCTGGTGAATACAGATCCAAACCCCTTGGATCTTAAAACAAGGAAAAATCAATCAGGTTCTTAAAAAGAAAGCTTTAATTAAAGAAGAAAGGTAAAAATCATCTCTGTAAAATCAGGATGGAAAATACTTTACAAGGTAATTGGATTCATATAGCTCAGAGGATCCCTCTAGCCTTAGGTTCAAAGTTACAGCAAGCAGAGGTGAAATCCTCTCAGCAAAAAAGGGACATTTACAAATTGAGAAAACAAAAATAAAACTAATCCGCATTGCCTGGCTGTTACTTACAATTTTGAAACATGAGAGACTGATTCAGAAGATTTGGAGAGACCTGGATTAATGTCTGGTCCCTCTTAGTCCCAAGAGTGAACAACACCCAAAACAAAAAGAGCACAAAGACTTCCCTCCACCAAGATTTGAAAGTATCTTGTCCCCTTATTGGTCCTCTGGTCAGGTGTCAGCCAGGTTTACTGAGCTTCTTAACCCTTTACAGGTAAAAGAGACATTAACCCTTAACTATCTGTTTATGACACGAGCTAACACCAGCTTTTGGATATTTAAGAATAGAATATCTGCAGATGTCTGAACATAAGAGTGCCATGGCAACAAACTCACATATGATAATAAGTTGAGATCATTAATATACTAACCTTTAGAAGAGCACCCAAACATTAGTATGGTGAGGAAATACAAATAAGTCAGACGGGAGAAACCCAGACCGAATATACATTAGACAGAGTGGCATCAGTATAACATATTATAAAAGTTTGTCTGTGTGAAAAGGCTGAAGAGATGTAGCCCTTGGGAAGTACCAAGATGCTGGCCGCTGGTGATGATGAGGAAGCTGATGACGCTGATGAAGATAATGGCTAGCACTTCAGGTTATTCTGTAAGGAGTGGTGTGAGTATATGGATGTTTTGTATTATCTCTATCAAACTTGAAGGGTTATAGTGTTTGTGACTTTCCTAATGTATTAATAAACTATTATAAATATAGAAATGATTCCTGAAGTGTGATTATTGCAACTGTGCACACTGGAATTCCCAGCTGAACAGTAATTTTAATGATACTGCAACTGATCTTGGCCAAGAACCTGTCAACCCTCAGAGTGATAACTGAGAATTCTTAAGTAATCAGTATAATTACTACACAATCCATAGATTGGGCTACATAGTCTCTCTGAAGATCTTCAATAGCAAGCAGCTGCCAAGGAGTGCTGAGAAGCATTTAACCTCCTTCCCTGATTTCTTCACTGAAATCCAGAGGCTGCAGAGTGCTTGATCCTCTGTTCCATGTTAAAACCTTGGAGACCCAGCAAAGATGATCAAGGGAGGTGGAAAGTTATTACAAAGGCAGTACTCTCTCCTTCCATGCAGTCAAATGGTTAAGGTTCTTGTCCATAAGTTTTGGCAGCATGGATAGTCTGACCCTCATTTTATACACAGAATTCACACAGATAGAATTCCTCGATCAACACTGCTGGATCAAGTCCAACATAACAAATACTTTCTTGAAATGAATAAAAAAAACTAAACTAAAACAAAAGCAGTAACAAATGGAAAATTGTTTTGAGCAGTTTAAACAATTTCTTATGTTGGAAATGAAAACAGAATAGCCCTGTGCTGAACCAGCATGCAACTTACAATCCACTGAAAGTAGAAGTGATTATTTTCATTTTGCTATACAGAAAAACACATCAGCAAAGGTAAAAGATACTCGGTGAAAGTGAATTTGATTTTTAAAAAAATCTCAGTTTTAATGAGGTATTATTAGAATTCCAGGCAATGAACTTTAAAAATGTGATTTTCATCTTGGTAGTGTCACTTTCTATGTTTGTTTAGGAAATAAATAATTATTTGCCATAGCTATGTGATGTGGGCAGAAATAAATAGGTATTATAAAAGCTCAGATAGGTAGACAGACAGACACTATCCTAGAACTCATTCATTGCTTATTCAGTATTAACTCAGCTCTATGATTTGGCACATCTTTATTCAGAAAGATGGGCTGATTGCTGACAGCTTTGATGCAATAAAGACTGCTGCAGCATTACTGAAAGAAAGTTATTTAATAAATGTATATTTTCCCATTTTGCTTAAAAGGAATCTGTTTATACGTGCAGCTGCTTTCTGAATAAAATTAATGCCAAAGTAAAGCTTCACATTACAAAGTAAAATGGGACTTGGTTCTCTAATATTAGAATGCAAGGTGTTGTAATGCACCAGGAGGATTGAACTTTGACTCTCTCAGGAACATTGATTCATATAATAAAAGGGTGGGGGGAAAGATAGAAGAGGGCTTTAAAAATGCTAACATCCTCTTTTCACAGCCTAACCAAGCTGCTGTATGGAAAACAGAATAGCAAATATGGTTCAATGTATCTCCAAAACAGAAATACCCCAAGAACTCATCATAAAGTTCAAAACTTGTTCTGAAAGTTTTTAGGAGATATTGAAATCTACAAGTAGGAAGGGAATTATACATACTTTTCCAGTTAGTAGGAACATGTCTTGCTCCTATAGGTGGGTTTAAATTAAGCTGTCCACTGTAGTATTGCATGTAGTAAATCCATGTCAATTACAGTTAGTCTATTTTGCTTAAATACGTTGCCCTCACTGTAAGGAATGTACTTGAGACTTTATAGAGTTGAAAGACAAGTCAGAAATAAACTCAACTCAAAAGAGAATTTTTGAATGTGGAAAAAGAAAAAAAAATCGTATGCTGTTTCCTCAATATGGTTCTCATTTTCTCACTACTGCAGTTACCTTTCCACTGATCCCTCACCATTCATGCTTTCCCAGCACTGAGTGTATTTGGCCTGATCCTCAGAAGTGTCAAAAATACTAGTGGAACCTGAGACGGAGACAAGTGTTTACAGTATTTATAAGTAGCACAGGAGGAGGGAGAAAGGACTTTGGTGATGATCATTCATTAGTAAGATATTATTATAATGAGTTCTCCCTCCCCAGCTAGGGCAAGGTTAGGTGAGTGTGGTTTAATAAAACCAAGGTGAATGTAAAGTGAAACAAAGCAGAGTTCTTCTGAGAAGTGGTGCTGCTGGTTGCCAGTTATAGGGGTGACAAGCCCTGTTATATGAGGGCTCATGTACAAAAGTCAGGAGTCAGCCACCTTAAAGTCATGAGATTGGCTTAAACACCATGAGATTTTAAAAATAAATACATTTGGAAGTCTATTTCCCTTTGAACCTTTACAATTCATATTTTTTTCCTGCAGCTACAAACCTTAAGAACTCCCTTAAAAAAAACTGAAGCTGACATTCTCATGTAATCACCTGACTCCACGAGCTGGGACTTTAAGAAAAACACCATTTAGCATGAGAGAGCGCAAAAGTAGGAAAATGCTGAATTTAAAATGAATTCATTTGGATCTCTCTAACACCACACGATTGAATGCATCTATTTTTCTAAATACCAGCATCTTGCATTCCTTTAAAATGCCTCAGTATGCACATAGTTGAGAGACAAGGAAAGTGAGGTAATATTTTTTATTAGACCACCTTTTTTTTGGTGAGAGAGACAAGCTTTTGAGTTTACAGAGAGCTCTACTTCAGGTCTGGGAAAGGTACTCCTAGATCACAGCTGAATACAAAGTGGAACAGATTGTTTAGAATAAGCAGTTAACACATATTTCAAGGGACCATTCAAGATGAAGTGGCCTGTCAACGCCTCTCCAGTCAAAGCAGGGGAAGGGAGGGAAGGAAAACCCTTCATCTAGCTTTCAAACTACCTCCCAACCTCTCCAAGCTCATCATCAGAAACAAGTTCCCCACAGACCAGGATGCACCAACTCAAAGTGGCACCAGACTGTTCCAGAACAAGATGCAAAATCTATAAACTTATCTCCACTGCTATGATGATCAACAGCTCTCTCCTCACACCCCTTTCAAGATGCATGAGTCCTAAACATACCTAATAACAATACGTGGTGTATCTCATCCAGTGCCCTAAATACCAGTCTTGTACAGTCCCAATCCAGGCTTCTGGCAACAAAAGGTTTAAGGATAACTAGAGCAAATGCCTATGTCCCTGACCATCTTGGCTAACAGCCATTGATGGACTCTATCCATGAGCTGGTTTAATTATTTTTGAATCCAGTTATATTTTTGGCCTTCACAACATCCTCTGGCAATGAGTTCCACAGGTTGACTGAGCATTATGTTAAGTACTTCCTTAGCTTTGTTTTACTGCCTATTAGTTTCAGTGAGTGATCCCTAGTTCTTGTGTTATGTGAAGGGATAAATTACACTCCCCTATTCACTTTTTCCACACCATTTGTGATTTTATAGATTTCAATCATATCCTTCTTAATCTTCTCTTCTCTACTCTGAATAGTCAGTGTCTTTTTAATCTCTCCTCATATGGAAGCTGTTCCATACCCTTAATCATTTTTGTTGCCCTTCTCTGAATTTTTTCGAATTCTAATATATTTTTTGTTGAGCTGGGACAAACCATAACAGCACGCAGTATTCAATGGGTGGCATACAATGGATTTATATAGTGCCATTATGATATTTTCTGTCTTATTATCTCTCTCTTTCCTAATGGTTCCTAAGACTGTTAGCTTTTTTGCCTACCACTGCATATTGAGCAGATGTTTTCTGAGAACTATCCAGGATGACTCCAAGATCTTTCTTGAGCGATAACAACTAATTTAGACTCCATAATGTTGTATACACAGTTTGGATTATGTTTTCAAATGTGCATAACTCTGCATTTATCAGCACTGAATTTCATCTGCCTTTTTTCGCCCAGAGACCCAGTTGTGAGATTCCCTTGTAACTCTTCACAGTCAGCTTTGGACTTCAGTATCCTGAATAATTTTGCGCCATCTACAAATTTTGCCACTGCTCTGTTTTCCCTTTTTTCCAGATCACTAATGAATGTGCTGAAAGGTAATAGTTCCAATAAATATCCTTGCTGGACCCCATTATTTTCCTCTCTCCACTGTGAAAACTGACCATTTTTCCTTGCTTTTGTTTCCTATCTTTTAAACCAGTTACTGATCCATGAAAGGGCCTTACCTCCCATAGGTGCCAACTCCATAGGTGTTCCAGGGCTGGACTACCCAAAGGGAAAAAATGGTGGGTGCTGAGCACCTACCAGCGGCCGCCCATCAGCATCTCCCTCCCCCTCCCCACGATCAGCTGTTTCACAGCATGGAGGAGTCTCTTTGGGGGAGGGGGCAGAATGGAGTGGGATGGGGGTGGAGCACGGTCTGGGGAAAAGCCGGGGGGTCGAGCACGCCTTGGCACATTGTCAGCGCTGGTGGAAAGTCGGTGCCTGTGTTCCCTCTTATCCTATAACTGCCTAGTTTGCTTAAGAGCTTTTGGTAAGGAACCTTGTCAAAGGCTTTTTGAAAGTCCAAGTACACTATATTCGGTGGATCACTTGTGTCTACATGTTTGTTGACACCCACAAAGAATTCTAATAGATTGATGAGGAATGACTTCCCTTTACAAAAGATGTGTTGATTCTTCACCAACATATTGTGTTCATCTGTCTGTTCAATAATTCTGTTCTTTACTATAGTTTCAACCAATTTGCTTGTACTGAACTTCAGCTTAATAGCCTGTAATTGCCAGGATTGCCTCTGGGGCCTTTAAAAGAAAATCAGTGTCACATTAGCCATTCACCAGTCATCAGGTACAGAACTACTATAAGGGGTAGATTAAATACCACAAGCAATAGTTCTGCTATGTCACACAGAGTTCCTTCAGAACTCTTGGGTGAATATCATCTGGTCCTCATAACAGAAGTGTGGTGGCTAGGAAAGTGTTGAGAGCCATCCACTGACTGTCACACAAAATAGTCCTGTTATGGTTAAGTCACTGGACTGGGATTCAGGAGATCTAAGTTCTGTTCCCAGCTCTGTCATATACTCTGTGTGTGACTCTGAGCAAATTGCTTAGGTCATAGATGGACCCTAGCAATTTTCCCCCTCACCAGCTCTACACTCTCAAATGAAACTGACAGAGAAAAATGATAAAAGACAAAAACATCCTATCACTAAGGCTGTGAGTCTGTTATGGAAGTCATGGATTCTGTGACTTTCCATGACCTCCGTGACTTCTGCAGCAGCCGATGCTGGCTCAGGGGTCCAGTGGGTTCAGGCTGGCTTTCCAGAGTTGAATATTTTAATGATTTCCAGTTACTGCCCTTTCATGTAAATTTCATCAACTTGAAATAAGTCCCAAATGTAGAACTGGGATCTAGATTTGGGTCCACAGGGTAAACCCTACAACCAAAAGTTCAGAAGTGTTCAGTTTTGTGGGTGTGATGTTTGCCAATCTATGCTTATTATCTGTATTGTCTGAAAATTCTTCACTTTCTGTTCTGCTTTTCCCAAATGGGCCATTAAGGCAAGAGCAATTAGATCAGTTCATCTTGCCCCACACTGAAAGATATTCAAAGTTTGCTAGTCCACCCTGCTTTGCACCTCTTAGGGCAGGTCCACACTACAGGGCTAAGTCGACCTAAGGTATGCAACTCCGGCTACATGAATATCATAGCTGGAGTTGACGCACCTTAGATCGACTTATTGGACTTATCTTATGCTTCTCATTCCGATGGAGATATGTTATACCAATAAAAACTATCAGGATCTTATTAAAGGGGACAAGACATTTGTCACATTTATTGTAAATACCATAATAAAAGATAACAGCAAACAATGTTGTTTGGTTACTTATTCCTATGATTACTTATATATATATATATATATATATAGTATAATATAATATATCCATTCACAAAATCATTATACAAGTTCTGTATAGATATTATAGTTACCAGCCTAAAGTTGCTTGTGACAGAATACTGGCCAGGTACCCTGTACACAAGAGTGGAGCCAAGTCCGGGTCAGGTGCACCTGATGCTCCTGGAGGCCTGGCAGCAGAACCACAGACTAAAGTCCTCAGTCTTCAGAGTCCAGTTTTATAGGGATTTTTCCCTATGTTAGTTCATGGGAGTTGTTTCATTCTGCTGTTGCTAGATCAATCAGCAGGTGGCTGGCTCCATTCTGTCAGGTGTTCTGTTTAGGTGCTTGGGGTGGATTCCAGTTCACCCTCCGGGGGTCATCTGGTTGATTCCACTTGACACCTTCGGCCGACACTGAATTCTTCAGCTTGGTAACTCCCTAACCATTCATTCATTATTTAAACTAGGCACTCATTCACATACATTTCCTATCTTAATCCCATCTATTTCATTGTCTCTTTAACTTCGGGGTGTTACCAATTTATGTGAGACTCCCTGCCTTTTATCATTCAAAAATAAAGTGAAATGAAAACTTACAGAGGGTAGGGTTTTCTATCTATGTACTATAACAGCTACTGTTTTGGTTCACAGCGGCCGTTACAAAGTAAAGTAGCCGTTACAAAGTGTCACTTAGAGAACGGGCACTTAGAGTCAATCAACGTTTAAAAGTTTTATACAAAGTATTTCTTTAAACAGGCTTCACACAGACACAGCTGGTGGCTTGCAGGTTAGAGGCTAAATCTCGGGAATCACATTTATTTCTAATATAAACCTTTAGTTATAAAGTATCAATTAACAATAAATCATTTTTATATAACCCATGTTTAATATAAACCTTCTTTAATACCCCTACAGTACTGGAGTCGATGTGAAACGATCAGCGGTTGATTTAGCAGGTCTTCACTAGATCCACTAAATTAAACCTGCAGGGGACTGATCACTGCATGTCAATCCCCCAATATGCATGAATAGGTTTAAACTTTCTGAAGTGGACACAACATTTCTTGACTCCACTATTCCCCCTTCAAATATAAGAGTGGGTTTGGGCTCCAATACATCCTCCTTTTGTATCATTGCTACCTCTTGTCTAGAAATGCATACATGAGTTTGGGGTTTTTGATAAATTCAGACAAGATTTAGCTTTAGTATATCCTTGCTGCTTCCAACAGTTTGGAAATATTTTTTGGAACAAAAGGACATGCAAGTTTTAAAAAAAAAAAACACACTCAGCCCTTCCTCCTTACTTCCTGGCAGTGGCATTGCTACACACACCCTCAAACTGCCACCCTCCACCCCCAATTTGCATTTAAGATATCCCATTTTAGCTGTTTCCCTCCAACTGTTACCGTTTGTTTCGACAGTTCCCTTTGCAACAGTTTTCCTCTGGCTGGCTGGCTTCTAATATCTTTACTTTTTAGGTTTGCTCTTCATCATGACCCTAATGCAGTGCATTTACACTACACTCAGGAGGAGATGAATAGCAAGTCTACCAGATAAATGGCCATAAGCTCACAGCCTTTAAGAGACTTATTCATTGGAGTAACAATATTAGCCTGCAAGGGCACTTTCAAAAGCTTTTCATGTTTTTTTCCATTCCCACTTCCAATCTCTATTATTAGGTGATGTCACTTCTAGGCGGTAAGGGCTTTTGGACACTACTAACTTGGGAAGAATTTATACTTGTGACCTTGAACTGAAAAAGTTTTATATCACATGACAAGTGCTTCAGCCATTCAATCTATTTAGTCACTCACAATATTTAAGGTCATTTCATTTTCTCCACAACTTATGCATGCCGCCCTTTTGCATTTTGACCCTAGTGGCTGCTTTCAAGGAGGAAAAGGCTATCAGGGATGAAAAACATAAGACCGTTGATGTAATTGTTAGTGTTTTTTTTAAATCGGTGTCACTTTGTTCAGTGGTATATAAACAAAGGGAAAACATACTCCCTCCTGCAAGGAATTCAACATCTAAAGGTCAATCCACAGTTGAAGGCCCCCTGTTCCATACTTGCATGCAATTACCAGTGGAGGTGTGGATGCAGATACCTAGAGCACAATTTGCTATCACTTCAGGTATGTCTACACTGTAATTAGACACCCATGGATGGCCTGTGCCACCTGACCCAGGTTCATGGGGCTTGGGCTAAGGGACTATTTAATTGCAGTGTAGATGTTTGGGCTGGAGCCTCAGCTCTAGGAGCCTGTGAGGTCAGAGGGTCCCAGAGCTTGGGATGCAGCCTAAACCCAAATGTTTATACCACTGTTAAATAGCCTCTTAGCCTGAGCCACACAATCCCAAGTCAGCTGGCATGGACCAGCTGTGGGTTTCTAACTGCAGTGTAGATATACCCTTAGACTTTATAGGTTAAAATCCTGCTGTACACCCTCGTTGAAATAAACAGGCTTTTATGGGTGTAAATAATGAATTGGACCCTAGAAGGTGTCCAGACCAACTGAACCAAGATCAGATTTTGGTTATATCAAAGTAAATCTATAGTAACTTCACTGCTTTAGTGGAGGAACTCCTGATTTATGCTGTGATAATGGACAGCAGTTCTGTGGAATTATAACAAGTGACTATGAATAATTAATCTCCTTTTTCACAAGATGGTAATCAAAGTGCAGTTCACGTGGGGTAGCTGTAACTAGAAAATCAGAGTTTCTTAGTGGCCCTCCAACTCTCATATCTAGTGCCTAGTATAACAAACATTAACTAATAAGATACAAATGGATGTACAGCCACTGCAATAATCCATACACCATAGTGGAATACCACAGCTCAGTCTCCCACCACCATTTCTTTTAAGATACTGATTTTTGGCTTACTAAACTCCAACTCTTCCTCTATTCCTAGTACAGATTCATTTAATTGGGAGTCTTGGGGTCAGATCCCAGACATGAAAGTGGGTGCTGCTGATGCAGACGCTCCAGTAAAGTCACAGAAGCTATTGAGGCTGAACCAAACATTGGTACTGCAGTAGCTTTTCTTACACTGCCTATGATTTAGCCCCTACCCAAGCAAATGCTTTTGTTATGGGGAAAAAAACAAAAACAAAAAAACACTAGCCAACAATGTGGTGATTGGATCTACCTTAGATGCTTACATTTTCCCTGTCTCCTGCATCTGTGTTTTAACTGATTAAGCCCTTTTCGACTTTTTCTTTGTCAGTATTCCACAACTGTGTTGTAAGAATGTTTCTCACGTGTCGTTCTTTCCCCTTCAGTGTTTTTATTTTGATCAAACTCAAACCAGAATGTGACCGAAAGGAAAATAAATCAAATTCAGATGATTTTGCCCACTGATTGGATACGTTTTGTGTTTGTTCATGTTGTCTCCTAGAACAAGTCCTCTCATAGCCTGAGCAGTGAGAAGATTTCAGCAAGGAGGGAGAAAAGAGAAACACCCTAGGGCCGCATCAGAGGTTTCAGCTTGCTAGCCCTCACGCTCACCCTTCGTTCACGTTCCCTTACCAGCATGCCCTGAACCTCTGTGGAGCTACTGGAAGAGACAACGAGGGGAAGGGCATAAGACATGGAATGATAGGGTAGATTTCCTGCCAGTGTCACAGTGGACTGGCTATTTCTGCTACATTCAGGAGCGAAGATAATTCTTACCTTATCAATGCTGCAACTTAGTGTCCCACAATTGCTGCTCCTATCTCTTTCCTTGGGTTAAGTTAAGAAGAGGTTTGTAGATATGATGTGGTGTTGGAACTCCAGTTAATCTCTCCAGGCTGTCCTACTTCTTAAAAGGTGATAGTGGACACATACTGTCTCAGTTCTTGCTGAACATTTTTATTAGAATTGATTCAATAGAGTTTCAGCCTATTTAAACCATATCACAGTGTTTTGTTGTCTTACCACGTTGAAGGTTACTTGCTCTCTTCTTCCCAGTTGTTCTACAGAGTTCCCAAATCCATGTAAATGTCGATCCATAATAAATTTCTCAGACAGTATGAGGAAATAGCTTTAGCTAGAACCATTAATCCAAGAAACTTCCCCCCCCCCGCCCCAACCACACCCCTTAGCCTGACACAATTGCTGAAAGATCAGGTAAGATGCAATTCTCTTCTGAACAAACCCTGGTTTGGATTTTGCAAAAGGAAAACCCCCAAGTGACAAGAATTTGAGTCTCCATCCCTAAACCTCACATCTCTAGCATTTACCCTTTGAACTTCTTTCCTATGTGATATACAAGCCTGCAAGGAAAGTGCAGCAGTCACATTTGATTGTAGTACATGAAAGCAGCTTGTAGGAATTAATGTGATATGACTTCAGCCAGCTTTAGTGTGTTAAAGTTTTCTTCTGACAAAAGATCTCTTTTTAGGATGTTAGAAAAAAAATGTTGGTTATATCTTTTCTGAGATTCTGCCTCTTGTAGTACAGAATGGAAATAAATAGCTATTTGCTTCAAGAATAATTTGTGATCTGAATACATTTAGAACTACCCTGTATTGTATATTTAACAAGAGAAATTTGAAAGTCCAGAATGATGTGATTCAAAATGTCATAAAACAGCAGCTGGATCAAGTCATTCTAGCATGAGCAGAATGTCAGGAATTATAAAAAAAAAAAAAGTTTTAAAACTCCTGGAGACAAGATTTTCTTGGAAACAATTTTCTGATGCTTTTGCAGCAAAGCAGAGTTTGATAGAAAAAGTCTTTTCAGATTCAAATTTGGGAAATTAAAAAGTATACCACATTTCAAAATATCTTGCAGGAGATTTGTCCTTTTCTGACTTTTCCACAGAATTAAGTTTTTCTAGAACTTCCCCCACAACAATAGCAGGCTTGTAATATGTCCTTCAACCCAAGATAAAAACTCAAGTTGCTGGAAACCACTATGCAATATAAGGATGACAAATGACAGTGAAACCACGGAGGGGAATATATGCAAATGAAGATTCCATCCTGCTCCATGCAGAATGCATGCACAATACAAAGGTCAGATTTTCTGTTTTCCTAGAGTCTGGCTTTCCTTGCAGCTCACATAGCAACAACAGAATATAAACCTCTTCCTAAGCTTCCCTGAAAACTTGGCTGTTCCTAGAGTTTCCCCATAACTCCAACCCCTCTCGCATCTTGGTATTGTCACACTGAGGTGTAGGTTGTCTTGCCTAGTGGTTGGAGCAGAACTGGCAGTATAGTCATGAGGTGAGGTTATCAGTGCCAGGAATCAGAAACCAGAACAGAACCCAACAACAGAGCCTGAGCTGTGGCCAGAAGACAAGCCAGTGGTCACATCCAGGAGTCAGGAGTTCAGAGGTAGGCAAGGATTAGGGCTGGAGTGGAGCACAAAAGGGTTAGAAGGGCTGGAGAGGAAGCAAGTATGCCAAAGCTGAGATGTGTAATACATTAAACATACACTATGGTGCTGTTGCTACAGGGCTTAAATGATGATTTGTTGGCTCTTCTGATCCATCAGGGAACACAGTCACTTAGGGAGGGTCTGTTGGATCCAGCCATGTTCACTGGGTTGCTAGATGACTGAGCCTAGAGGCAGATGAGTTCCTGGCAGGTATGAGATAAGACGTCCCTGTCACTGTGACAGCAGTAATTAAATAGCATTTTTATGGAGGGTTCAAGCATGTAACAAGAAAACAAATCAACAGATGAGCCCTGTATTTCAATGCCATCTAGTTACAGTGAATTTATGCATGGTCTGCCAAAGCTGCTACCATATTATACTTCTCCACTGACATGGTTACTGCTCTCCTCATCTGCCATACATGGCCAACTATAGAGCATTGTGGCTACAGTGAAAGTATAAAAACGGATGGTACATGCTCCCAGCTGGTATGTGGTGTGGTCTCTGTAACAATCCCTTCCAGAATCAGAGTGTTTGTCTTGTTGAACACATTCAGCTGTACATGGCAGACTTCTCCCCCATCTTTCTGTACTAGCAATGGTTTAAGGGTCTTAAGTCTCTCCTGTAATCCCTTTCCCACATACACACTTCTGGTCTTCCCCTTCCCAGCCCAGGCTCTCTCACACTGGCTCTCAATCATCACTCTTTTGCTCCAACCTCCAATCTCTCACCTCCAACATCAGTCACAACCTCTCTTCCTCCTCTCTGTAGGCGTGTGGACTCACCCCACAGTGCCTCCTTCTGGTCATCTGGGGAATTAGCTCATTCCAGTGTCCAGAGCGCCCTCTGCAGGCCTGTGATCCGCCTTTCAGCTACTGGCCCCTGTGTCCCTCTCAGGACCCCGGTGCCCCTTTAACTGGGTCTCCCCCTCCCAGGGGAACCCCCACCCCATTATCTCCACTTTGCCTCAGTATTGGCTACTGCCCAGTCTCCACCTAGCCCCTGTTCACTGGGGCAGACTGCAGTATCAGCCACTCATCAACAGCAAAGGGGTTTGGACCTGCTGCCTTTGCTTACCCCTGGGCTGCCTCCTGCAACCCCCAGTACCTCTTGGCCCAATGCTAGGCCGCAGGCTGGGGCTTTCCAGGCTGGAGCTACCCAGCTCCTCTGCCTTTCCCCAGCCCTCCTCCACTCTAGGTACCTTGTCTAGTTCCCTGCAGCCAGGCCCTTCTCCCTCTACAGGCAGAGGGAGAGTGTTTGGGCTTCTGGCTCACAGCCTCTTATAGGGGCCAGCTGGGCCTGATTAGGGCATGGCCCCAGCTGAGCCCACTTTCCCTAATCAGCCCAGGCTTCTTGCCCCAGCTACAGCCCTCTCCTGGGCTGTTTTAAGCCTCGAAGGGCAGAAGCGGGTAATCACCCCACAACACTCCCCTACAGCCTTAGAACTTCCTCCTACTCCGTATCCTGATCTCCTAACCCCCCCCCCCCCACACACACACACCCAACCTCCCTCAATGCAACACCCACTCAACATCCTTCCCCTCTGCAGGCAGGATCCTCAGAAATATTCCCAACTGTGACACTAGCGTCTGTTCTCTGCTCTCCTACTTTTCCATTACATTTTGGCAGAGCCTTGCCCTTCACATTCCACACTTAGTTTTTTCTGGGACACAACATCCATGAAGGGAAGGAATAGGCAGAGAAAAGTCCTCATCTGTAATGTATGCCTGCTTTTCTGTCCCAGCTCTGCAGGGGAAACTTGCGCCAGAGAAGCCTCTTCCCTTTGAGGGACTGGGGCTCCCTCAGCCAGGTTTTGATCTCAGATGATCATCACTGTATAACTTGAAAAAAGTCCAGAGCCTACATGCATAAATGCAGCATCGCATTTTGTCTCACATGAGATATTAGAATTTGATCCTTCCTCACTCCCTAATCTTGTTAAATCCTATAATTTCTTTGTTCTTCTCCCCTGCTTATAAAAAATCCTTTCCCTGTATAATAGAGTATCCTTTAGGTCTTCCTGGGTATCTAGTGAGGGAAACAGAGCATCTGGAACTCTATAAGCATTTTACATAACAAACCAACCCTCTAAGGTTCCACTGGTAGAATTTTTGGCTTTTCCCCTGTTTTGTGAGAAGGTGAAAATATATCACGTAGCTAAAGAGAAGGAATTAAGGATGAGAGAAGCAAGCATTTTAGTGGAATTATAATGAGTGCAAGCAATTTAAAAAGATGTAACCTCACTTCATTTAATATAGTTTCACAGGCTCTCTCAGAGGCTTCTCTGTTGAAATATACACTAACTCAGAAAATGTTATTTTTTAAAATATTGTGTGCATGAGTGCACACGCAATATGAGTGCTCGTCAAAGTAGCTGGTTTAACAGCTTCACATAAACAGTAAAAAAATAAGCAACAGCAATACAGGTATCTCATCTTGACTCCACAGGTGTGCCTCAGCCCTGACCTGCTTTGACACCTTGAGGGTTGAGAATATAATTCCTTTTCCTTCTGAAACTGACAAGGGTGATAATTAATATGAACTTTGTTTTATATGTACAAATGCCCATGAGGAAGTGAATTGAGACTACAAATCCATTTCATGTACGCCATCAGAATAGCCATCAGATTATAATAACTTTATGACACTACTGACCTGAGCTGAATTTGAACTGGCAACCTGCAAATGAAAGATTCCATATCTCATTAATGGTCCTCTGTGCCAGTTTTTATGAAGCGCTACCATGTAGACACATAACTATAACTTTTTTTTTCTCTTCTCAGTGCAGAAGCCAAAAGGTATTTTTTAATTGAATCATCTCCTCAATAATTGTAAACATAATCTCATATTTAAGTTCCAGGAGTTACATAAAAGAAAGAAGTTTCTTTCCATAACCAAACAATTTAAAAGGTTCACCTCCCTTAAAGACAGGAGAATGTAATGTGACAGAAGTATGACTTGTTTACCTTAAACTATAACTTTTTTTTTCCTTCAAGTTTTTATTCTAAGGCTAACAATTAAAAACAAAACCAAAGGACACATTCTTGGAAGCTAAGTTGTCATTTTACCTCTAACTCAACACTGACTTATAAAGACATTTACTAATATATAAAGTTTCTCTTAACTTGCCTTTACTTTGTAGTTTTCTTCTATGACTGGACTGAGGATATTCATTATTAAATAGGTTAGAGCAGGGGTAGGCAACCTATGGCATGCGTGCCAAAGGCGGCATGTGAGCTGATCTTTGTCTGTTACAGCTGTCCCCCTGCTAGAATTCCTTTTTCCCCTTCTCCTTTCTGTTTGTCCTGTGTGGCCGCCCCTCCTGGCCATTGTGCTAACTAAAGTCACAGCCCTATTCATAGGGATGGCTTGTACAGACTAACTGGAGCCACTGCCCTGCCTAGGGAGGGGGCTTAGTAATGTGTTCGGGGTTTTAATAGTGTTTTCTGGTTACAATACAGTTTGTAACCATTGACACTGACGTTAATGTACCAGGTAGCTAACAATTTCTATGTAAAGTCGATGTGTTCACACGCAGGCAATAAACCAACGTACAGTTATGGTGGCCAAATGTGTTACAATAACCAACTCACTTTAGGTTGAAATGTGTCTACAGTTGGTGTGTTAAATGTAAAATTTAGTATGTTTAGAGAGAGAAAAGAGTTTTCAACCAATGGCGTGTTCATGCTTAGATTCTCTTAGTAATATAATTGAGTTTGGCAGCAGTTAGGAGCAGGTGGACACTAAGGGAATGGGATTAAAAGATGAGAGAGAAAGAAGGTTACGGTGGTTTTAGTGAGAATGATGGTTGGGGTTATGGGGAGATGACACATGAGCAGATGAGAGGAGGGAGATTTTTAAACTCTAGGGAAGACACAGAGAGCAGACGGCTGCAAGTTTAACAGCAGAGAGACTCAACGAACGTGACTGGGTGAGTCGGTGTGGGGAGGTCACGGCTCAAGCTTCAGGTGGAGGTTAGTTTGCGGCAGCGGGGAAGACGATTAACACAATTTTACAGAACACAGCAATATCTTTAATTATATCTAACTTATCAAGACTACATAAATTTAGCACCAGTAAATAACACAATGCAACTTTTATTTTTTACTAACTTACAGTGGTTTCATATCACCATTTCTTTACTTTTACTACAAAAATTCTCTTAACTTAACTTAACCACAAGCTTCAAATGCCATTACAATCT
>NC_133775.1:83729821-83736504 GCF_003597395.2 Chelonoidis abingdonii
AGATTGTAATGGCATTTGAAGCTTGTGGTTAAGTTAAGTTAAGAGAATTTTTGTAGTAAAAGTAAAGAAATGGTGATATGAAACCACTGTAAGTTAGTAAAAAATAAAAGTTGCATTGTGTTATTTACTGGTGCTAAATTTATGTAGTCTTGATAAGTTAGATATAATTAAAGATATTGCTGTGTTCTGTAAAATTGTGTTAATCGTCTTCCCCGCTGCCGCAAACTAACCTCCACCTGAAGCTTGAGCCGTGACCTCCCCACACCGACTCACCCAGTCACGTTCGTTGAGTCTCTCTGCTGTTAAACTTGCAGCCGTCTGCTCTCTGTGTCTTCCCTAGAGTTTAAAAATCTCCCTCCTCTCATCTGCTCATGTGTCATCTCCCCATAACCCCAACCATCATTCTCACTAAAACCACCGTAACCTTCTTTCTCTCTCATCTTTTAATCCCATTCCCTTAGTGTCCACCTGCTCCTAACTGCTGCCAAACTCAATTATATTACTAAGAGAATCTAAGCATGAACACGCCATTGGTTGAAAACTCTTTTCTCTCTCTAAACATACTAAATTTTACATTTAACACACCAACTGTAGACACATTTCAACCTAAAGTGAGTTGGTTATTGTAACACATTTGGCCACCATAACTGTACGTTGGTTTATTGCCTGCGTGTGAACACATCGACTTTACATAGAAATTGTTAGCTACCTGGTACATTAACGTCAGTGTCAATGGTTACAAACTGTATTGTAACCAGAAAACACTATTAAAACCCCGAACACATTACTTAAAAGAAACCCCTCCCCAATTGTCTACCTTAACAAACCCCATACCCCTCACTATTGAATTTTTCCTGTTTTTGCATTTTCTTAATAAAGTTTATTTTGCACCCCACCAGTGCAGTAGTTGTCCCCCAAGATCCCCTACCTGCTGGCCGGGTCAATCTTCAGGGGCATTCAGACTGCCTAAGTCCTGGCCACTGGTCCAGGGGGCTCTTCATTTTAATTTAATTTTAAATTAAGCTTCTTAAACATTTTAAAAACCTTATTTACTGTATATACAACAATAGTTTAGTTATATATTATAGACTTATGAAAGAGACCTTCTAAGAACATTAAAATGTATTACTGGCACGTGAAATCTTAAATTAGAGTGAATAAATGGAGACTCGGCACACCCTTCTGAAAGGTTGCTCACCCCTGGGTTAGAGGATCATTCACTCCTACATACTGGAGAAAAGTATAAAAGAAGTTGGCAAAAATGTGCAAGTCACTCAATCCAATTAATCAGAAAGTCAAATAGGCAGATCTTTTTAGGGGTTCATTTTTTTCTAAAGCAATTTGTATTAATTGCTATTCTAAAGTACAAATATAATTAGTATTCCTCATGACATAGTAATGATCCAAGTTCTATATTTCTAGAAACCCACCACAGATTGAGCCAAAATCCTTAGTTGGACAAAACTTCACTGGCATCTTTTTCAAGGGAAAGGAGGAGAACGTCTCCTAAGACCTTGACACAACCCGAGCCATTTATCCTTGGGTCTCACCCAGGAACCTTAGTGAAACTTTTATTTGTTTTTTAAAGCCTATTGTTCAAGGGTTGGAGTCATTAGAGCAGGGGTTGGCAACCTCTGGCACGTGGCTCACCAGGGTAAGCACCCTGGTGGGCCGGGCCAGTTTGTTTATCTGCCACATCGGCAGGTTCGGCCGACTGTGGCTCCCACTGGCCCTGGTTTGCCGTTCCAGGCCAATGGGGGCAGTGGGAAGCACCATGGGCTGAAGGACGTACTGGCTGCGGCTTCCCACTGCCCCCATTGGCCTGGGATGGCAAATTGCGGCCAGTGGGAGCTGCGGTCAACCGAACCTGCTGATGCGGCAGATAAACAAACTGGCCTGGCCTGCCAGGGTGTATACCCTGGCGAGCCGTGTGCCAGAGGTTGCCGACCCCTGCACTAGAGGATAAACAAGTGTGTGTATGTGCATGTTTATCAAGCAATTTTTAAATAATTCAGCTGCACAATGTAACTAGTATTTATATACATTTTCCAGATAAACAGAGAGATTTTAACGCTAAGTTCAAGGTCACACCGCAAGATGCATCAGAGATTAAAACAATCCTGGCTCCTAATTCTCTGCTCTAAGTAGTAGACTAATGAATCCCAATCTTCAAGTGTATTGTGTATGGGCATGGTCCCATATCACAGACTAAGACTGTCAGTCAACATCACCATAACATCTTGTGCCACATTACTGTACTAATATTGTTTTCTTTCTTTTCCTCTCCTCTTTGGCTTGCATTCTGTTTTATCACTCTTCTCCCTTCCTGTATTTTTCATATTTTATGCATTTTGTCTTTCCTTTTGCTACCCCCCCACTAGTGGTTTCCCTCTCACCTAAAAGCTGGATACTAAATTATGTGTTCTCACAAGCTGAGTGCCACAGGAGCAGCTCTGGAGAAATTTGGGCCATTTGGCAACAAGTTTTGATGGGTCATCCCTGATCCCAAACTGGTGAGTCATCTGAAGTAACTCCCTGCCAATTCCAAAATTAGCATGTGCCTATCAATCAGGACCCTGACAAACTACAAGCGAGGGCCTAACTTGGAAACTCCAAAGCAAGTTTAACGGCTTCTAGTGGAAGCAGTCCCTCATATCTGCTCAACATTGCTACCTGGCCAGGAGAGTTGCCAAGCGCCTGGTAGCTCTGATAGACTGTGCTAGCCTGTGCCCATTCCTTCCCCAGTCTCCGCCAGTCCCCCAGCTATCCTGATACTAATCCTTCAGTCCTTACTACTACTGCTAATAATAATCATTTGCCTAGTGCTTTACTTCTACAAAGTGCTTCACAGACATCTAATTAATTCTGATAATCTCAATATAATGAACTGTAATCAAATGACACTGTCACATAAGGAACAGTGAATGGAACCGAGACGCCACTTGTTAGTAGAAAAAGCAAAATTATTAGAATTGTTTTTGATATGTGTTCTGAAGCTCCTTGGTAAAAATACAGAGATCTGTCTTCCAGAGTTTTACATGGGAGCTTGAGTACTGGGGCAGCTGAACACTAAGTATTTGACTATTTCAATGATGATGAGCATAGTATGAATGCATAGATATATAGACAGAACACTTCCCCCCATCCAAAGCGCTAAACATGCAGTTATATCTTAAACAATGCATATTTACATATTCAGACCGCTACTGCTGTAATACACTATTATTTAGAGACATAGTATCAAATGTTAGCAGTACGTGTATTTCACCTTGGTACATTAGTCTTATCCTACTGATTACTAAACATAAACCAGAATTAGATTGCTCCAGCTGGGATGGAGTTCTCTTCACAAGCTTCAAGGCCATACCGAGCTGAACTGGAGATAAACTACATCTCTGTAACAATTTATTTCAGCAGATAAGCCTCTCATTCTGCATTTTTTGCAAGTTTTTCTGCAGCATGCTGGAATCCAACTGGAAATAATATACATATATAAGTAATATAACAGGGGTGCACCAAATCGCTAATTGTATTATCTGGTTGAATACCAATTAACTGGAAATGGCATTCAGACACAGCAGAATTTGAAGCAGAATAGAGAAAGCAGCAATAAAAGATGCAGTCATGTGTATTATATTTGATCACTTACGACAGCTGCATTTTAGTAATATGAACCAATACCAATTGTCAACATTGTAACCCCACAAAACAAGTCATAGTAGGATATAACTTTTTCCATAATATTTTGTCATAATGACATTATGTGGGGGGAGGTGGGAGGGAGTGGGAAAACCAAAACAAAACCTACACTGCAGATAGAACATGTTTTAATAATTGTAATTAAAGTCTGATATTACAATTTTCCATAACAACATCTTGGTAATTAAATCTATTCTGGAAATAATTACTTTTTCCTCTGTAAAGTTTGTGTGTGCTTGCCTTTTTTTTTTTTTTTAAAAAGTAGATTCATACATGTTGGAAAGACAGAAGAGATCTTATGCTCTTTTCTTTTAAATTCTGTTGACCTAGAAGGTTAAGATAAAAGTCAGTCTCCATGATGATATTCATTGCTCACTTTTTCAAGCTAACTTTGTTCATAGTGACAAAAAGATATGATAGTTTTAAAAAATACAGTCTGTGAGAGTAAGGAATGAGAACAAGAACACTCCTAAAGGACAACGGACTTGATCCAAAGTTCACTGAAATCAAATGGTATCAATGGCAGCTTTGGCTAACCATCTGACTTTTTTTCTCCCCCATCAAGTTGTATGTACTAAATATTAAAATTTAAGGTGAGATTCCAGATTAAGTGTGGCTTTGAACAGATATTCAACGCATCCCTAGTGGCCGATCTATTTACATTTTTTTTAAAAAAAAAAAAATCTGCAACAGCATGTAAACAGCACTTTTATAAATTTAGTCTCACTATCTTCAGTTCAAGAGCTACTGTTTCTAAGTCAAAATCAAATATCCACTTTCCGCAATTCAAGGTAGGGAACTTTTAATTTTAGAAAGTTAAGGGCAATCCTGTAGCCTTGACCAACCAGAATGCAACATTTATAAACTAGGTCTGCAAGTAGAATGCAGCAACACAAATTCAAACAACATGTTGACAACTTCAGTGTATTAACTGAAGAACAGTGAGGTGGACAAGGGGACAGTGCATGTTATTTGACACTGGCTTAATAGCTGGTTTCTAAGTGAAACACACAAAAAACCAAACCAAAACAAAGCTTGATTCTGGGATGAGCACAGAATACAGGTCAGGAAGAGGTGCAGAAGTAGCATAAAGATCACCGCCTTCCCTTGATCCTGCTACCTCTGTCTATGTGGCAATTAATTGCCTTGGGCTATGTTAGAGCAACCTCTAGACAGCTTTAACATATCAGGAAGCAACAGAAACAAGGAGCCAAAAATCTAAGGTGAGGCCAGTTTGGGATATCCTCTTTTCCTCTACTGCACTGATAGGATGCAGGGTGAGGGACATAACAGACCATAGAGCAGTTTGATGCCTCTGGAGTGGCACCTTTAGATGGGGCATTTTTTCCTGCACAGGTTAACCCATCTCCATGGTTGCACAAGGAGAGGTACTGTCTCAAAAAAGGCCAATCCTAAGCTACATAGGCCTTTATGGGTCAAAGATAGCATCCTGAATTACACCTGGAAACAAACTGGAAGCCATCACATATCACAAAGCACAGTTGTAATGTGCTCCCCATGAGACAACAGACACCAGCCACTTTATACACTATGTGAAATTTCTTAAGACATCTTTAAACACTGTGCATTGCAGCTATCCAATTTTGATATGAGAAAGACATGATTAACTGAAGAGAGATCTGCAAAGGTCCAAAAAAAAGGGGTCAAACCTTATAGCCAACCTCAAATGGGGGTTGGGGCAAAACCTTGGCCGCTCCTGCTATCAATTCATCGAGCAGATGGTGATCAATAGCAGGCCACTGGTATACAATGGTAACTTGTGAAGACAAAGCTGAGGAGAGGGCATTTAAAAGAGCTACTCTCTCTATAGTCAAAATAAAAAGACCATGATAATTCCCTAATAAGCTATCAACAGAGTGGCCTATCAGGCAGACTGCTTTTGACAGTCTTTCCTGAGGTGCTGACTTTCTGGTTTCCCAGGGAGTGCTCCACCTCCACACTACCCCTTTCTTTGAGGTCCCACCCCACCCCTTTCTGCCCTCACTCTTCCACCCCCTTACCTCCTGCCTACCACTGAAGGGGAGGGAAGGGGTAGAGCTGATCAGCAAGGCTGCTGGTGGGTGCTCAGTGCTCACTATTCTTTTCCCCCACATGTGCTCCAGCCCCAGAGAACCCATGGAGTCAGTGCCTATGTGCCCTGAGGTTGGGACTTCTTTGTGGGTCACTCCAGATAGCATGACAGAGGCTGGGAATCCCTCTTTTTGTTACCCATCCAGAGCTTCTACAGCATGCTTAGTACCTCACTATTTAAAGTGGAGGCTCAGGAAGTGTTCTCCCAGTAGGAGTCCGTTCTTGCATGAGATTGTGGAGCAGCTTGAGAATAAATCTGACAATACAGACATTATTCCCCCCCACCATCCTGATTAAAACAGCAGCAGCAATGCAATCTGCTGGGTTTTTTGGGAGGAAAGCATCAGTAGAGAATAGGATAAACACATGCGAACATCTGTTCTAAGAAGCCACTTGAAAAACAACTATGTCATGGAACAGGAAGAAAATATCTGAGTGGTAGAATATTAGTTGGGCTTTAGGAAAACAGCTGGAAGAAGAGAGAAAGGATACATACTAGGGTCATTTAAGTTTAAGATCAGACATCTCAGTGAAGAGCAGACCCTCTATTACTATTCTAGTTACAGTAGTTTTGCAACCAAAGGATAATAGGTGGAGATAAACCTGTTTAACAGGGTAGAGGTTATAGGTAGAATACAACATAGGGACAATGCCATCCGACATGCCACTGAAATATCCAGAACATTTATAAAATACTTTAGAAGCCATCCAACCCACTATAGATCAAACCTGAAGGGCAGTTGCAGCACTTTCCTTTGTAAAGAAGTTTTGAAGAGTTTATGGGTACGTCTACACTGCACGATTATTTCGAAGTAGTTTAAACCGATATTACAAAACCGATGTTATAAAATCGGTTTTGCGCGTCCACAGTGCGATCAAAAAATCGATTGCTT
>NC_133775.1:83736604-83849790 GCF_003597395.2 Chelonoidis abingdonii
GGTAAGGACATAGAATGGCCAATACTCGGTCAGACCAAGGTCCATCCAGCCCGAAAAGTATCCTGTCTAACCGCCAGTGGCCAATGCCAATGTGCCCCAGAGGGGAGTGAACCTACATAATGATCAAGTGATCTCTCTTCTGCCTTCCAATCTCCACACCTCTGACAAACACAGGTTAGGGACACCATTCCTTAACCCATTCCTGGCTAATAGCCATTAATGGACTTAACTCCAGCGTTTATCTGTTTCCTAGAGACTGGCTCCAGGGGTCCTCACACAACGGAGAACGGTTACTGTGGGTTTGTCTTAGTAATAGCTTATGTACATACTCCAACACGAACTGACGCATTTGAGCTGTCCAGAATCCTGGGCTGAGCTGTGTTGTGAAACTGAAATGCTCAAGCAACAGTCACATGCAGTGAATGGAACACAGGGTGCTAAAATTAAATTAACCCAGGGGTTCTCAAATTTGGGAGTCATGACCCCAAAAAAGGTTTTTTGGGTCCCCCACGCGAAAGAAGGGCCCACCGGATCATCTAGGTTATTACGAGGGTGTGAGCTGTCAGCCTCACACCCTCAAACCCCGCTTTGCCTCCAGCATTTATAATAGTGTTTTAAAATATATAAAAAAGTGTTTATTTATGGGGCGGGGTCACAGCTCAGAAATTGCTAAATGTGAAAGAGGTCACCAGTGCAAAAGTTGAGAAGGCATTGAATTAACGCCTCTGGAGCCTTGGGAAGTACAGGGGAGCAGGGGGTCTACTGTTGGTAGGGTTGGAAGGAGGTAGGTGGTATAGGATATTGTTCTTCTCATGTGATCCCTCCCCTATGGCTCTCTTGGCCACTATCACTGTTAATCTAAAGTGCTAATTAATAAGCTACTTGCCCCTGACATAATCTCCCTGGCAACTGAATTAAATGAAAATTAAAATGTGTACATTAAATGTATATATTGGGCATTTGAATAAGGTGAAAGGGATAGTATGCTAAGGGAAAAGAATAACAGTTTAAGCTCTTTGTGTTAAATAGCCTCAAACTGCTGAATGAACTTTAGAGTAGGGAAGGCTGTGCCCCCCAAGACAGGCGTGGCCCTGCCCCCTAATCCACCCTCATCCACTTCCTGCCGCTCCGACAGCCGCTTTCAGAATCCCTGACCCATCCCTGCTCCTGGTCCCCTCACTGCCACCCCCTGAACCCCCTCCCCCAACCACCACCCCCAGGACTCCACCCTGATCCAACCCCATTCCCTGACTGCCTTAACCCCTATCTCCCCCTGCCTGAGTCCTGAACTAGACCCAGAAGCCCATGATTCAACCCCCCGTTCCCTACCATCCCCCAGAACCGCTGACCCTCCTGTGCTCTGACTGTTCCTGGGACTCCCTGCCCTTTATCAGCCCCCCTCCCCAGCCCCAGCCCCCTGCCATGCTGCTTACCCCCATTCCCCCCTTTCCTGAGCCTCAGTCGCACACATCTTACAGAGTGACCCTGACATGCGCTGCAGCAGCCTGTCTTCAGCGGTGGTCCTGAGCTCCTTGCTGCTCCCAGAGCTCACAGCCCTAACCCCCTAACAGCAATGACTCTGACAGGAGAGCTCAGGCCGTCCGTGGAAGCATGGCTGCTTTATGCTCTTCAGGGCTGCTCCTGGTTACCCCGCCTCTCTCCCTCTCAAAGCCTCAGTGTGCTGCATTCAGGAGCTGCCCCTGGCCTCTCCCAGACAGTGCTGCAGAGTGGCAATGAGCTCCAGCAGGACTGGAGCTCTCCAGCCCCCGCCCCATGCGGCTCTGAATGGGAAAGAGCTAGGCATCCGCTTAGCTCTGTCAGGCCAGCTCCCTGGACGTGGTCGCTGAGGGCGCCAGAGGATGGGGGGACTAGGTGGGAAGTGAAGGTGGGCCAGGACGGAGCATTCTCGTAGGGGCCCCTGGGGGCCTGGGTGCAGAATTGCCCCACTCTCACACCAACACCCCCTAGACGGCCCTAGAAAAGCGAAACAAACTTTTGAAATGTGGAGCTTTTATGTAGCAAATTTACTAGGCTAACTGCTGGTCCTCATACAAAGTTATCAGTCTTTGTCACTTAAGACAAAGGTGTCTGTTCTTCCTAAAGCAAAAGTCTGGACACTTATATTTGTAAAACTTTGTGCAATATAACAGCCCTTGATGGAAATTTGAAAGCTGATGAATACTTGCAACTTCGGGTCTGCCATGTTTCCTACACTGCGACTTTAATGGTTAATGGCCGATATACCGATTTAACGCTGTATCCGTTCACCAGACGTCGGTCATTAAATATCGAGTTAACCGCCTCCTTAAAATTGATTTCAGACTCCTCCCAAACGAGAGGCAGTAGCGGCTAAATTCGAATAGTGATAACTCGGATTAGGTTCGAGTGTGGACGGAAAATCGACGTTTAGTGCCTCCGGCGGCATCCCAGAGTGCAGACTGACACGCTCTGGACAAGCAATCTTGAACTCGGACAGCGGCAGGTAAACAGGAAAAAGCCCCGCGAATTTGATTACATTCCTGCTTGTCCAGCGTGGAGCTCGAGCGAGCACAGCTGGCGATGCAGGCTCATCAAAAAGAGCTCAGCATGGACGCGACGGGAATACTAGTCTGATCGCTGTATGGGGCAAGACAAATCTGTTTGTATCCACTCCCGTTACAAGAACAACACACGAAATGCCAAAACGTTTGAAATAAAAAAACTGCAGATACACAGCGCTGCGTGACAACAGTAAAACGGGGAAGCCAGACACTCAACAGATGGCATCGGAGGAGGGAGGGGGTAATGAGGACTACAGCTACCAGCTCACAACAGCGGTCTCTGAAACTATTTGGCATTTTGGCTGCGCGCACCAATTCTCAGCGTAATACACGGTGCTTGCGTGGTTCACAGAACAGCTCGTCAGTTTTTTCACCCCCTCTCATGCACGGTAAAAAAAAGTGACTTACATTCTAAGCTAAATGAACCCAAAGTTATGGAGAAAGATATGAGTCAAGGAAGCCAGCAGAGTATCAGAAACCTGGAAAAATCTCTGACTGGATGGGCTCAGGCATCTGGTTACAAGCTGAGGTGGTTCAAAAGTTTTGGATTTTTTGAAGCAGAATTTTTTTTTATCGTTTCTTTAAACAAAGACAGGAAACAGCAAATATTTGGCCACACACTTCTGAAACCCCAAATCATGTTCAGGTTTTGGCAGTCTAATTTCAGCTTTTCAATTAAAAAAAAAAACCCACAACAAATTTTGAAGGAAAGCAGACATTGTCCATGATTTTTTTCTGCTTTTTAAAAACCCCTAGTTTTCAATCCAAAAAAAGTTCTGACAGAAAATATTTGTCCAACCCTTTTAGTGAGCCTTAGTGCCTTTTAGCACTAGCTGATGCTGAGAACCAGTGATACCTTGTGAAGGTGACTTGAAAAGAAGTTCTCTCAAAACTGGGTTTGTGCTGAGATGTGGAAGGTTTTTAAATGTTTATTTTTTCCAGGGCTTCCAGGAGGTGGGGGGGCTGCACATGGGGCAATTTGCCTCAGGCCCCGCATGGGCCCCCATGAGAATACAGTATTCTATAGAACTGCAATTTTTTTCTTATGGAAGGGGCCCCTGAAATTGCTTTGCCCCAGGCCCCCTGAATCCTCTGGGTGGTCCTGTTACTTGGCCTCCCTAACTGCACCTGCCAGACTTGCACACAGCTTTTTGCTAGTTAGGAAGTTATGTACCTACCAGTTTGCATGTGGAACTGGAAGTAAGTGTGTGTGTGTGTGCGTGCGCGCACAGATATGCGCACTAAGTATTTTTTGAAACACTGGTCCAACCTGGTCCTTGAGCTAACATCTTTGGTAAATCCTCATCCAGAGATAGTAATAGAGAGACTCTCTTAACGTCTTTGAAAAGACAATAAAATAACTAATTAGTGCACATAACCTCACCATGAAGAAAGAGGTATCCCTATTTTAGACAGAGGGAAATTGGAATGGAGAGGTTAAATCACCTGCCAAAAGCAATGTAAGGAATCAGTGGCAGAACTCAAACAGCACTTCAGGAGTTCCTAGCAGTTGGTCCCATGTCCATTCCACTGGAACAGGCTGAAATCTTTTGCAAAGGGGAGAACTTGTAGGATTCACTTTTTTGTTTTTCCAATTGCCAATATTAGATGGTTCACAACATTGCAAAGATTTGTGGGCCACAGCCTGAGACCACATGAAAAATTCTTTTACTGCCTTTCACATCTCATAAATGCTAGGTAGATGTAAAACAGTTAGACAGAACATATAGTAAACAGATGGCTTTCTACCCTCTCTGTGTTCAAATGACTTTCTGATCATTACAAAGCCATTTATGAGTTTTTAATAATTGAAAAGCAAACATGGGAGACACACTTTGTGTAACTTAAACCTGCTCAGTGTAGTCTTATAGAAATCTTATGCACCCTCTTCAGGGCTTTGAAGACTGCTCAAGTAGGGAACAGCTTTCACACTGGACTCATACAGACATTCTCCCTTATCAGTCTCTCGGAGGAAAAAATGTGAATGTAGAAGCACTATGAAGTGACTGATGATAATGTTGCAGTGCATTGGTGGGACAGCTCATTAGCCACCACGAAACAGGCTCCACACAAAGTACATTAAAGAATCAGAGGGGAGTATATTCTTGACAGATTTTTAGATCCCAATTCAAAGGCACCATGCTAGCTTTTTAACAATGGGGTAAGACCAATGTAGCACACTTCAGACAGATTTGTACAGACAAGGTGCCCAACTGCATGTCAGATATGATCAATGTGGAAGAAGAGCGAACTTTCTGTACTGATGTTATAGGCCAGGTAGAAGAGACTGCACGATAAGAAAAATAAAATCAATCTCAAGTGAGATGGAGCTCATGCCTACTGTAATAGTCACCCCTACCATCACCGCCTCTTTCTCAGGAATTTCATCCCTGTGCATCATGATCTTCCACACCACCTGAAAAGTAATTCTGAGTCTGGCTCAGAGATGCAGAAAAAGTTTCCTGTGGCACTGTCTTCAATGGCAGGATCATATTCATGCATAAAAATTAGTCTCTTCTCTACTGGCAGCCCAACACAAGGGTATGGACAGCACTTGGGGTTAAGCGAGATGACGCTTTGTTGCCCCATACATTTGGAAGTACACATATGAGCTAAGCAGGATTTCTTAGCAGAGGATGGAATAGCAAAGCCATGTTCACATAAGTAATTCCCAGTTTTTAACTTGCAAATGTTTTCAATTGGATGAGATCACAAAAAGAAAAACCAGAAACATGAGTGCAATACAATGTAGCATAAATAATTATACTATAACTCAAAACCATATTTAGGCAGTTTTTTTATACATATGTGAGCGCGCGCACACACACACAGCCTATATATGGAAAAGAGTCTTTCAGATTTCATGTCAACCTGAGACATTTGAGCTTTGGACAAGTAGCTCAGTATCAATGGAAGGACATATGTATGTCTCAGGTTGACATTAAGTCTGAAAGACTCTCTTCAATATACAATACTTGCTGAAAATAAAAGAGGCTCTTGGACGCCAAAAAACCTCTAGCAATTTTCCCTCTGCATCCTGGCTTCCTCTCTACCCACTAAACACACCCCACCAAATAAGGCACAGTATGTCAATTGAATTGTTACAACTCCTCTTTGATATTTACATTTCCATCAGCACTCATTTCTCTGTCAAAAACAATACAATGTCATACACAGATGGTTCAATTGAGCTGAAGTAAAGCAGGCCTGCAAACTCTTGTTCTACAAATCACTCTCTCATGCTTTTAAGAAACCTTTTCCAAGAATTAATTTCTCCCTATCCTGACGGTCTTGACAATTCTGAAGTACCTGCTCCCTCCTCTAAGTACAAATCTCTTGGAAAACAAATCAGAATTACATGTTCTACAGCTTTTAATCCTTTTTTTCTGATTTGGTGACGCCAAGGTCAATGCTTTTAAAAGGGACTGAAATTCAAGTTTTTAGGTCCAGTGGTGCTTTAGTGATAGACAAAGAAGTGTGATGTTATTCCACTGTAATTATTAGCATGACTCATTTTATCACACTTGAGCAAAGCGAGTTTATTACAAAGCACAAAAAAACAAACAAAAAAACACCTTATGTTTCCAGAGATATCTTCTTAAAGTATAAATCCATCACACACCAAGCTAGGATTTGCCTGTGATTATCACAAGTGGTATTAGGTAAAAAAGTAGGGAGCTCGTGTCAGATAGAAATAAGTTTTACTCAGTGATTAATCCATTTCTTAAATTGTCACCAGTGGCTGTGACAAATGAATCCATATCTAGGTTTCTGTGCATTTCAGAAATGGATGCTCACAATGTTTGATTCTAGTTTGATGCACAAGCCAAGGTTTTCAAAAGTGACTTGTGATGCCTCAGTATTTAGGTGCTTAACTTCAGACACCTTGAAGAGGTTTGATTTTCAGGGTTTGATTTTTAGTGATTTCACCACTTCCTGAAAATCAGGGTTTTTTTAAACATACCTCCAGCTGAGCAACCAAAAGTCACTAGTCATTTTTGAAAATCTTAGTTGTGACTCATTTACTTCATTTGCCAAATTGTGCTAGTCTACGAATTCCAAGACATCATGACTAAAATCCTGGACCCATTGAACAAATATGAGTATTGCCATTTACTTTGTTAAGGCTGATTTCACCTTATGTTTCCAGAGATATCTTCTTAAAGTATAAGTCCATCATACAAAAACAAAACAAAATCAGTCAGTGGGCAAAAAAATCCACTTACCGCTTTATATGTAATACAGAAGACAAGAAGATCAGAGTTGAAGATCAGATCCTAAATAACAGGCACTATTCGAAAACCTATGATAGAGAGAGAGAGAGAAATACGGAGAAATACAGGGCATTAGGACATAGGCAGCTTTTTCCTGTTTGTTTTTGTTTTATACGGCTCATGGATTACTGTCTTCAAAAGGGATATGCATACCTAAAATTACATGGCATCCTCAAATCACTGTTGTTCAGACCCAGTTTATTTTTAGTTCTTTAAAATATTAGGAGCTTGATACAATGTCCCTTGAAGTTACTGATAAAAAAATACCATTCCATAGGTGCCAGATAGGACTCTGTATCTCAGAAATGAGAACATTTTGCTGAACACCAACTGTGAATGCACGGAGTGCTCTTATTCAAGTCAATAGGAAGTGAGGGAGCTCTGAACATCACGGGATCAGGCCCTAAACCACAATATAGCAAACAGACTTGGTTCAGAGAGAGAGTGAGGAGTGAAATGCCCAAAGACTTCACGGGCTATTAGTGGCTGAAGTTTCACTTGACTCATCCTCACTTGAACTTCTTCCCAGCATAATAAGCAATGATGTAGCGTATAATCAGGGTTTACATTTTAATGACCAATGGGGTTAATGGAGGAAAAACCTGATGTTTTTGTTAGTATTAATCACAATATTATATTGTAATATTTCATTTACTGTGTATAGTTTATGCTGATTGTTCTTTGCAACATCAGCAGGATCTTTTGTGGATTTTTGTTGAACACTATGCTCCCAGGGACCTTAAGTACTTTGTATACATTTGCTTACAAAATCCTTTAAAACCAAATCAATGTGGTATCTTTTCCAGCCTCAGGCCAACAGCAATCTGCAGAGCACTTATACAGAAATAGACCTTAGTCATATCATGGCATCAGTCCAGCTAGCTTCTTAAAAAAAATTGGTCCATCATGGTAAAATAATAATACCCAACTCTTATATAGCATTTTTCATCCCTAGATCTCCAAGCACTTTACAAAGGAAGTCAGTATAATTATTCCATTTTACACATGGGAAGTGGAGGTAAAAGACAGTGAAGTAACTCACCCAAAGATACCCAGCAGGCCAGGAATAGAGAATCCAGGTCTCAGCCCAGTGCTCTGTCTACTAGGCCACTTTGCTTTTAGTAAAATCAGGACTCCTGATTATTAAAATTAGGACTCTTGGCTTTGGCATAGGGGCATTCTGTAAAGCATCAAATACATCTACTTTACAGTAACCTACTGAAAATGATGCTCCAGATATTCATTTAGTGTATATTGGAATAACTTCATTGGCACAAGTGGAAATATGCTAATTTACACAAACTGAAGTTCTGGCCCAATAATATATCCAACATGGATGGTGGAATTTCCTGACATTCACTTACACAGATCATCATTGTTTATTCATTGTCAGATAAATGTAACAGCAAAATTATGAAGATTTTCCTCTACAAGCATTGGTCTGTGTGAGATTTTGAGGTCACAAGTTTAACAGTCCATACCCAGTCTTCCTTGACAGAAGTCAAAATGAGTACAGCATTAATACTTGTTATTCTCTATCACAGGTTGACCTACCGCCAGTAAATTCTATTTAAGCTCAGAAACTAACCCTATATATGCTGGGGAACACATTAAAACTGGGAGCCATCAGTATAAGTTATGATGTACAATTTCTTCATAAGGCAATGGATGCTCCTTATATTAGATAAACAATTTTTTTTTCTACTTTGGATTAATTTAAAATAATCTCTCTCCAGCAAACTCAGAGTAGAGCAGTAACATACATAAATTCTCTTTTGTGGTATACAGGGAAGTATAGCTGGATTATTTATTTACTTACTTTTTAAAGGCCAGGATAATATTGTAGCCAATAATATATGTAAGTGTAGAAGCTAAAATTCTGTTAATAAAAACTCATTTCAAAGCATAAATTGATCACTTCAGGTTTCAAAAAGGAATACCAATATACAGCAACACACAGTTGGGTATGGCCCTGATTTAGCTAGGTATTCCGAAATCCCATTGATTTCAGAGGACCTAATTACATGCATAAAGTTAGGCACTTGCTTAAGTACTTTGTGGAACTGGGGCCTATGACACCATCATGGATGTTTCACATTCCTCTGAAACATCAGAGGCTAGCCCATTGCAGAAGAAACAAAATTTGATGGACTAATGGTTAAGATTTGCCATACTAAATCAATGTTCCCAATCATTTCACACAGAGGCTTAGTCTGTTAGATCACTATGGCACACAAAAGAAAAGCAAACATATACATCAGTGCATTTGGGATGTGAATGAGCAAGTTCACATCAAAAGTTGCCTAGGTATTAAAGGTGGTCACGATAGTCATATAAACAAAGGACTGCGGATAAAGTGAAATTCTACTATCATTTAAAGTGACTTAGCAAGATGGTGAGCCACATTTTAGTCGCTAGACCTTTAGTGGTGTTAGCTTGTGGTCACACCTGTAACCAAGAACACAATTGGTTCTATATTTTAACACATCTACAAGCATAGGGTCAAAACCTGGAGTCCTCAATGCCTGATCCTGAGCTTACTAAAATCAACCGAAATACTCCCACCGACTTCAGAGAGCTTTGGATCAGTCCTGAAGGCCTTACACTGCTCCCAGTGAAGTGAATGGCATTATTCACCATTGACTGTAGTGGGAGCAGGATTAGGCCTTTAGGGTGGAATTCTAGCCCCAGCTATTGATTTCGATGGGGCCAAGATTTTATCCTTAGTCTTTAATATACTGAGTTCAGTGACCTGCAAAAGGAGGGCAGGCTGTAGTGCACAGACATGAGAATATATTAAGGCAAAATAAACTGATTGTTAATAGTGAAATATTTATAAGACCCTCCCCTTAATGAAGAATAACTTTGGCACCTGATGGAAAACACTAGAAACAATCTTGTTCCTATGTATCTTCTGCATTTCTTTTCTCACATTTATTACTACTAAGGATGTCCAGCTGTTACTTCCTTTGCCAATCATCATAATCGTCTGTGATATGACAAAGGGTTATTGTGGAAATAAGTATGATGTAATAAACAAAGGTTAGTGATTTCTGGTGGAAACTAAGGAGGAAGATCAGCAAGACTAAGATCCCAATATTCTTGGAGAACTAGAATTTATATTACATACACACATCCTCACACACAAATGCATCTTGAAACTATTTTGGTGTATTGCACATCTGATGTATATATTTCCCCCTTCAGCTTTCTATAAGCCATCATTAACTTTTTAAGTTATCAGCATATTTTTACCAGTTTCTGAAGTTCAAAGCAGCCTGAATATGTGATGATGTCTGAGATGGAGTTCTATTTAGTTAGATTCCATCTCAATGATGCATGAGAACAGTTTTGGAGTAATGCAACTGAAGAAAACTGTTTTTTTTCTGTTAACACTAAGATCTTGATTGTTCAAGGATATCAATTTGGGTCAGTGGTCCCCAAACTGTGGGGTGCACAGAAGAACATTTGGGGAGATGTGGTGGGGTCCAGGGCACCCCTTCAGGGAGCAAGGAAAAAGCCACCCAACCCCACTCTTCCCTCAGCTCTGCCCCAGCCCCACCTACAGCTCCTGGCCCCCAACCACAGCTCCTGGCCCCAGCACCCAGGGGTGGGGCAGGGAACACACGAACAAGTTCCATTACAGGTAAATGGGGTATAATGGAAAAATCTGGGGGACCACTGGTTTGGTTAGAGCACCATATGATGGGGTGCTCCACTCACCACTGGTCTAGTACTTCTTCCTGGTCACTCCGAGGATTAGTTCTTGAGGTAGACACCCTCTTCTGCAATTTGCACAGCATTATTCTCTCTCTCCTTCTGGTCAACAGCTCTGCTCCCACTCCAGGACCCCCAGCATCTCTTTCATGACTTAGCTCTCAGGCTAGGTCTCCTAGTGTTCCCCCTTCCAGGGTACAGGCCATCCACAGTCCTAGACAATCTTCCCATTCACTGCCCTAGTGCCACTCCTTCACTGACTCATAGAGGATCCCAGGTCTGCCCTCTTCTCAAGGTTCCAGTCCAGGGACCCTCAGCTCAGCAGCTCTACACTTCCTTTCTCCTCCCTCACTACCCCTTCCCTGGGCTGCTTCCTATACTCTAGCTCCCCTTCTCTCTTTCCAGCTGTACCAGCTCCAAGAATCCTCCTCATAGGGAGTAACTGCAGACTATCTCTCTGCAGTACCCAAACAATCCTCTCTCATCCCAGAAAATAACTACCCTTCCTTCTCAACCCTCCTCTCTCTGGCTGCTACCCAGCTTTATAGGCCCCATACATTCCTAATTAATATCTTGCTCCCTGGCTCCTGCTCTAGGTGTAGCCTGTGGAATTCATTGGTCTACCCAACCACACTAGCACCACTCAATCCTCAGTGGGATAGACACCTTCAGGTGTGGAGGCTCATTTCTGCATTGGCTCTAAAGTCACCTCATAAAAGGGCCCTAGATGTAACAGGAGAAAATGTCTCGGTCATCCTCTCTCCCCACTTCATCCAAATACCAACTGCATTGTCTCTCTTATTTTCCCCCTTGTATAGGGGACTGGCTTACCCAGATGCTGAATACTACCTCCCTTAAAGGTACAGTCCCAGCAATAAAGGAAGTGGGAACAGGGCACTTTCTATCATTTTTAAAAAAACAATAACTTCAGTACTGAAAACATTTCCCTTAAGCAAGTTGTGTTGTTTATCTTTATAATTCAGCATTTTCTTTTAACTGATCTTTTTTTTATTTGAACAAAATGCATTGAATAACATGTCTACAGGCATATCTACCCTGCAAAAGAAAGCATATTCTTAACTTGGATTAGCCACCTTTAGTTAAGCATAGCAACAAACGCATGGCAACTCAGGTTCTAACTCTGTTTTGCAGATTGAATAAAGCCTATATGGGAGCCTTGAATTGAATGTGAGCTCGTAGCCCAAGCTAAAAGCCAAGCTGCTGTGTCTGTTCACAGCTATTTTAGCTCAAGTTAGCTAATATGGTTTGCTAAATTACATTCTCTTTGTGTCAGTGTCTCAAAAGACCCCACTACTGAAACCAAAGGAAAGTTCTTCATGAAGCAGTGCACAATATAACCCTAAAAACTCCTTTCAAGACATATCAGAAATATGCTTTAAAAATATACATTAGCAATTGACATACATGCAGGGTCTGATTCTGCAAACACTTGCATAACCTTGTGCCTAAGGAGTGTCCTATGACTCAAGTGTGCCCATTTCTGACTAATTCAGCAGCTTAAGCACATGCTTAAGTTATGTGGAAATCAACAAGGCCATAACACATGCTTAAATGGTTTATGGAATTAGGATGGGATCATCCATCTGCTTAAAGTTAAGCAGACCTCATACTTAGGCTGAACTGAGACCCACATGCGCCAGCATCTGCAGTTTCAGCCCCTTTGATCGTACACTCTTCAAGGCAGGGACTGTGTCTTTCTTTACATCTGTAGAGCACCTAGTACATTTTCACTGCTACTCTAATATAAGTAATAGATAATAAGAAGAAATAATTAAAAAAAAACCCCAAACACAAGCATTCATGCTTCATGAATTAATAATCTCATTGTTAAGAGATTTTTTATAAAATGGTTTGTGTGACACAGAGACATCCACGCACATTTCTAATTAACACCAATCATGCAAACTAATGGTATAACCTACTGCTTAAGTAAATGAACATCCTTGCCCCTGCTGCTTTGAAGCACTGATAGGCATGCGCTTTATTGACAAAGCAAGCTAATTTACAAAGTGATTGTCCAAGAGGGAACTGCTGTTTATTTGTAGAGTTTTTTCCCATTGAACTCACAAGGCAAACAATGCACTTACATTGTTAATTAAAATATTAACAGCTAAATGTAAATAGTGTGGTCTCTGCAAGAGGAATGACATTCATTCAGAACAAATTACTGATGTTTAGCAGTTGTTCGCTAGAGGGGGGAGATGGTTTTATAGGGTTCAACAACCATTTTGCAATGCTTGCCTCCAAAGGTTAAGATTGTTTGAAAAATGGAATTAATGTAGTATACAGAATTAATACTACAACAAACAGAAAACTAAGGGAGACTGCCCTGCCATTGTGCTTCTTCAGAGAGTGCTGTTTTTGGTTACCCACTTAGAGTCCTGAGATTTACAGAACATATTGGTTTAGCAACTGTTTGTAGTTTGTTCAAAAAAGATGCCTTAGTGAAAGAATAATAAAACTTAGAGACTGTTTACAGCAGAGGGTGGGGGCGGAAGGGACCCCTCAGAAGTGATGGTATTAGCATTTGTATAGTTTTGCACATCTAAGCCCAAACCCCTCTTGATTCTGAATTTTGATTGGCTAGCTATTCCATCTCTTCTCCAAAGTTTAGTGGGATTATAACAAGCAAGATTGATCAAACAAAATTTAAAAAGGTCAAGACAGTTACAGGATTCTATTTTATTTTGCAGAATACATGAGGTTTCACTTATGAGAGCGTGTTCGCTCCAGGAAATAACCTGGAGTGGGAAAATAAAGAGTACATCAGCTAATCTTTTTAGCATGCCAGCAATTCTTTCAGATGAATGGGTATGTACAATTTCAGATTATTCAGGTTTAACTTGTGACTGTTACAAATGGCAAGTGGCTTTTCTATCAGTCAATAACACTACAGTAGACTTATTTAGTGAAGAAGTTGCATCTGTGATTAAAACTCAACGGGCAAATAAGATTTTGCACCTTATGAAAAAAATCTTGCCAGGCCACAGCAGTGATTATGTAGTATGGTAGAAAGGTCAGCATTGATGTAATATAATGCTAGGGAACTACTGTACCAGACATAAGAAAGAAAATGAATACTGATTATTTCTTATTTTGAAAATAAGTGACTAATGTATATAAAGCAAGTAAATAATGAATTAATTTCTACATAATGTTCAAGACAGTGTTGATTTTGATAACACTTTATATGGTTTGGCTCCTAAAAGGTTCTTAAATGACAAACTTTCACTTCATCTTAGATTGTACACTTGACATCAGCTGAGGTGATAGAGCTTCCAACATTGGGACATAAACTTAGGGAATTTTCAGCAAGGGACCTTGATTCACTCCCCATTCTGGTCCAGCAGACCCCAAATGTATTGACTGTCTGGAACACTACCTGGCCTATATATTTATACAGGAGATAATGGGAGGAGTCTGAGGTTCCTTCTCCCCCCACCCTGGGGGCAGAGTATATCATATCAGAGAGAGGAAAGATAGAAAGAGGGGCCTCCTATATTCTATCTATCTATCGGCAATCCCTTGGAGTTAGAGGATGATTGTCTTCCATGAAATGATAGCTGGTTATAAGTGGTGGATTCACAAGTGGCTAATGAGACAAATCTGTGATCTACAGATCCTGTCACAATTGGGGTAGACATTTTTCAGCTGAAGGAGTGGTTTTAGTTTGTTGAGTTGAGCTGAGCTGCAGAGTGTTCTTTCCTCCTTTCTTTCCTGTTTCTCTGCTTCCTATTGTCTTTTTTGAGTCTTGAAATGCTGGAATCCTTGCCACAAGGTCTTTCTCCACTTCAATCAGTTGAGGGCTTGGGTTTCCCATGAGTTTATGTTGATATTAACTTTGTCATGTTGGCTTTCAGGGTGTCTTTGAAACACGTTTTTTGCCCTCTTCTCATCCATTGGCCTTGGCTCAGTTGTGAAAACATTATGTGCTTTGGGAGTCGATTATCTGGCATTTGAAGAACATGGTCAACCCAATGGAGTTGGTGGCAGATAATCATAGCTTCAATGCTGGAGGTTTCGGCTTGGGACAGAATGCTGATGCTGGTGCATCAATCATCCCACTTGATTCAGAAGATCTTGTGGAGGCACTGATGGTATCATTCATGAAGTTTGAGGTGTCTACTGTATGTGACCCAGGTTTTGACACCGTACAGGAGGCCCTGTTCTCCTACAAGCACTAATCCATCGTTTGTGTACTATCAGATTGCTTATATTATCACATTGTACTGACATTTAAGTAAAATGGTCCTGGTTCATGATATTTATTGAGTTATTTTAAGGTTGGTTTGTAATGGATTTGCCAACTGAGCCAAGAATGTTCAATCTGCAGGGTCTGAAATAAATCTACCTCTACAGCTTTGCATAGACGTGAACCTCCAAGTATAGGAAAGATCCCATAGGATAGAGAATGAGCTTGGTGGGGTGTTAATAGGAGGCTGGCTGGAAATCAGAGTGTAGGTCTGCAAACAACTTCCACCCAACTTTGACAGCTTCTCAATAATATGCTCTGAGGTTCTGAAACACACCAAACCCAAAGCTATTTCTGGATGGGTTCAAGGCTCAGAGAAAATATTTCACACAGCTCTAGTTATGAAAAAATGATCTGGACTCTGCAGCTTGAGTTCTCCTCTGATCACTAGCTCATACAATCCCCAAATGTACAAACAGCTCTATGTTTATATACCACATTTTCCAAGCTGGTAATTTTGATGCTATTGAGAAGAGACAACTGCATGTAAAAAACAATGCTTCACCAGGTTAAAGAGCCTTTACAAGGGACATGGTGGGTTTCCTCATTTCCTTAGTATTTAACAGATCAAGTGCAACTTTATTTTGAAGATGTTTGAATCAGTAATGTTTAGTGACATCTGAATTACAAATAGTTCTGCAGTGTAATTGAACAACTGTGAAGGCTAAGGTGTAGCTCCAAGATTTGCACACTTAGGAAAAGAAGGGAAAGTATTTTTCTTAATCACAAACTTTATTGATCACTTGTCACAGATGCAATCGTAGCAGCTATTAATCATTCACGTACAACAGCCCTTCTGTTCATTTGCTATTCTTGGTATAAATTATCATGTCAAGGATTAATCCATTTTGTTTTGCTAGTACTTTGCTTTATTCCCCCTCCTTTTTTTGTTTTTTTGTTTTGTTCAGAAGAGGCTTTAGAAATGTCTCTTTGGACAACTGGAGTCTGAATGATTAATCACAGTGACATAGGGCTGACCAATGGGTCAGCTAACAATGAATAAAAACATGAGACATAGGTTCATTCCAAGTTACATTCATGTTCCAGCTCAACACAGAGACAACAGCAAGTCACTTTCTTCAGGAATTACTGAACAACATGACAACCTGTCCTGAACATAGAATGTGTGTGATTCCCCAACCCCGTCTGTCCCCTCTCCAAAAAGCAAACAAACAACCCTCAAAGGCCATTTGTTATTAGAGGTGCTGTGTAGGCCACCTAATCTGGTGGAATGACACACTTCAGCAATTTCAAACCACAGTTAAATGCTGATGTCTCCAGGGCTTTGACTACTGCAAACAAAGCCAGCAAGCAAGCTACAGAAGCTTTCCCTAAAGTGCAATATAGGATCATAAATTCAGTGTGATGGCTATTAAGCTCATAAGTTGTAGTCACAACATCTTAAAATAAAAAATCCTCAGAGTTTTACTGCTTGAAATGAAAGAACTGCAAACAAAAACAAAATGTGCAGACGGGGCATTACTGATTAATTAGGGGCCAGTGAAAGATTATTTAGTTACTCAGGGAAATCAGAAGATGCAAAATGAATTACATTCTGATTGTACAAACAATACGTTTTTCTAACAATTAATTTGTATTGATTTTTTCCTTATGTAACAGCCTCCAGAAAAACATATTTAGTGGAAGACAGAACGGGATTTATTTCTTCCACACAGACTATTTTTAAAGTTAAGTATAATAATGTTTTCCCCTACAGTTAGAAAAGTGAGAGTAGAAAAAATATTGTGGTTTTTCATATTTATTCTCTCAGGTTTCCCAGGGCAAAGGTGCTTAGCTTAAAGTCAAAAGTGATGATTTTTGTATTCGCCTAGAACTACAAACACCAGGAATAGGAATTCTTTTTTTGTCTCTAACATTGGCAATATTGATGATGATTCTTCAGTGAACTTAACTGATAAATTTCTTGATGAGGTAGAACAAATCTAGCTCACTAGCCCATAGCTTTACTCTGCAATTCAAACAATAATAAAAATATAGGTTTGTTCCAGGTCACAATCTCCCCTAGAAAAACCTGTGGGAGGACAACTAGGAAAACTCAGGAGGGTGAAATCCTGGCATCGCTAAAGTCAACAGCAAAGTGCTCCATTGACTTCAATGGGGCCAGAATTTCATCCAATAAGTTTAAGGTAATGGAATTTCCAAAGTATCATGTGGCTAGGAAGGTATTGCTGTAGAGTGTGCAGCGGGATAGCCCTAATTTACCAATCTTGGATATCCTGAGAATATTTATTTCCAAATGCATGTCAAGGCCCTGATTCAAGAAGCTATGATTTCAGTACGACTTACTCACATGCTTAAAGTTAAGCGCATGTTTAAGTGCTTTACTGAATTGTGACCTAAAATATGAAATAATGAATAGTTTCATTTGATTTTAAGGTGAAAATTTGAACTAAATAGGGTATTAAAAATTAAACCCAAATAAACTCCACCCCAAATCCTTACACTCCTTAGAGGTGTCAATTTTTTTGCTTTATTTTTCTCATGTTGAAATTATAAACTTTTAAAATATATTTCTAAGTAGCTTTTTATATATTACTGAGTAGCTTTGGTATCTCCCAAATTTCAGCCATAAATCTTGTGATGTAGAAACCAGGGTTTTGATTATTAATAGTCACAAGAAAGTTCTACACTGTTATTGCAAGACCAGCCTAATGATACAATCTAATAGAATAGTCCTTTTACACGATGCTTGTGTGCTTTAAAATTCCTAGGAAGCCTGTGCTGAGAAAATCACAGGAAAAAGGAAACATGAGAATCTTTCTATGTCCTCTTGAGGCAGATTGTAAGTAGGTCTATCAGAAATATAACTGGGCCTCCACTATAAGACTTAGAGGCAGAAAGCAGAATTGGGAGGGAAAAAGAGAATATTTGACTGTGTTTGATATATATTAGAATAAAAGCGCAACTCAAGAAAAATGAGAGCACATGGCTCAGCATTCTCAGTCAAAACTCTCAAAGGGTCATTTGGATTTTCTGAGATAGAAAACAGCATAAGATAAATAGATCATTTGAGAATTAGAAGAAAAAGCTAAGAAAGCAAAAGTGTAGCTGGGAAATAACCCTCGTTATTCTCATCAGACTTCACTCTATTGTTTATCTTTGTAGAAACTGAGTTTAGTAAGTGGGAAAGTAGGGGACAAGGGACTCTTCAGTTTAGAGCACAAATAAATGGAAAAACAGTGAGGGGGGCAATATGGGCTAATTCTGAGCTGACTTGTTAAATGATCCACACCTGGATGGACAGAATTGATACATTGTGAGTTCCTGAGCTGGTCATTAGTAATGAAAAATGACTTTTCAATTGGTTTAACAGCTAACCAAATGCCTTTCTGGCCATTTGAGTATTCAGAGCACAACTAATTCAAAATCTTTTTTAAGGAGGAGGTGACAATTCAGAAATTTTCATTGTGTTTGACATTTAAACTGATGTCCTCTAGCCCCTTCTGGAACCTTTGAGGTTTATTTAAAGTGAAACTCCGATATGGGATATTTTAGATTAGTTCTTTGCCATCCTTCTTAGCCCTGGCATATCAGGTGTTTTGAGGGTGGGGCTGAGACAAATGAGGTGTGGGCAGATAATTGCTGCAATCTATCAAAATCCCTGGCTGCCTGATTGTCTTCTTGCATATACAGAAAATTCATTAGACTGATTTCCTTTAATATGAAACTAATTATTCATGCAAATATGATTGATTCATTGACATTTGAACAATAATATCTAGCTTTTACACAGCACTTTTCAGCATAGATCTCCAAACACTTTATAAAGATGATCAGTACCATTATCTCCATTTTACAAACCAGGAAAACAACTTGACCCAGATCCCCCAGCAAACCACTTGCAGAGCTGGGAATTAAACCAAGGTTTTACAAGTCTCAGACCAGTGCTATATACATTTGGTCATCTCCATGCAGTACTTCTAATGTCTGATGATTCAGGATTATAATTTGATTGAATGGTACGTTCCCCAAAAGAGGCTTTACATATGAGAACTACTGAAGTTGGTGCCATATTATCAGTTGTAGAATAAAATCCTGGCCCCACTGAAGTCAATGGCAAAACACCCATTAACTTCAGTAGGGTCAAGATTTCCCACATGATATCTATTTTAAATAACACTGAGAACAACACTTGTGGAAGAAGATTGCAAGTTACAGCTGCCTGTTTCTAAAGCAGTGGCAATTGCTTTAGTATTTCTGCACTCTCCTTAGGCTGCAATTAGTGTTTTATAAAATTATGCAGTAAAACAAGAAAAGGAAAGACAATGGGTGTAGCAGCTACAACAGCAGCCAGATTTACACTGAGTGCACTGTATATTAAAGTAATTTACAACTCTGAACTCACCACGGCATTATGACCAGAAATGACATGGCTGAATTTCATTTCAGTCAACATATTCTTTCTAGACTGTTTTTTCCACTTGCTTTATTTTGTTTTGCTCTGTCATTTGTACAATTATGTTAAGTCTGACACAGCAATTTAATGAAAGATCCATCTGTCTGATCTAGCCAGCCATTAGGGAGGATAGATGGGATTTACGTTGTGATTATGTGGATTCGTTCTTTTAGCCTTAAAATCCCACCTGACCCAAAGATGATTGCCTACTGTGACAGGCTGTACTCCTGTATCCACACTTAGAACACTATTGTAATAATCTTTGTACAAAGTATGCCTTGTGAGGTATCATTTGAAAACTCATAATATGCTGGTCATTATTGTCCTGGTAAAATACTTGTGGTGACATTGAATGTCAAGTTATAAATTTAGACCATATGATATTGCTAAAATATGTTCCTAGTCTGAGGAGCTGCCAAACCAGTTCCTCAGAGACAAAGGGCAAGCTGACATCTCAGGCAGATGTAAACAAAGTCAATGGGTCTTTACCTACTGAGCGGATATTCACTGGCAGGAAAGGTGGCATGGGCAGAAAAATCTACATTGTAGCAAAGAAACAGCATGTTGTTCCTGTCCACACAGATTTCCCATCATGATGCTCCCAGTTGAAAATGCTTCTCACGGGAGGATAGGACTATAAAAAGAAAGGAAAGACACCCCACCAGACCCCTCTCCTCCTTGCTCTCTTTGTCCATTGATTCACTGCACTGAAAGGAAGCAGACATTAGACAGAAGAAAGTATAATAAGAACATAAGAACGGCCGTACCAGGTCAGACCAAAGGTCCATCTAGCCCAGTAACTGTCTACCAACAGTGGCCTCGAAGTGCGCAGGTTGCCCCAGAGGGAGTGATACCTTAACAGGCAGATGTCAAGAGTTCGCGCTCTACGTGCCATCCATCTTCATCTTTGACAAACAGAGGCTAGGGACACCATTCCTTACCCATCCTGGGTAATAGCCATTTATGGACTTTAACCCCCATGAATTTATCCAGTTTCTCTTTAAACGCTGTTTAAGTCCTAGCCTTCACAACCTCCTCAGGCAAGGAGTTCCACAAGTTGACTGTGCACTGCGTAAAGAAGAATTCCTTTTATTTGTTTTAAACCTGCTGCCTATTAATTTCATTTTGGGTGACCTCTAGTTCTTGTATTGATGGAATAAGTAAATCTTCATTATCACCTTTCTCCACATCACTCATGATTTTATATACCTCTATCATATCCCCCCTTAGTCTCCTCTTTTCCAAGCTGAAGAGTACTAGCCTCTTTAATCTTTCCTCATATGGGACCCTCTCCAAACTCCTAATCATTTTAGTTGCCCTTTTCTGAACCTTTTCTAGTGCCAGTATATCTTTTTTGAGGTGAGGAGACCACGTCTGTACACAGTATTCGAGATATGGGCATACCATGGATTTATATCACTGGCCTCAGAAGTTTGGCCAGTAAAAGTATTGAGAATATGTGATGAGAAAAACCTTGCTTTCAATTTAATATATTTGGGTAAGTTAGGCACTAGTTGCATTTTATCTTTATTTTTCTTGTAACCATTTCTGACTTTTATACTTCATTGCGTATATTCACTTAAATTCTCTCTCTCTCTCACTCTGTAGTTCATAAACATGTTTTATGTAAACCAGTGTGTTGGAACTCAAATGTTTAGGGAACTCCATTTGGGGTAACAAGATGTGTGCATATCATTTCTATTAATACAATGACAGACTTTATATAAGCTTGTATCAACCTGGAGAGGGCTGGACAGAACATTTGAGACGTACATTTTTGGGGAAAAATCTGGGACTGGGAGTGTACTGGGCAGGGCCGGCTCCAGGCACCAGCCAAGCAAGCTCGTGCTTGGGGCGGCAGATTCCAAGGTGCAGTATTCCCTTCAATCCTTGTTGTTGTTTTTTTGCTTTGCCGCTTTGGCCGCCCCCACAGTTTTTTTTCTTTTTGGTTCACTGCTCCGGCCGCCCTGTAAGGGGCAGCAGCACAGAGGAAGGGAGCGACCTACTGGGAGCGGTGCCAGGTCTGTAGCAAGCCTGGCAGGGCAGCCCACGTCCTTCCCTGCCCGCCGACCAGAGCGGCATGGAGCCCTCAGGGCAGGTGGCATGGTGAGTGCCCAGCTGAAGGAAGCCCTGGCTACCCCCCTTCTTTCTCTCCCCCCCGCTAGTCGGGGCATGTCTGCAGGGCCGGGAGCCCCCCTGCACCCGTGCTTTGGCCGCTCCACAGAGTTTTTTTTTTAGTTGTTTTTTTTTTGTTCCCCCTTCACTGCTCCTGCTGGCTTGAAGGATTTTTTTTTTTTGCTTGGAGTGGCAAAAAAGCCAGAGCCAACCCTGGTGCTGGGGTCACTCTGCAGTATAATTCAGGCTGGCAAGAGCCTAGGTGTGACTGGCAGGCTGTAGGTCTACACCCGGGATTAGCAACGTTTGGCATGTGGCCCATCAGCATCCACAGGTTAGGCCGATTGGAGCTCCCACTGGCCGTGGTTCACCATTCCCGGCCAATGGGGGCTGCGAGAAGTGGCGCGGGCTGAAGGATGTGTTGGCTGCCGCTTCCCAAAGCTCCCATTGGCCTGAAACAGTGAACCATGGCCAGTGGGAGCTGCGATTGGCTGAAACTGCGGATGCTGCAGGTAAACAAACCATCCTGGCCCGCCAGTGAATTTCCCTGATGAGTTCTCATGCCAAAGGTTGCTGATCTCTGGTCTACACAGACTGAGCTGTGAGTGACTCATATCGCTGGAGGCTGTTTGTGAGCAGTCCTGACTAGAGGCTACAGCAGCAAAGCAGCGTAAAGGGCATCCCACATCAGTGGGAAGGGATGGCACAGCTTCTTCCTAGTCTAGATTGTACTCTGGGTATGTCACACCTGCGCAACAGGCTGAATTCCTGTTGAAAAAATGTGTACCATACCTTCTCCCTTCAGGAGAAGAGGAATGCTATGGCTTCCACCTGCTATACTTTTAAAAGGCCAAAACAGTTACTGAGAGTGATGCTTGAACTGTTTTTCTTCAGAGAAACTTTTGTTTTAAATTCTTTCGATGAAGTGTGATATTGTGATTCCTACCATGATTACCTTGTTAGGGTTTAGCAAATTCTGTAACCCAGTGACAGCAGAAGCGTGATTCTTTAAAGGAAACAAATTCTTTAAACTCACCTTGTAAAAAAGTGGGTTTTTCACTCCCCGCCCCCCAGCCACCCCAGTTTTTCAAATAGGAGTACATGTTATGAAGGGAAAGGTAAGATTAAATCTGAACCTTGAAGGCTAATTATTTAGTACAGTCACTTGTGTAAATCAAATGTTTTTAGATTACCATCAGAGTATTTCAGATCTGACCGTCTATATATACTCTAAGACACAAATAGAGAGTTGGGCACCTAACTCCTATTGACTTTCAATGGATTTGTAAAAAGACACACCTTTTGAGTGTCTCCTTGCAGTGGAATGCTTCTTTCACCCCTGATTCCCCCTGGCAGGCTGCCGATTGACCCCACCCTCACCCCCCCTGGACCCCAACCCCTGTGGTTGTGTCTTCTCCAAGGAAAGCCACTAACTGCAGAAATTCTCTAGCAATTATGTCAGGGAGGGAAGTGTTGCAGTAGGTGGGGAAAAATTCTCTATCATCTTGAAAATCCTGCTTTTATATTAACCAAAAGGGAAGCCATGTTTTGCTGAATGAACTTTTAGCTGAGTCCCCTATGAATATCTCACATCATGCTTATAAGACGGCAGCAATAAAAAGCAAGTAATTCCATCCCACAAGCTTTTTAAAAATGTTTATTTATTTTGTGTGCATGCACGCATGGAAGCACGGTTAAGCTTTGCACAGTTTTCAGTCTCAGAAAAATCTTTATTTATAAAGCAAAATGTTAATTTATAAGCAGCTACTGTCTGGATGCATGCACACACTCAGAAATCGAAGGCAAAGAAATGATGAACAATGGCAAATGGATTTTTATAGTCTTCAAGGGTTGCGAGATAAAAAAATAGTTGGTTTTGTCTATAAGTATAGGTCCATAAAGTGCCTTGTGTTAATGCACACTGGTGGTGTTGGACGGCTAGGTGAGACTCAGTTAAAGAACCTACAGCCCCCTGCCTACCTTTTGCAATAGATAATCTCAATAGCAGCCCCATGGGCAAGGAGTGCTCAGTTCTTGCTCACTCTTGAAATGTGTCAGGAGGATTGTGGAGATGAGGTGTGGCCTTTGTTCTCCTGTTGCATTATGCAGCCTGGGAAAGGTTGTGTGTGTGTCTCAGTGATGTGAAAAGCACTCATTGTGGTTCATAATTTTGCATTACACATTCATTACTAATTTCTTGGCTTTTATGTGAAGAATATTTTTTGGGGGAGGGAGGGAGGGAAGAAAATGTCAGCCATCTGGACCGTTTTGCACAAGCGTTGGAAAAAACACATAAGATTTGGGGAGAAAGGACTTATCAGACTCAAAATGGATATTCAAACATTTTAAAGCTTGCCCATTACTATTACCAAAGAATTCATTAGAAAGTTTCTGCTTCTGTTGATTACAGTGGGATATCAGACTCATGTCATTCTGATTCCAGAGACAACAGATAAACGTGCTGCCAGCCTGCTCTGAGAAATAGAGGTGTTAGTTAAACAAACCAAACACACAGAATTAACCCTGTTCTAGTTGTTTCATTTAGTATGCAAGGTGAAGAGGGAGAACTACAAGACAAAGGCTGCTGTCATTGGAATTTGACAACTGCGTGTCAAAAAGTCCATGAAAATTCAAAACTGCAAGACCTGGAGGTGTATTTAGAAAGTAATATTCTTTAAGCCACATTGAATATCAGCTGTGTTCCACTGGGAAAGACAGTCTTTGGAAGGCCTTCTTTGCAACTGCAGAAAGCCACAGGTGCAAGCAGATTAGAAAATACTGCCTCTGGAGAGGAATAAACATCATATTACACAGGATGTCATTAGTAATTCAGAGGATAGCATAAAAAGCCTAATTTATTCAGAAAGTGACATTTTATTTACTGTAGCTATGAAATGTGGGTATTTACCAGTAACATGTCAATACAAAAAATTGTTGCCAAGAACAGGTGTAAGCAGCTCCCATTGCAGTCTTCTTTCAACAGTCCACTTTCTTTGTTCACACAGGATTTCACAAATTAAACTGGGATGGATTTGAGAATCTGAGAAAAGACTAGTCCTTTGTAATTCTTCCCTCATATTATATTTCCCATTTCCTCTCTCTCTCTCTCATGAATCATTAGCAGCAGGAGCTTTTTGCACGAGATAGTATATTGGACTATTCGTCCATCAAGCTCTATCCTATTTTAGACAGTTGGCAATGCATGATGTAGGCTATCTTCTGGAGCAATCCCATATATGAACAAAACACTCCTTCCTGACCTCTGTATTAATTAACTTACAGCCATCCTGAAGTATCATATTTTATTATCTCTGTATGTACAACATTTTTTTAAATTAGGCTACTGAATAGAGTTGGTCTATAACGACAGGAAAAATCCAGCATCTAACAGTCTCTATACTAAGCTCTCAGCCCCCATTCAGGGCTTGTTGTTCTTGGCTTCTCTTAACCCAGAAGTGTGTTCTTCTCCTCTTAGTCTGGGAGAGAGGTAGGGAAACCCAGATCCACGGTCTACTCTGGGTTTTGGGCTACTAAAGATTGTTCCTTCAAACCTATGTCTTTTCCCTCGGCTGCTCCTACCTTTCCCTGCTTGTAAGTGTCTTCCCCAGATTTGTGAACTTTGCTATTCCCAATGTGGATTTGTGACTCCTCACTGCTTCTTCCCTGCAAGATACTGAAAAGCTCCTGCAAAGTCACTCTCAGTCTCTCCAGTGCTAGTTGGGCTGTATTTCAAACAGTCCCTCCGGTCTCCAACACTCCTCCTGGCAGCCCCAAGCAAAAAAATTGCTGCCACAAACTCCAAGAGCACTACTGCCCCCAAGCACAAAAACAAACAAACAAACAAAAAGCTCAGAGATTGCAACTGCCCAAGGGAAAAAAAAAAAATAGAATGGCCAGAATGCTGCCCCTGGAATTGTGTCACCCCAAGTACGTGCTTGCTTTGCTGGTGCCTAGAGGTGGTCCTGCCTCCTGGAGCTGGAGTTAGGATTTAAGCAGTCCCTCAGTCTCTCCTCTTCTCTGTTGAGCTGGACTTGTAACTTAAGCCAATTGTAGGACCTCAGTTCACTGCTCTTTTAACTGGCTCCTTTTCTCCAATTAGTCCCCAGGTTCAAAAGTCTTAGCAAACTAGCCCCCTCTTACTGGTGTCTCCATCTTGGCAGCTAGTGGAAAGAGGTCTGTCCACCTCCTAGGGCTGGGCCATTCTGAACTGGGCTTCTACCTTTCAAGGCTCCTCCTCCAAGACTGGCATGCCTTGCAGGTATGACAGGGTGAGGTGACTGAGGCCTAAGCTGCTCTTTAAATCCTCTTTTCTTTTCGTGAAGGATTTTGTATTCCCCATCATGTTGTTAGCAAAACTATTTACTGTCAGTTTTGCCAAAATTTTGTTTGGGGGATGAGGGAGAAGAGGAAAAAAATTCCCATGACAAAATATTTCATTTTACACAAAAACAGTCACACAGGGTCAGACCAATGGTCCATCTAGCCCAGTATCCTGTCTTCTGAGAGTGGCCAAGAGCAGGTACTTCAGAGAGGATGAACGGAACAGGCAATCATCAAGTGGTCCATCCCCTGTTGTCCACACTCTTCTTCTGGCAGTCAGAGGGTAGGAACTCTCAGACCATGGAGTTTTATCCTTGACCATCTTGGCTATACTCCATTAACTTATCTAATTCTTTTTGAGCCCTGTTTAGTTCTGGCCTTTACAACATTCCCTGGCAATAAGTTCCACAAGTTGACTGCGTGGTGTGTGAAGAAGTATTTCCTTTTGTTTGTCTTATATCTGCTGCCTATTAATTTCTTTGGGTGACCCCTGGTTTTGTGTTATGTGAAGGAGTAAATAACATTTCCTTATTCAATTGCTCCATGCCATTCATGATTTTATAGATCTCTATCATATCCCTACACCAGCCTCTCTTTTCCAAGCTGAAAAGTCCCAATCTTTTTAAGATCTCCTCGTTTGGAAGCTCCCTTAGTGATTTTTGTTGTCCTTCTCTGTACCTTTTCCAGTTCTAATGTCTTTTTTGAGATGGGTTGACCAGAACTGCAGGCAGTGTTCAAGGTGTGGGTGCACTACAGATTTACATAGCAGCATTATGATATCTTTTGTCTTATTACCTATCCCAGGGATTGGCAATCTTTGGCACTTGGCTCGCCAGGGTAAGCACCTGGTGGGTTGTGCCAGTTTGTTTACCTGCTGCATCTGCAGGTTGGCTGGTTTGCCACTCCAGGCCAATGGGGGCAGCAGGAAGCCGCGGCCACCTGCCTCCAGCACATCCTTTGCCCTGCATTGCTTCCTGCAGCCTGATTGGCCTGGGGCAGCAAACTGCGGCCAGGGGGAGCCGCGATCAGCTGAACCTGTGGATGCGGCAGGTAAACAAAGTGGCCCGGCGCACCAGGGTGCTTACCCCAGAGAGCCATGTGCCAATCCCTGGTCTATCCCTTTCCTAATTGTCCTTTTGACATTTTTGGAATGAAAATTTTTGAATTTTCCCATCAAAATGACATTGGATTTTGATTTTTAAAATGTCATATTATAAACACAAAAACACTGAAATTAAAATGAGAGATTTCACTTTTGAAATATTTTCACTGAGATAAAACAAATGTGGGGAAGAGTTTTCTGAGAATTTTGAAAATTTCACTGTGTGTTCCAAATTGGAACAATTTTTAAAATCTCAGAATTCTTTGTAAAATGGAATTTATGTACTCATCACAGCTGTATGACTGAGTCAAATTCTCTTTGCATTTGTATACAAATTTGTATATGTATTTTTTCTCTTTAGAAGAGAAAACAAACCTTATTGTTCCTCTGGATGGTCCAGGAAATGGATGGACATCACAGAGTATGGGACACAGGGTTTTTGAGATCATCTTGCCAGGTGTAACCAAGGGCGGAAAAGGCCAGACTGTGGCTGTGGTGTAACTAGCAGGTTACTGGAGTCAGAGCTGCTGGTGCAGGGCAACTTATCACACAGACACTCAGTGCAAGCTTATCTGCTGGCTGAGTGTGTCCAGACAAGGGAACTATAAAAGCAGTGCATTTTAAGGGTTACAGGGCAAGTGATGTCACCATCCCTCACTGGTCTGGACTGAGCTCCAGAATGTGACAGCAAGTGCGCTACTGGTTGAAAGACTACTCAGAATAGTAATCAGTGGTTCACTGTCAAACTGGGAGGATGTATCTAATGGGGTCCTGCATTGTTTAGTTCAGGATCTGGTACTAGTCAATATTATAATTAATGCCTGAAATAATGGAGTGGAGAGTATGCTTATGAAATTTGTGGATACCAGACAACTGAGAGGTGTTGCAAGTGATTTGGAGGTCAGCATGAGAATTCAAAAGGACCTTGACAAATTAGAGAATTGTTTTGAATTCAATAAAGACTAGTGCAAAGTACTTCACTTAGGAAGGAACAATCAAATGTACAACTGCAAAATGGTGAATCACTGGCTAGGTGGCAGTACTGCTGAAAAGGATCTCGGAGTTATAGTGGATCACAAATTAAATATGAATCAACAATGGAAAGCAGTTGCAAAAACAGTTAATATCATTGTGGGCTATATTAACAGGACTATCTTATGTAATATACAGAAGGTAATTGTCCCATTCTACTTGACACTGGTGAGGCCTCCGCTGGAGTCCTGTGTCCAATTCTCAGCACCACAATGTAGGAAAGATGAGGAGAGACTGGAGAGAGTCCAGAGGACAGCAGTACAAATGATCAAAGGCTTAGAAACACTGAATTATGAGAAAAGGTTAAAAAAAAAACTAGGTATGTTTAGTCTTGAGAAAAGAAGAGGGGAACGTAATAACTGTCATCAGCTATGTTAAGAGTTGTTATAAAGAGGACTGTCATCAACTGTTGTTCTGCCATCAGTGGACATGGAGAAGTAGTAATGGGCTTAATAAGCAAAAAGAGAGATTTGGGTTAGATATTGGGAGTGGGGGGGGAGGGGAAGGAATTTTCTAACTGTAGGGTAGCTCTGAATAGGCTTCCAGGGGAAGTTGGATAAACAACTGTCAGGGATGGTCTAGGTTTACTTGGTCCTGCCACAGCACAGAGGGCTGGACTTAGTGACTTCTTGAGGTCCTTTCCAGCCCAACATTTCTATGATTCTATGTAATTAGCTATTTGGACATTCTATACATATTTTAGAAAAAAACACCCAAAGAAAACCGAGTAGTCATGAAGCTATGAGGCATAGCTCAAACTTGGCATGTTGCACTGGGCAAGTTACCTGGCACTATCTGAGCCAACCAACTAATTTTCCAGAAGCTCAGATTTCACTTTTGTTTAAAACAAGAATGTTTTAGCTATTGCGATTAAGGGCAGGAGAGAGAGTGAAACATGTTAATGATTCAATGAAGTGGGCCTGTTTGGTTTGTTGGTGGAGATTGACTTAATGAATGGAATACCACCTTTTTATTTATTTCCATTTTGAGCCTTGGTTAGAAGTAAGACTACGACTGATTATTATTTGTATTATGTAGTACCTTGAATCCCCCAAACACTGTCCACGCATAATAAATAGATGGTCCCAAAGATCGAACAGTCTAAATATATGACAACAGTCAACTGGGTCCATTTTTACGCGTCAGCAGGAAATTAAAACCAACAATCTGCCTGCCCTACAGAGCAGAATTTTTGTCATGTTCACCCCCCTGTTGACTCTCAGGAAAGGAGCCAAGAGCACTTAAAAACAGTGTGGTAGGCACATCTGCAATCGTGAAGAGCTGCGATTCAGTGCTTTAAAATTCTTTGTTTTGGGGTGGTAATGTTTAAAATAATAAATTCAGTTGAATGGTGCATGTGTTAGAATCAAATTTTCTGCTTGTTTTTATCTTGAGTGTGCTCTTTAATGAACATCATCTTTTCGGTGCAGAATCAGACAAAGAATATGATTATAACTATGTATGTTGGTTCTCATGCTTAAGTGAAATATGCATGACTATGGTTGTAAGAAAATATCCCTAGTATTTATTTAAAAAACACCAACAAATCTCTGTGTGAAATATTTATTTTACAGATATACTATAAGAAAACAGCAATGTGAGGAATTTTTAAAAAAATGACAAAACTAACTAGTTCCACTGTTACAAGTAGCCAATTAATCATATGTTTGAAAAGGAAAGTGCAGTGTGGCTTAAAAGCATGCTTGCCAGTAGAGTTCACCTTTTGCAGAATACCTGCTGGATCCAGGTATTGATTGGCAGGTGTGTTTGGCAAGATCTAAAATTTAACACAGGGTTGTGATTGTCATGCAAAAATTGTAAATGACATTATAAACCCCATTTTTCAGAAGTACACATTTAAAAGTTCTCTAAATTTCCAATCAACACTGTTTTTGATGCAATGTGCAGGCGTTGGGATCCCAGATTTTCCTCCTAGACTTTTGATGCTAATGATTTTCTACTTCTAGAGATAGAATTTTGAAGTCATGAATGACACTGAGATGCCTCATTCCCACTGATTTTTAGCTAACAAGGAGTATGTAAACGATTTCAAGTAGAATTAAAACTTTATCACCAAAATCAGAATGATGGGAGACAGAGAGGAAGAAAAAAATAGGGGGGCCGGGGAAATAGATGTATAACCAGATCTCTGTTAAGTCTCCTAGAGAATTAAATTTACCTGGTAATTTCCTACTTTAAGATATTGGGCCAAATACTCTGCTGGTATAAATGAGCACAGCTCCACTGACCTCACCATTTATACCAGCCGAGGATTCAGCCCACTGTGTGCATGGAGAAAATAATATTGAAACACCTGAGCTTCAAGGGCAATGATGTCACTTGAAGTGAACAACAATAATTATGTAAAGAGTGGCTTACCATTCAAATACACACAGAGCACGAAGCAGTTCTAGTCCAGATTTACTCACTCACTTTCTATCCCTCTAGAATAATCCACTGTGAAGAGGTTTGGAATCAATACTAACAAAACTGGTGTCTTTGTGGTATCAGTTTCAGTTCTTCAGTTCAGTTCTATCCTATCTTAGTGTTCCTAGACACAAAATCTAACATGATTAGACAGATGCTTGAGAAATTGTTTTATTTATTTACTTATTGCTATTAGTGTTGTGAAGGTGACAAAACTGGAACAGTATCCAGCAGAGCTGTGCAGTAAGCAATCTTACTATGGAGTTTTATGCTACCAGTGCCATTTATTATCAGTTGAGAGTATATAAATCAGCCAAGACTGTTTAACAAAATATTTCAGCCATTTTAAGTCAAAGTAAAACTGAGATTTATCTAGGGCTTTCACTCCAATAAATGCTTCTTGAAACTAGCAATTACATGGACATTTTCTATATTGTGATACAGAATTATGCATTTTTGCATTAATAAAAATTTGTCAAGTAGCATGTCAAAATCAGAACTGAACCAGTATCCTTATCTTCCCAGTTATGATAATGTAAAAAAAGGCAACTATCAATGTTAAAAGAAATTGCTTTCAACATTTAAACCAACAAAAAAAACCCCTCTGATCAGTTGCATGCTTTTATGAAGTTTCTTGTTTTATATTTTATCGTATTTAAAATAATATGGTATTGCATCTGACGAAGTGGGTATTCACCCACGAAAGCTCATGCTCCAAAACATCTGTTAGTCTATAAGGTGCCACAGGATTCTCTGCTGCTTTTACAGATCCAGACTAACACGGCTACCCCTCTGATACTAAAATAATGTGATTCATTTCTAGAATGTTTTGTATCACTGCAGTAAAGATGACTTAAACGAATAATTTATCTATCTGAATAGCAGGAACAGGAGGAAAACAGACACTGATTTTTCATAAGAAAATTATAGAAAGCTCGTAGTCACTTTTAATTAGCATAAGAAAGGGTTATGGAGAATAACTGGGATATAAGAATGATTTTTAAAATCATTGCAATAGAAACAAACAGCCTGTTTAATCTAGTTTGATAGGGAAATAATGTACTTACTAATGCTTTTAATAGGGCCCATTCCTCAGCTTGCATGCCAAATTCAAGTAAAAGGGCTTTTGCTTGTGGTGATAATTGGTGCACTGGTGCACGCTGTCACCTTCCACATGCAAAAAGCAAACTCTGGAGTTCCTCAACAACCGGATTAATGCTGAGCAAAGGGAAGACACAATTCTAATGCTCAATAGGGCAGTGGATCAACACTATGTATGAAAGCAATGGATAAGACTCAGGCCTGTCCACATTCCCTACTCCTGCAATGGACTGCCGAGATCTACAACAGATCTCATCCATGGCAGACTCTCCCCTGCTGTGTGCACACACACACAAATTGCTGCAGACATGCTGATTTTAAGATACTTGTGCCCCTTGGGAGTGAGAACATAGGCCCTTATCCCACATTTATGCATCTGCTTAACTCCACTCATTACAAAAGAAATCCCATTGACTTCCATTGCATAAATAAAGGTCAGCACACATATGTTTGTAGGATCAGGGCTATAGGTAATAGAGTGTTTAAGCTTTTATTTTGCCTAGCCATTTTAATTAAGGCATTTAAAACATTGCTGTGCTTCTGTTGCATGGGTTTTGCATTCAAGTTACAGACTGTGCCCATCCCTACAATGTTGTTAGTCAGGCCTTCAATCTGTAACCCAAAACATGTCAGGTGTGCAAGGTAACTGTGCTATAGAATGGTGGCAAATAATGGGCACATCTGTAAAGACATGCGCTTAAAAATGATTCTTGTCATGCAAACAATGTCCTTTACTCTTCAATCTTATACCTGATTTACAGCAGGAATAACTTGGTGTCCATGCAGCAGCCCTCTTATTAATCATAGAAATATAGGAGTGGACCTTGATAATTCATCTAGCCCAGTCCCCTGCACTGAGGCAAGACTTAGTATTATTTAAACCATTCCTGACAGATGTTTGCCTAACCTGTTCTTTAAAATCTCCAGTGACTGAGATTCACAACCTCCATAGATAATTTCTTCCACTGCTTAACTACCCTGACAGTTAAGTAGCTTTTCCTAAAGTGCAACCTAAATCTCCCACATTGCACTTTAAGCCCATTACTTCTTGTCCTGTCCTTAGTAGTTAGGGGAGAACAATCTATCCTTTTTATAACAACCTTTTATGTCAGGGATCAGCAACCTCCAGCAGGGTTGCCAACCCTCCAGGATTGTCCTGGAGTTTCCAGGAATTAAAGATTAATCTTTAATGAAAGATTATGTCATGTGATGAAACCTCCAGGAATATGTCCAACCAAAATTGGCAACCTTATACTCCAGATGAGGCCTTATCACTGCTGAGTAGAGTGGAAGAATTACTTTTTGTGTCTTGCTTACAATACTCTTAAAACAACTCAGAATAACATTTGCTTTTGTTTGCAACAGTATTACATTGTTGGCTCTTATTTAGTTTGTGATCCAATCTAATCACCAGTCCTTTTGTGCAGTACCCCTTCTAGGCAGTCATTTCTGATGCCGGATCAGCTTCCCATGTGTACCCAGTCTGGTTCATCAAATGGAAGCCAACAGAATTTTTCACTGTCTTGCAGGACTGTTATGTAGATCGTTACCAATAAGCACAAAAGCACTACTGTTCCAACAATCTTATTTAAGAAATTAAAGCCACACACATTTTAGTGTACATGGAACAGTGAGGGGAAAAAAAAATCCTATGTTAAAAACCCTGCCACCATATGTAAAGTTCTGCTCTTGAGATAGTTGCCTCCTCTTCTCTCTCAATATAATGTTAATCTTTACGAATAAGGCCCTGGTTCCAAGACTAATCTAACATTCTTTGTGTTAGCAATAGTGACTTAAATGATATATGCAAGCTTATTATACGTTGCTAGCAGCTTTCATAATTAGAAAATAGTTTCAAAAACATGAGCTACAATATTAAATGCTGAGTCACCCAGAAATGCTAAACTAAAAAGATAAGAAGAATATATTAATGAATTAGAGGCCTGGGCCTTTTCTTTTCCTAAAGCAGGTAAACATTATGGGTCAAATTCTGGGTCTCCACCCAGCTTTTAGTCATGCCTTACTCAGGAAAATTCCCAATGAAACAACAACTGCAGGATTTGGCTGCATAAAAACTAACTCAAATTACTCAAAGTCAATCAGATCTTATAGACTTAAATAGAGTTTAAAGCTGACCAAGGCTGGTTACCTTTGAGAATAAACAGATACTTTTCTGAAAGAGATCATATCAGAGACTTTGAATGAGGACACTCCTTCCAAGTAAATAAAACGAAAGCAAACACAAACCCAGTAAAATGTAAACCTATCTAATAGGGTAACGAGGAAACAGCCAAACATTTGAAGGGAGTTAATAGAATGCATCTTTGATTTGCAAAAGTCAAACCAAGCACAGTTACTTCTTTCAGATAATGGTGCTCAGACAGCACATTCCCTGAAAAACATTTCTTTGAAAGTTTTGACTGTTAAGTAAATTATTTATGACTGTAGTGGAGTTCCCCATTTCAATGCTCATACTGCCACACCTTACTTAAGGGCAAAATGGTAAAAGGAAATATTTTTAAGCTGCCTTGGGGGTGTCTTTTAAAAAAGCTTTTCCATGATTTTTGCTGTGATGTTTTATTAAAACTAAAAATATATTATTGGATTTCTGCTTATTTCAGCAGCACATATAGTTATTACTCCTCTATGGCATACCATGACATTCAGCTGACTTCAGTGGAAGTTCTGCATATGCAAGGCTTGCAGGATGAGCTCAGAGGCCATGCTTCAATAAAGCATTGAAAAATGTGCTTCAGTCTATCCCTGTTCAGCAGACTGTGTGCTCAGTTGTAAGCACATGCTTAAATCCCATTAAATTCAATGAGATTTTTGAAGCGGTGCTTTGCATCAATCAGGAACAATAAGGGCTTTATTCAAACCTTTCTGAGGCCAATGTGGGGCCTGGCCTACACTACGCGTTTAAATCGATTTAAAGAGCGTTAAATCGATTTAACGCTGTACCCGTCCACACTACAACGCCCTTGATTTAAAGAGCCCTTTATATCGATATAGATTTCTGTACTCCACCCCGACAAGAGGAGTAGCGCTAAATTCGCTATTAACATATCGGATTACGGTTAGTGTGGACGGAAATCGACGTTATTGGCCTCCGGGTGGTATCCCACAGTGCACCACTGACCGCTCTGGACAGCACTGTAGGTTCAAACACAGTGTCTGGCGTGGTTCAGGGAATAGCTCCTCAGTTTCTTCCCCCCCCCACCCACGTGAAAGAAAAGGGAAAGAAATCATTTCTTGACTTCTTTCAATGTCACCCTATGTGTACTGAATGCTGCTGGTAGACGCGATGCTGCAGCAGTGAAGAGCAGTATCCGCTCCTCTCCCCTCTCCCCCTCCCCGGTGGTAGACGGTGCAATAGGACTAGTAACCGTCCTCATGAATATCTAACATGTTGACATCGAGGCCAACATTGCTGGTTACTCCCAGTAGATAGGACAGAACGGCTAATAACCAGCTTCATCATAGCAACTGGGGGCTTCAGCCCCCTCCCTTTCCTGTGTAAAGAAAAGATTCTGTACTGCCTGGGGACTGTCATAGCAGCAGCATGCTGGGCTCCTCTCCCCCACACCGCTTAATGTCCTGCCTGGACTATCATCGCGCCGGGAGGCTGCCTCCCCCTCATTTTATGTCACTAAACACTCAGTGTTTCTTATTCCTGCATTCTTTATTACTTCATGACACAAATGGGCAGGACACTGCCACGGTATCCCAGGAAGGTTGGGGGAGGAGGGAAGCAACGGGTGGGGTTGTTGCAGGGGCACCCCCTGTGAATACTGACACGGAGCAGCTGTGCTCTCTGATACACTGGTCCTCTAATACACTTGCCCCTTATTCTAGGCAGGACTGACTCTATTTTTAGAAACCATAAGGGAGGGATTGACTCAGTCCCAAGTGAGTCAATCCCAATTTTGCTTTTGCGTTGCGCCCCCGGCCGATTTCAGCCAGGGGCACTCATGATAGCAGCGGACAGTACAGAGGGGGAGAGATAACCGTCATCTCATTGTAGTGTGGCCGCATGAAATCGGATTTATAATATCAGTTTTATAAAACCAATTTTAGCTAATTCAATATTATCCTGTAGTGTAGACGTGGCCTGAGTCTTTCCATTAGCAGCAGTGTTCTTTTGATCAAGTCCTATACCTACCTACCTAACACGATAGTAAGTGCTTGTGTAAGGGGTTTTGGGCATTCATTGGGCTGACCAATATAGCTCAGTAGAGTCTTTGCAATTTATGAGCAATGTGGCTATCCCCAAGGTATGCCATTGGTGTCTTTTTGGAAATTAAGAGTTCTAGTGTTATCCTTGCAGAAACTGGTGGGTTTGTTTAATATCTGGTAAAGTAGTATGAACTTGGACTTGAGGTTTGCACTATTCAGTGAAATGCAGTTCAATATTTGGGTAGCCATTTTCTTGCAGGCATATTCTTGGCTCACTCCCACATCCACTTCTTCAGCAGATATCATGTGTCCAGGATGACTTCCTCCACTACAAATTCATTCTTTCCTCCTTTAGTTCTGCCATCTTCTTAGCTAAACAACTCCACTTCTCAACATTGAATCCCATGTCTGCAATCTCAGTTGCCTTTTCATCAGCTTTGACTCACTCCTGAAACCCTCCCCTCCTCCTGCCTCTACTTTTTCTGAACAGGATGTTGCAGATTTCTCCCAAGAGAAACAAAATAAGACATGACCTTTCTCCTCCACCCCTCTACTTGCCTTCCCTTCCTCCTTCCCCCTCCACAGCTCTCTGCTTCTTCTTTCCTGTTACAGTAATAGAAGTTTCTCCTCATCTGCTTTCGTGCTCGAACTCTTCCACTTGCCCCAGTGACCCCATGCCATGCCATGCCATCACCTGATCTTCCTCATGCCCACTCTCATTCCTTCCATTATTCTTCTCTGGCTCTCTCCTCTCAGGACACGCATGTGTTACTCTATCATAACAAAAAAACCCTTGAACCTGCTGGTGTACACTAAACGTTCCTTAGTGTGCTTTAACATAGCACTATGTTAAAGAGCACAAGAAGGGTCTATACAGACCAGTTAATGAACACGGCATTAGTGTGCTTTAGAAACCATAACCTCATAGAGTGCATTACCTCATAGTATAAACAAGTCTTCAATTAAGTTTGCATATAGCCTTGCATGTACTGAAAGAAGGGATCTTTACTAGGATTAGGCCCCTGCTCTTTTACAGCCTTATCTTGCAGGAAGGGACTTCACTGGGCTCACTGACATTTGTAGCAGTTAAGGGAAGTCAGCACCTCACAGAATGGGGGTGCAAAAGGGATCTTTAATAGAGCTGGGACAAAATGTTTCAAACAACTTCCCCTCTGCCCCCCGTAGCCTGCAGATACATGTATTTGCTAGGTAAAGCACAAGAATAAGTTAAAGCAGTAAAACAATGAGCCTACAAACCTCAGGCCTGCAAAAAATAAGTCTAGTTAAACAAGGCATAAGGCCCCCCAAAAGCCTTAGCATAAGCAGCTAACCAAGAGTAACCCTAGATCTTAAGGTATTACAGGATAGAATGCTATAATGACTAAACTGCTGACAGATAACCAGAAGATGCTAGTTTATACCTGCCTGGGATATTTTAAGTTAGGAACATCACCAGATGCCCAACCACAAGAATGCCATGGTAACTAATGGGTGTATATGCTAATAAGCTTGAGACAAAGGGTTTAGTAATCTGTGGGAGAAGGGCGCCCCAACAGTTATGGGGTGTCATAACTAGAAAGGGAAGGGTGACAACCCTCTTGTAGAGAATACTATAAAATCTCTCCTGAGTAGAGGCACCAAAATCCTTTTACCTATAACGGGTTAAGAAGCTCAGGTAACCTAGCTGACACCTGACCCAAAGGACCAATAGGAGGACAAGATACTTTCAAATCTTGTGGGTGGGGGGAAGGCTTTTGTTTGTGTGCTCTTTGTTTTGGGGGGGACTAAGAGGGACCGGACATCAATCCATGTTCTCCAAATCTTTCTGCATAAGTCTCTCATATTTCAAACTTGCAAGTAATGGCCAGGCAAGGTGTGTTAGTTTTATCTTTGTTTTCTCAACTTGTAAATGTTCCTTTTGCTAGAGGGTTTACCTCTGTTTGCTGTAACTTTGAACCTACGGCTAGAGGGGGTTCCTCTGGGCTCTTTGAATCTGATTACTCTGTAAAGTTATTTTCATCTTGATTTTACAGAGATGAAGTTTACCTTTTCTTTTAATAAAATTATTCTTTTAAGAACCTGATTGCTTTTTCAGTGTTTTAAGATCCAAGGGTTTGGATCTGTGTTCACCAGGACTAATTGATGAGGAGATTACCAAGCCTTCCCAGGAAAGGGGTGTAGGGGATTGGAGGGATATTTCTCAAGCTTACCCAGGGCTTGGGGGATATTTTGGGGGAAAAGGAACTCCAAGTGGTCCTTTACCTGTTTCTTGTTAAAGCACTTGGTGGTGGCAGAGTACCAGATTTTAACCTAAACTGGTAGAAATAAGCTTAGGGGGCTTTCATGTGGGTCCCCACATCTGTACCCTAGAGTTCAGAGTGGGGAAGGAACCTTGGCATGGGGTGTGGAAGTTCAAATAAGGGAAAGTGGCTAAAACCCCTACTGAATATGCATTAGGCATAATTGAGTCAGTATAGCAAATTATAAAAGCTGTATACTGGCCTGAGTGCTTTGAGAGATGCCAGGATGTTGACCATTTGTGGTGATGATGACAACTAGCACTTCAGGTTTTTCTGCAAGGGACAGTGTGAGGTTATGGATGCTCAGATGCTGGATTCTGCGTTACCACTATATATCTTGCTGGGTTAGAGTGTTTGTAACTTTGCTGACTGTGTTGATAAAACTAATACAAATAAAAAAGGTTTTTCCTAAGTGTAAGTGTTGCAACTGTGCACGTTGGGGTTCCCAAATGAACAGTAATTTTAATGATACTGGGCCTGATCTTCGTAAAATAACCTAACAAACTTCACAGTGTTAATTGGGAATTGTTATGTCAGTCTAATTAATAACTATCAATAGATCAGGCAACATCCTCCACTGAAAAATGCAGATGTGGGTCGATCAAAATGTTTACGTTTTGCCAAAAATCTAATACACACACACACACACGTATATATATATATATATATATATACACACACACACACATATAGTCGTGAGTCACTGCAGACCAATTTCCCTCCCCTCCCCAACAATTTTCCCCACCAAACTGAAAAACTGATTATTCACACAACTCTAACCTTTAGCTTCTAGCTGGACAAACAGCCAAATAACTGATCCATATCAAATGAGTAGCACAGACATTTGTAACTAGACACATAAAAGTCACTGAAGATCCTTAGAGGATTCCCAAACCAGCTCCAATTCTTCAACCTTTATCATTCAAACAGAACCATATTTGATTCATCTCAGATGTTACTAAGCCAACTCTGATTAATTCTAAAACAGCTGGTATTTCCATGCTTTTCCATTTCCTTTCAATGATCATATGTCCTGGAGGGAGAAATGAGTTAGCCATTTTTCTAGAGTGATTAAAATCACTCTCTCTCTCTCTCTGATGAATACTCAAATAATATTTTGGGATTGAAAATGGCATGACTTGCATCACTGCTTGTAAACTTCTTTACTGGAGATCTTGAACTGAGTAACTTTATTGAATTGCTGTGTGGTTTTGGCCAAGATCCATTTGCTGACTCTAACTTTGTGCTGGGAAGGATTTCCACCATTCATCCTCCAGCCTCTTGCTAGTAGCTTAGGCATGTGGCGTGGTCTGACTAGGAAAAGGAGCCAAATTTTACTCTTCTCTTTGGAGCAGAGGCCATTATTTTTCCATGTTTGTATTGCACTTAGCAGAATGGAGTCCTTGTCCATGCGTAATCAATCTCCCAAGCTGCTTTTTTAGCCATTGTATCCATGGACTTTATCAGGTTCATTTTCTCCTCTCCTTGTTCTGTTTCCCTTAACCCAAAATAAACAAAAGAAAATAGATTGTAACTTTGTACTTTGCTCTCTTACTTCTGAATCCATTAGGATCTGTTATTGCAAGTGTTTGGAGTGTGAGCCTCCATTTTCTGAGGTTGGGTACAATACCTGTCAAGACTACACAACTGTAACTTTTTGGGGATCATCCAGACCACTAAGGAGGTCTGTCACCACCTACCTTGTAAGTTTTGGAGTCTTAATGCTATGGTTCAATGCTCTTACCCCAGTACTCAGGCTATAAGCCTTTGGTCACACATTGGCTTCCACCAACCTAAGTACTTCTTGCAGGGTGATGTCAGCAATCCCTTCTGGTCCCAAGGTCCCCAAATCCATCTCCTGGAGTTCTTAACTATCAGACACTTCTGGAGCTCAGACACTGAGGCCAGGTCTACACGAAGCGCGAAAATCGATTTTAGATACGCAATTTCAGCTACGAGAATAGCGTAGCTGAAATCGATTATCTAAAATCGATGTACTCACCGCGCGGGATCGATGTGCGCGGCTCGCCATGTCGATTCCGGAACTCCGTTGGTTTTGGTGGAGTTCCGGAATCGATATAAGCGCGCTCAGGGATCGATATATCACGTCTAGATAAGACGCGATATATCGATCCCCGAGCAATCGATTGTAACGCACCGATACGGCGCGTCGTATAGACATGGCCTAAGACTGTTCTCCTCTCGCTTTCATGCCCAAAGGCATGACATCTACCCTTGATTATCAGTTCACTTTGATGCACACAGTCCACACAGTTTTCACAACACAGAGTTGCTTGAGATAAAAATAAATACAGTTTATTCAATAGAAAAATCATAGATTCAAAGATGAAATGGTAAGGAAAACCAAACATACAAATTACACTATCATTACTATTACAGTTTTCACACACGCCCATGCATGCATTCGTAACCACAATCTGTATACCTAATAACTACTGGGCTCAGGACATTACAAGCTTTTGTAAGAGACCTTACTTGACATTTTTATACATAGTAACACCATAAAGCCAGTTGATTAATTTGCTTATTATGGGGGGTTCGGCCCCAACCCCCACCCTCGGTCTCTCCTTGAGGTGTCTGGACCTTGACTGTTACACTAGGACTACTAGGTGCTACAGTAATACAAAAAAAAAATCCCTTCACATCTATTTGAAGGTTGTAGCCTTTCATGCTTCCCTACACCAAAAATATATCCCCCAACCAAGTTCTTCCCTCTCTTGTCACTGTGTAGACTTACCCCAAGGGCAGCCCCTCCTCTCCCCGCATGCAGGAAGCAGCACTGCAGGGATTTTTCTGCTTTAGCACCACCTGCTGTCTGTTACTCTGGTATTGGAGCTGTAAGCAGCTTCCATGGCCAGGCCCTCTGGCCAAGTCCCCTTTCAGTTCAGCCCCCTTCTGGGATAAACAGGGAAAGTATCAACAGAAAACTCAAAGTCTAGTGTTCTTTATACTAGGCCTGCAGCCCCTACTTGGGATTCATCTGTTTTTGCTTCTATGTCCTCAGGCTTGTACTTTCCTTGTTTCTGGGGGAGGTAGGGGGAACACAGGCCCACCCTCTCCTCTGGTTTCAGCCCAGCGACCTTGTCTTAGGTAGCTAGGGACAGCTTTGTATAATCTCTTGCCACTTCACCAGACTGTTCCTGTTTTTTCTCTGTTTGTCAACATCTCTGCAGGCTACAGAATCCACTACTCCCACTCTTGGAGTTCTGTCTCCTTGTCAGGCTTCTTCCCAGCAGCTTACTGAAGAGCTTCCTCAGTGCTACTCTCAGCATCTCTGTGTGCAGTTGGGTTGAATTTCTCTCTGTCTCTCCCCACCCCAGTTGTCTGCCTCCCTTAGGATTGGAACCCCTGCAGCCCTTGTTCTGGAGCTGATGTTGCCTGCACAATCTGTTATACTTCAGACAGTTCTGGTTTACCTCCTTAAGACAGGAGTTCCCCTCCCACAGGTCTCCTGCTTGGAGCTGGGGTTGTAATTTAGGCCAACTCTATTACCTTCGCCAGCTTTTCCTTCCCCCTTTCCCACACTTAGTCCTCATGCTTAGAGGATTAAGCAGTAATCCTTCACCAATTGGATTCTGCTCTGCTGTGATGGAGGAGGCAGCATATATGCTGGGACCATTGCATCTCTATCACTGAATCATAGGACTGGAAGGAATATCAAAAGGTCTTCTAGTTCAGTCCCCCTGCACTCAAGGCAGGACTAAGTATTATCTAGACCATCCCAGACATATAACCTGTGCTTCAAAATCTCAGTGATGGAGACTCCATAACCTCTGTAGGCAATTTATTCCAGTGCTTAACCACCCTGGCAGTTATAAAGTTTTTCCTAATGTTCAACCTAAACCTAAATTCCCTTGCTGCGATTTAAACCCATTGCTTCTTACCCTACCCTCAGAGGTTAAAGATAACATTTTTCTCCCCCTCAACCTTTTATGTACTTGAAAACTGTTACGTCTCCCCTTAATCTTTTCTTCTTCAGACTAAACAAACTGATTTTTTTCAACTTTCTCTACTAGGTCATGTTTTCTAGACCTTTAATCATTTTTGTTGCTCTTCTCTGGACTTTTTCCAATTTGTTCACATCTTTCCCAAAATGTGGCACCCAGAACTGGACACAATACTCCAGCTGAGGTTTAATCAGTGCAGGGTAGAGCAGAAGAATTACTTCTTGTGTCTTGCTTATAACACTTCTGGTAATACATTGCAGAATGATGTATGCTTTTTTTTGCAACAGTGTTATTCTGTTGACTCATATTTAGCTTGTGATCCACTATGACCACCAGATCTTTCTGCATTACTCCTTCCTAGGCAGTCATTTCCCATTTTGTATGTATCCAACTGATTGTTCATTCCTAAGTGGAGTACTTTGCATTTGTCCTTATTGAATTTCATCCTATTTATTTCAAACCATTTCTCCAGGTCATTTTGAACTTTGATCCTATCCTCCAAAGCACTTGCAACCTCTCCCAACTTGGTATCATCCACAAACTTTGTAAGTGTATTCTCTATGCCATTATCTAAATAATTGATGAATATATTGAACAGAATCAGATCCAGAACTGATCCCTGCGTGACCGCACTAGACTGACTGTGAACTACTGATAATTATTCTCTGGGAATGATTTTCCAACAAGTTATGCACCTACCTAATAGCAGGTCCATGTACGTTGTATTTCCCTAGTTTGTTTATGACAAGGTTATGCAAGACAGTATCAAAAGCCTTACTAAAGTCAAGATATACACATCTACCACTTCCCACTATCCACAAGGATTATTACCCAGTCAAAGAAAGCTGATAGATTGGTTTGACATGATTTATTCTTGACTAATCCCTGTTGACTGTTATTTATTTCCTTATTATCTTCTAGGTGTTTGAAAATTGATTGTTTAATTATTTGCTCCATTATCTTTCTGGGTACTGAATTTAAGCTGACAGGTCTGTAATTCGCTGGGTTGTTTCCCTTTTTATAGATGGGCACTATATCTGCTATTTTCCAGCCAGCTGAAATCTCTCGTCTTCCATAACTTTTAGAAGATAATCACTAATGTCTCAGACACCACCTCACTCAGCCCCTTGAGTATCCTAGGATGAATTTAATCAGACTCTGGTGACTCAAAGACATCTAACTTATCTAAGTAATTTTTAATGTGCTTTTCCCCCTATTTTAGTCTCAGATCCTATCTCATTTTCACTGGCATTCACTATGTTAGATGTCCAATCACTACTAAACATGTCCAATCACTATCAATCTTATATTTCCTAGTGTACATCAGACCTCCAAAAATATTAAAGAGCCATGCCATTACCTTTAAGGTGAAAGACTACCCTGTTGCAATCTCTATAACAAGATCATAGCAACCTTTCTCCTGTCCAGAGAGAGAGAAATCATACTTATGTCCTATTTATGCATATATGGCCTGATATTTAAGATGCTGAGCACCGACTGATTGCACTAAAGGCAATGGGATCTTTAGGTGCAAAACACCTCTGGAAATCAGGACATTATATCATTAAGTTCCATCAATGTGGATTGACATGCCTAACTTTTTAAGTACCTGCATTTCAATTTTGAGAATATAGTATCTGTGGGCCAGAACTTGCTCACACAGTTTTCATGAGTAATTCAAGTAACTTCAATCAGCATGCAAAATATTTCTTTTTAGCAGCAAGGACACTTGCATTATTTATTATTAATTATTATTATTATTATTTATGTCAACCATCTACAAAGTATCAACTGTAAAATGAGACAAGAATCTGTTGGTTTATAAATAGCTCACATAAAATCATTTGTATGTATTGAGTTGCAATCATCTTAACTTCTCAGTTACATTTGTGGTGAAAGAGGAAGAAAAGTATTTCCCATCTGGGTAGAAACAAGGATAATGCACTTTGAATCTTTGTCTTTGGAGAGTTCTTTTGCAGGTCATATTCCACATTTCAGTACTCAGCAGATAGGCCTTATCAAGAACTACAGGGTTTATATTCAATATTAGGCTTCAGTAGTAACTGAATTTCTGATAATAACATGGGAGAACTGAACCCATGTCAGCATCTCATACGAGGTGAAGTAAATTCAGTATTGTAACAACATTTGTTTAGATTTATTTTTCCATCTGTTCTTGAGGTGTATAACCCTAATTAAATATGAGATATACTTTTCTGATTTCACTTTGCTTACTTTGCATTCTCTCTTGATCCCTAATGTCTTTAATAATTCAATGATAATTATTAAAGCATGGGGCATTTCTTGAGGATTAATGATCAGCTGGGAGAGTTGATGGCTTAAGGCAAAGCAGGGAGCCATTAACCTTAGCTGGTCGTTAATTCCCTAAGAACAGCCTTGGGTGCGGGACATTTTGCTACTGCAACTAATTTTAAATTTGAAAGAAAAAAGTTAATTTTATGTTTCTGCTGTAGCATCAATCAGAACATCATTGCTCCTGAGCCTGTAGATTTTAGATACTTCACATGAGGTACAGCAGTCAGTCTGACTCCTTTGTTTCTTCCACAAGAATCAAAAAGGGACTAAGGATACAGTCCTATAAACCCCTGTGTGAGTAGTCCTTACTCATACAAGTAGTTCCATTGCCTTTCAGAAGGATTATTCACGTGAGAAAATACTAATACTTATATTGAGTATAGCTTTCCGGGTTTAAGCTGCTACACTATACTGTTTACTCTACAATATACAATATTTAAAAAAGTAGTGATTTTTTTTTAAAATTTGGTTGCAGGAACAGAAAATTATTAAATAAGTTTAAAAATGTTATAAACTATAGAGTCAATCAGGATTTTTTTGACCAAAAAATGTGAATTTGTCAAAACTGAATTTTTTTTTACCGGAAAAGGGACAGTTTCAAGAAATTTTTTTACTTGAAAATATGTAGAGGAATTTCAAAATTGTTTAAATGTTTCATTTAGACATTTTCACAATGAAAATAATCTAGCTTTCTGGATCAAAATGACATTTTGTTTAGAAATCTGAGTGAATTAAAAAAAAAATTGGTCAAAATTGGAACAGAACATTCTGAAATTATCAAAACAAAATGTTTAGATTGTCCCAAATCTATTTATCTATTGGATTTTCAGTTTTCAAAACTTCAAATATGTCCCATTTCAGGACAGGAAAATTGTTCAGTATCTCTGACTATCATGCAAAATTTTCTAACCGTTTTCCATCCAGGTCTAATAAGTTAGTGTCCATTCCCCTTAATTCAGAGCATACATCTTGCTTAATCTGTTCATGTACAGGAAACAGCTAGCCCTTTAAAATATTAAATAATGTCATAATAGCTAAGAACTACAGATATAATATTTTTATTTGTCATCAGCTGTACGCTGATTTACACATTAATTTCATAGGCAAAATTTTGGGGCTCATGCAAAATTTTAAATAGAAACCTGGCTTAATTTCCTTTGAAGTTTGCATTTTTCAAACAGACACTAATCAAATATCAAAACCCAGAAGATGGTAAACCTAGTGGCCCAGGAACATATTTCATTTCTTTACTTGAAATCTAGGGAAGCAAATGCTACCCTTGGTGCTTTTCAACATGATACAATATTCAGCAGTTCCAACTTCATCAGCATGGAATTGCACAAACAGCCATTATAATCAAATGTGACTTCACAGCGGTGCTGTTCTGTCTGTGCTTTCATGTATTATTAAGATAGGTATGCAAGGTAGTGAAGATGACTTTGAAATAGCCTCTGAAGTTTCTGATTGGATACCAACTATTACTTTGTAGCAAGCATCAGAACTAAATTGACTGTTACAAAGAGAAACAATGGAAGTGTTAAAGTATGTGGCATATGATTCCAAAGTGGAAGAATGACATGCTATCCTGGCTGGCTTTGTCTATTGAACAGTTTGTACAATACTGCAACACTGTCTAAAAGGGAAATAATCTTAATGGAAACAGTTAACTCATACTAATGTCAAGAGATAGGTTCAAGCTGCAGAATTTAGATATGAACTTTGAAGATCCCTAAACTTGAGGGCGTTAGGATCCGAGGTCTTGGTTCAGGCATTTATAAACACAGGGGCCATTTGCAAAATTCACATCCAGATCTGGGATTGATATCAAATGCCTCCAATGTCAGGTACGCTCAGATAATACATTTGTTACTCTTCATGGTGGTCTGAATTTGGTATGAGGGATCATCTCATGTGCAATGATGGTGGCCAAATGAGCCCTGAATCACATCAACAACATCTACTTGACACCTTCCTTTCCTCCTCACACTGATAAATACTACAGCTTTATCTAGATGTGTTTTCAAAGTGCATATGGGACTGCTTGTCAGGTAATAGTTTTGTGCCCATCTACTCCATGCTTTTCAAAGGCTTTCCTTTAACAGTTACTACAGTTCATTTGCTGGCAAATTGTGTTCTCTGTTGTTAATCAGTCAGTCATTAACCTTAGTGATATCAATGTGTTGTCACAGTGCATTTCAACTACTTGAATAGACAGCATACAGCAGAGACCATACTTATGCTGCAAGATATTGCTGCATTATTTATTGCATCCAGGCTTCTCATTGAGAGTCGTTTCTATCTGGGGTTTTCCGCTATTACTTTATTCAGCTCTTGAGACATTACTGAGTCTATTGATAGTGCAACTCTTGAAGCATAAATCAAAGCTCAGTCACAAATAACAATGGTTAGGCTGCTGGTGTGCTGACACCACTACTCATCATGACAACCAGTACTGTCTCACTGTTTCCTTGTACTCCCCCATGTGTGTCTGTATCTATCTGTGATCTCATCTTATACTCAGATTACAAGCTCTTTGGTGCAGGTTCCACCTTTTTGTTCTGTGTCTAGAACAGTGGGGGCCCTGGTCCATGACTAAGGGCTGCAGGAATATAAAGAATAATTTAAAAAAAGGGAATGACACCAGACATTAGTGTGGGCATGTAGCAGGGTGGTTACTCCTCTCCTTCCCTGAAGGGCTTAAAACGGCCCTGGGAGAGGCTGGGCTGATTGGAAAGCAGCCATAGCTGTGACTAGCTTAAAGCGGGCCCAGCTGGCCCTTATAAAAAGGTTGTGAGCCAGAGGCCCAAGAGAAGTCTCTCTCCAGGCTGGGAAAGAGCAGGTCCTGGCTACTGTAGAGAAGATACTGGAAGTGAAGTAGTGCTAGGAAGAGCCAGAGGAGCAGGGGAGCTCCAGGCTGGCAACTCCCCAGGCTGCAGGGCCTGGTCCAAGGCCCATAGAGGTACTGGGAGGCAGAGGAAGGCAGCAAGTCCAAAACCCTTGACTGTGATGAGGGGCTTTTACACTGCGGTCTGCCCCAGGGAGCGAGGGCTTGGTGATGTCTGGCAGTAGCCCAGACTGAGGCAAGGTGGGGATTAGAGGGTTGGGGGCTCCCCAGAGAGGGGATACCCATAGAGACTTGTAGGGGTATTGCCAGGGGGCAGCCCTAGGGTAAAGGGCACCAGGGTCCAGGAGGGACACGGGGCCCACTACAAGTGGGACACTGGCCCTGAAGAGGGCACTCCTGAGGCTGGAAAAGAGCTAATTCCCAACAATCAACAGGAGGTGCTGCAGGGGTGAGTTCCGCATGGTTACAGGGCACCCTGTAAGGAAGGAAGTTTCTTTAAATCAGTGATCCCCTCAAACTTTTCACATCACCCCTCTCTTTACCCCAGTCCATGCCCTCCTTCAGGAGCTGGGGCTTCGGGGGTGTGTGTGAGGATGTGGACTGGGGTAAGGATGCTGGGGCTACAGCTGGGGGAGGGTCTGGGGCTGGGAGTGGAGACATGGCTGGAGACAGAGGCTGGGAGCAGAATGGGTCTGGGTGGTACTCTTTTCCTGCCCCCTGTGGGGGCTTGCCCAGTCCCTGCTGCACCCTGTGAACATTCCTCCATGCAGCCCTTAGGGGGCACCACCTACAGTTTGGGGATCACTGCTTTAAACCATGGTGCGAGGTAGGTACACCCCATCACAGGGAGCAAATAACATGGTTTTTGTAGAGTCCATGTTGCAGACATGTAACATGAATTATTTTCCTCTATTGATTCCCTCAGCGTGGCCTCACTGCTCTTTCCTGGTCCCTTGTTTTCTGCTGGATGCAAGAATAATCTAGGGAAGTAGTAGAGAAGGGTGGTGGAAGGAGAAGAAAAATAAAGAGAATTTCCTCTTTCCCATATTGACCTTTCTACTGCAACAAGGACAAGTGCAGAGTCCTGCACTTAGGATGGAAGAATCCCATTCACTTATACAAACTGGGGACTGAATGGCTAGGCAGCAGTTCTGCAGAAAAAGACCTAGCGGTTACAGTGGATGAGATGCTGGATATTAGTCAACAGTGTGCCCTTGTTGCCAAGAAGGCTAATGACATTTTGGGCTGTATAAGTAGGGGTATTGCCAGCAGATTGAGGGACGTGATCATTCCCCTCTATTTGACATTGGTGAGGCTTCATCTGGAGTACTGTGTCCAGTTTTCGACCCCACACTACAAGAAGGATGTGGAAAAATTGGAAAGACTCCAGCAGAGGACAACAAAAATGATTAGGGGGCTGGAGCACATGACTTATTAGGAGAGGCTGAGGGAATTGGGATTGTTTAGTATGCAAAAGAGAAGAATATGGGGGGATTTGATAGATGCTTTCAACTACCTGAAAGGGGGTTCCAAAGAGAATGGATCTAGACTGTTCTCAGTGGTAGCAGATGACAGAGCTAGGAGTAATGGTCTCAAGTTGCAGTGGGAAGGTTTAGGTTGAATATTAGGAAAAACTTTTTCACTAGGAGGGTCGTGTAGCATTGGAATGGGTTACCTAGAGGTGGTAGAATCTCCTTCCTTAGAGGTTTTTAAGGTCAGGCTTGACAAAGCCCTGGCTGGTATGATTTAGTTGGGGATTGGTCCTGCTTTGAGCAGGGGGGTTGGACTAGATGACCTCCTGAGGTCCCTTCCAACCCTGATATTCTATGATCCTCTTTTGGTGGGTTTAAATTATCTTGATAATTCCCAGTGTGTGTTTGTCCTTGGTGTGTTTTTGCACCAAGGAATGACTAGTTAACTTTCACCTTACTTACCTTACTGTGGGGCATAAAAATCCTTACCTCAAGCTCTTTCTTGTATCACATTGTCATTCCTCCCCCAACTCCTCAGAACACTGCAAGGATCCTTTCCTCCGTAACATATGCAAATAAATTTGGGAAGTTAAGAAAATTTTCAAAAGTTAATACAGGGGAACTTTTTCCTTTTCTTTTTGGGGAAGTTGCTGTGTGTGTTGAAAATTGTGATTATAGAGATGTCTTCTGCTTTACATATGGTCACAGCATAATGTAAAAAAGTGCAGAGAAGAGCACTGGTGAGGTGACAGAGCCATAGCAGGAGGCCCACTTTACCTCCTAAAACATGTAAGCTTTGTTCTGAGAAAACAAACAACAAATACAGAGCTTACAGAGTGAAAGATAAGAAGAATCAGAGGAAGAGGCTTTCTAGCTACAAATAAAGCCACAGAATTATTCTGCTGAAATGGACTTGCCCAAATTTTTGTAACACATGCCTTTCTTTGTTATAGCATTTCTGAACCTATAAAGTCATCCTATAGTAAACTGGGCTATGGGAAGGCAGTGCAGTTTAGTAGCTAGGGAACTAGACTTGAAATCAGGGGACTTGGCTTCTATTCTTGGCTCTGCCACTGACCTCCAGGGTACTGTCCACTGACTTGGACAAGTCACTTCATCACCCTGTGCCTCTGCTCCCTCCCACACTTTATCTTGTCTATTTGGATTGCAATCTCTTCAAGGCAGGGATTGTTTCTTACTATGGGTACATATAGCACCTAACATAATAGGGCCTCAATCTTGACTGAGACTTCTAGGTACTACTGCAATACAATTTTTTAAAAAAATTATAAACTGAATATTACCTACTGTTTAATTGGTAATATGTTAAAATACCAAATGGCTTTCATATGATACATTTTACAATTGAGAGAAATTTCACAAATTACAAAGTTGCACAAGGTGGGTGAGGTACCCATATGAGACCAAAATGGCTACAACACTACAAACAACTTCCAAATGTCTCATGCAACTTTAACATCACATGTGAGAAAGCAGAAATAGGCATGTCATCCATTATTAGCTCTCATTGCCTTTTATGTACCCTACTAAAAGTAAATCACTTTGTGCCTTAGTCTTTCTGATTTTGTGCCTACAAGCATCTGTTCTTCATTTATACTCCTCCTTAGTAATTTATCCATGCTTCCACTTGTTATAGGATTCCTTTTTGACTTTCAGGTAATTAAAAAGCTTCTGATGCAGCGATACTGGACTCTTACTATTTTTTCCAATCTTTCCTTTGTATTGGGATAGTTTGATGTTGTGCCTTAAATATTATCTCTAAAAAATTGCCTGCCCTCCTGAACTCCTTTTTCCCTTAAGTTTTCTTCCCATGGGACCTTAACTACTAGTTCTTAGAGTTAGTTAAAGTCTGCTTTTTTTGAATAATATCTATAGATACTACATATTGTAGTTATACAAATTTGGCAAATAGGCTGACAATAGTAAAATATTATTCACAAAGGGCCTGTTTTTCATAAGTTTGCAAATCTTACTATCACTAGAACCACTTAGAATTCTAAGGTAATAGGTCTAGGATAAGATAACTAAGATATTACTAATGTAAATTGCAAATCTCAGAACAGAGTATCCAATTGCAAAATCTGGTCCATTGGGTCTCAAAACCCATAGTTCTGTTAATATAACTTTTACATATAACTCATACTGCAAATCTGTGTTAGAGGATGCCCCTTGGGAAGGAAAAGTTATGGAGGTTGCTCAGTGAGGTTTGAAAGATTTTTCAGTTTCATTCCCACGTGAGTGAAGCAGATGTCCATTCCAAGACCTTATGCTGGATTTTGGACCTAGTATTGCAGAACTGATGAGATGACTTCCAACTATTGCCAGAATTACTGTGTAATGATGAACAAGTGAGTAATTCCCCTTGGGATTTTTTTTATTATTATCTCATTGATAATCTAAAGCCAGAATGAGACCGTTTCACTCTCTGACACATAACTTCATCTTGTGGTGAAAGTACTCATGGAAATATACTGTCCTAGAAATGAATTTTCTTTATAACCACATAAATTACCCAGTATGAAGTCCTACTATTTGTCAAACAGTTTTTACTTCCTATTGCAAAGAATGCTTCAAATAAACTGTTTCCTCCTGAAATGGGGTAGCTGAGGCAATGAACTACTAACCAAGAAAAATCTTGAGGGGCACAGAAGGGTTTTTTGTAAGACCCTCCCCACCCCACACACACACAAAAAGGCTAAGACACCACACAGTTCACATCAAATTAAAATGCTAATGTAAATGGCATATGCAGCACAGTGTTATAGCCACAGTGGTGCCAGGATATTAGAGAGAGAAGGTGGGTGAGGTAATATCTTTTATTGGACATCCTTCTTTTGGTGAGAGACAAGCATTCGAGCTTACCCATAGCTCTTCTTCAAATCTGGGAAAAACTGAAGAAGAGCCCTGTATAAGCTCGAAAGCTTGTCTCTCACCCCAACATAAGTTGATCCAGAAAAAAATTATTATCTAACCCACCTTCTCTCTCTAATGGAAATGGTGGCAGTCTCATATATCTTAGATCAAGTTTTAGTTTTATTTTTAGCCAGGGTTATTGCATCACAGTGTATTAAGGAAAGCAGTGTGCTCACATCAAATCAATTCATTAACGCAAAGTGTTGCAGCCCGAAGAACTCTTGATCAACGTTATTTTTGTTTTATTCTTCTTCCTGTTAAAGCTGTTCTCTGGGGAAACAAAACATAACAAAAACAAAAATCCTTTTGCATGTGAAAGAGGGTTTTTGCAGTGAGCTACATGCGGAAATATAGTAGGATGAACTAGAGACACAGAAAACCATTATGTTCGCAGAATAAACAGTTTTAGCCAGTTAATGTTACACTAAATATGTTGAGCTGTGATATTCTGCTTTTACGTTTAAAAGGCACCACACAAAATATGTATGTGTAGGTATAGACATGCCCACTAAACCACTGAGTGGGAAATATATGCAACGGAGCCATTGTATAGTATGTGTCAGTCTGCTGTCCATGAAAATTCATAACTCAAGATTCTGAGGCTATGAATGTTTTTAATTTCTTTCTACCATCTTTCCCTCACCCTAAAAAAAAGTGGATTTAATACTGGCAAAAGATACCACACTGACAACCAATAACTCTGGCAGTCAGAGGATAAACAGGTGGATGCAGTTGGAATACATTTATCCAGTGACAGCTCAGAAGGAATCTGGCACTCCACACATGTAATGGTTGGCAAATCCCAGAAGTAAAAATCTTTAGCTTAATCTCTTGACTCTGACCAAATATTGCTATGGAATAAGAGGGGTTATAAATGAAATATATTATGGTACTTCAGAGTGCTACTAATACTTAAAAATCACCTTCTCTTCCTAAGGTAGGTTCAGCAACGTGGCAATCAACCCTTCACTGGACCTTGCTATTTTCAGAATCTAAGCACAACAAACCTATTGTACTGAAATATACCATAATTATACCAAAACAAAGTGCAAAGCCCCACTTATTTGATCTGGCTACACATGAGGAGTAAGTGGAGTATAACTAGATCCACAGATATTTCTTCAAATCCAGATTGATGGCTATGTATGCATCTTCCTAAAATAGTATAATCTATTACCTCCTGAGTACCAGCAGCATACTTGGTACATATAAGACACATAAAACCAGGTTCAAAGGGTGCAGGTGACAAAACCCTGCAGGTAAGCATTAAAAAATGGTGACCTTAATAGAGGGCTAGTTACGGGAGGGAGGGGGGGCAGGCAAACGTGAAAAATTACAATAGGATCATAGATGCAACAAGAGGGCAATTGTTTGAGGAATCTGATCAACATCTTAGATGTCTATGCAAAAATGCAAGGAGTAAAGGGAATAAATAGGAAGAATTGGAATTATTGCTACATAACTGGCATCACAACTCTTGGTGGGATAAGTCAGTTGACTGTAATATTAGTATAGCTGGATACAGCTTGTTCAGGAAAGACAGCTAGCATAAAGAGAGAGGAGGTGTTGCATTACACATCAAGAATATATACACTTGTTCCAAGGTCCAGAGCAGTGAGAGGCAAATCAGCTGAAAGTCTCTGGGTAAAGATAACAGATAAAAAAAATAGAGGTAATGTGTGATGGTAAGGGTCTAGTATAGACCACCATATCAAGAAGAGGAGGTGGATGAGGCATTTCTAGAACAGACATACCTCCCAAAAAACAAAACATTGTAGTAATGGGGGGACTGGACTTAGTGATAAATGGTCACTTAAACCAAAAATCACAAATTATTCAGGTTGCTCCCAGTCCCTTGAGACCAGTCACTTAGTCCAAAACAATTTGTACCCAAGATCTCACACTAAGGACAATATTGACAGCTCATTCTATAGCAAACTAAGGATTTATTAACTAGGAAAAATAAATGAGTCTAAACACTAAATGCATCCTTGCAAGTCCAACATCTATCTCGAACAATACTAACAGACAAGAGATCTGGTCTGGTTTCCAGCTATGAATTTGTCAGTGTTCAGCTGACACCTACAGAATTGGAAGGAGCAGGCTTCTAATCTACCAGCATCACTAAGAACACAAAAAGAATAACACAAGCATGTAGGAACAAAATCAGAAAGGCTAAGGCACAAAATGAATTCCACCTACTGAGAGACATAAAAGGCAAAAAAAGAGAGTAGTTTAAATACATCAAGAGAAAAACAAAGGAAAGCACAGATTTTCTACTTATCAGGTAAGGAAAGCTAATAAGTGATGACATGAAGAAGGCTGAGGTATTTAATGATTATTTTGCTTCATTCTTCACTAAAAAGATAATTGTGACCAGATACTCAACATAATTAATATTTACAAGGGAGAAGGAACACAAGACAAAATAGGGAAAAAACAAGATAAAGAATATTTAGATAATTTAGATGCATTCACATAGGCAGATCATGGTGAAATTCATTCTAGAGTACTTAAGAAACTAACTGAAACAATCTGAGAACAGTTAACAATTATCTTTGAGAATTCATGGAGGATGGGCGAGACCTCAGAGGGATGGAAAAGGACAAACATAGCACCAATCTTTAAAAAGGGGAACAAAGAGGACTGGGGGAATTATAGCTCAGTCAGCCTAACTTCACTACCTGGAAAGATACTGGAACAAATTGTTAAACAATCAGTTTGTAAGCACTTACAGGATAACAGCATTAAAGGAATAGCATGGATCTGTCAAGAGCAAGTTATGTCAAACTAATCTAATTTTCTTCATTGACAGTTTACTGGCCTACCGGATAGAGAGGAAGTGGTAGATGGAATATATCTTGATTTTAGTAAGGCTTTTGACATTCTCATCAGCAAACACGGGCAATGTTATCTAGATACATAAGGTGTGTACATAACTGACTGAAAACCATACTCAAAAAGTAGTTATCAATGGTTTGCTGTCAAACTAGGGGGACGTATCTAGTGCAGTCCCACACGTGTTAGTCCTGGGTCTGATACTATTCAATATTTTCATTAATGACTTACATAACGGAGTGGAGAGTATGCTTATCAAATTTGCAGATGACACCATGATGAGAAGGATTGCTAGCACTTCAGAGGATAGGATTAGAATTCAAAACAACCTTGACAAATTAGAAAATTAGTCTGAATTTAACGGGATGAAATTCAGTAAATACAAGTGCAGAGTACTTTAGTTAGGAAGGAAAAATCAAATGCACAATGAAAAAATGGAGAATGTACTTGGTTCCACCTCAGCCTAGAAGGCTGGATGATATCTCAAGGTCCCTTCCAACTCTACACTTCTATGACCGTAAGAAGACATGATTCCTGCCCCATCAAACTTACAGTCTAAATTAAACAAGGACAATGTACTCCAAATATATCATCTGTATATAAAGCAAAATGACACAAAGGCATTTCAAATCTTTATGTAGGAAGTGATTTGCTATACTAGATATATTCACTATTAAGTGGTTATTACTGAAAATCCTTAGAGAAGAAGAGGGATCTAGATACTTCTGAACACTTATACATCTATGTAAAGCTAGTTTGCTACAGTTATGTAAAATATTTATGGTCCAAAATATCCTGATTCAGTTCACCTTCAAGTCATGATGCAAGGTCAATCTGTTTGCTTGGACTGCTGCAGAGGTGAATATTTGAAGGTAATCAGATTTGTGTGGGGAAGAGGAGTGGAGCTGCATGTTCTGATGGCTGCTTCATTTTATTTGGTTTTGTAATACGTATCAGGACACTCGAGGCTTGGATAAGTGTATAAGTGTCAAGAAGTGAACAGCTCCACGTGTGACACTTAATGCAAATTAACCATTTTACATATTGTACATCATTTGCATATTGTTTGAAACCTGGATTTACAAATAACTGTGAAAGTTGTTCATTTGATACCATGTTTCCCTCACAGAGTTTCCTGTAAGCAGTGGGAGCAGGTATAGGGAGGCAGGAATTTATTTTTTGCTCATATCAGAAGACTCGGAGTCATGGCGGGGAGCCAGGAACAACTGTGGGAATCTGGTAGGAAGGATGTAGCCTGAGGAGTTATTGGAGGAAAAACTCAGGACAGGTGAGGGAGTGCTGCAAGTTGGTATTATTCCTATTCCTTCTTCCCATGCTGTCCCCCATGAGCTGCTCCTCTTCATTAAAATTACCCCATTAGCCAATTCCCCTCCCAATAGCTCATGCTTCTTCCTTAGCTTCTGTCCCCCAGCAGTTCCTGATCTACCTTAGCTCACTTAGCAGTTCCTGATCCTCCCCCTAGTTTTCTCCTTAGCTCCCCTCACTAGTCTCTGCATCTTTCAGAATAGATCTTGCTGCCCCATTTAACCTCTGTGTCCCCCATTATCCTGGCAGCTCCCATGACTGCTGCCAAAGCCTTATTTCCTCTTCCAGCAGGTGTGGGATATGACCATGCAGAAGGGGAGGCAGAGCAGCTGCCAGCTCAGCAAGCACCACAGTGGTCCCTGCCAGCAGCCAACACAAAACATCACTCAAACCCAATTGCTTTCCCAAAGCCCAGCTGAATGCATGGCATTCAGCCTGGGCTGCAACAATGTGCGAGGGGCAGGCTGAAAATGTTGCATCACACAAGATGTGTGGCACTTGACAAGTCTGTGGTGTGTCCCTTTTTATTTTTGTATTAATTGAAAAGAAATAAAGGGCCATAGGCTAGTCAAAGGTCTGAGTGTAATTATCATCATCATTTGACAAATGCACATCCAGAAATCATAAAAGGGGGGGAAAAAAACTATAGGTGTAATGCTGTCACTGTTACATGCACTGACCGCTCAACCTCAGCAAACAGGACATGCCAAGGCTAGAAAGTGATTTAAGCACCTCCTTCTGACATGGCTAAAGAAAACCAGAAGCATAGGATCATTCGTACACATGCCCTTGGAATGCAGGTATGTCTAACTCTGTCTGGCACCTTGAAGGGAATATGGACTTACATGCCAGACCTTGCAAAAAATAAATTAAAACATCAGTCTTGTCACACTCACTTCTGTGAGTAACTCCACACGTTGTTAGTCCCATTGAGCTGTAGGGGACTGCTCACACATGTAAATTTACTCATGTGCTGCAATATTAGGGCCTTGATTTAAAGAGGCAGGCTGGCAAAGTTTCTAAAGTGGTCAAGCAATGGAATTAGTTATAGACTTACAAAATGAATATAAACAGTCAATTTATATATATATTTTAAAAATGTGCATGGATTTTTGCAGAAAATTTTTGCAGTATTTGCCCAGTATTTTAAAGCATTTAGTGACTAAGGAAGAGATTATTTCCTGCACAGTACATGAGCCTCAGAGGCTAATTTCTTCTAGATCAGGCCCTCAGTGTGCCAGTTTCCCACTGCTCAGGAGTGTCATAACTACGTTATCTTTTAAAATGTGCTGCTTGATAGGAAATGAGCTCTGTGTTTGTATGCAACAATCTGTTTGTGTGTAAATGTTTGCAAAATACAGAACTAAAAAGTGACATCCAAAACCCTGATGAACAAGTGGCTGCTTCTGAAATGTGGGTTTTGATTAATTTTATATGATCCCTTTTAAGATTCTCTAATGCATATTTCAAGGAATAGTTTAATACTAGAAGTTTTAGATCTACTCATAACTGATAATTTAGAGTTTTCTAGTGCTATTCTCCTGTGGTATCTGGCTTCCAAACTGAGATTTTAAAATATACAGTAACTCTGAATCAAGTCACAGGTGGAATATTAGATTAAAGCATATAAAAATCACAAATTCCTTTATTAATGCTAAATTAAAACCTCATCCAAGGAAAACTCAGAAGTATCTATGGATACCAGAAAGATAGCATAGAGGCCTTTTGTGCTTAGCAGTTTTCTTGTATGAGTTGCCTTCAAATGTCTCTGTGAAGAATGACTGTGCATCAAACATGAATGACCACCTTAGATGGTATGACTTTTATTAGCTGAAGAATCATGTAATATTTCAAAATAAGATAACCACAGGCAATGAACAATAAAAGTCAAATATTGCATTTTTATAAATAAGTGCTGTACAGTTACTAACAATTATTTGCTCTTCTATAACACCTTCATCAAATGATCTATAAGTATTTTATAAAGAACTAATTAAGCTCTTTGGCTCCTTCCCTGTGCCTTATTCAGGAGCAGCGCCAGGGTTTTTTGGTGCCCTAGGTGGGAGTCCTTCAGCGCTCCCTGTTGTTGGTGGCAGTTCTGTGGCAGGGGGGTCCTTCCGCGGCTCTTGGTCTTCAGGGCACTTTGGTGGTGGGTCCCAGAGCGAGTGAAGGACCCGCCGCTGAATTGCCGCCGAAGACCCGGAGCGCGGAAGGACCTCCCGCTGCCGAATTGCCGCCGAGGGTGGCAAAATGCCACCCCCCACCAAATCCTAGTGTCCTAGGCGACCGTCTAGGTCGCCTAAATGGAAGCGCTGGCCTGGGTCTTATTTCCCCATCTGTATAATGGGAATAATGATACTGACCCCTCTCTGTAAAGCACTTTGAGATCTATGAATGAAAAGCTCTGTGGGAGAGCTAAGTATTATTACTCCATGTTTGCATAGTGATTACCATAATACAGCAGACCCTCACTAGAACGCCCATCTTTATAGTGCGAATTTGGTTACAGCGTGGGACCACGCATGGATCCCAAATGTAATTACCTTCATTGGAATCCATGGTAATGTGGTCCCCGCTTTAACACCGGACTGCACATGGATCCAAAACCCCGTGTTCTAGTGGTGCTACTGCAATACAAAATTATATAATAAAAATAATAAGCCGATGAGATAAACATTATCCCTGTTTTACATATAGGGAAATTGATGCACAAAGAAGTTAAAGCTTAGATTTTCAAGAGAACTCAGAATTGTTTCAGACACCAAAATGAATGGTCACATAGGGCATTGACCAGTTCAGGAAAATCCTACCATAAATCTCACAATGGGAGCTGCTGGTTACTGAGCATTTGTGAAAAATCTGTCCCGTACTAAACTGCCTAAATAGTGGTTGAGTATTTTTTGAAAATGAGATGCCAGGGCTATTTTCTAAGTTTTGACCAACACCTGAAGACCCAGGCCATAAAGGAAATCTATGGCCCATCTGGGAATGGAACCCAGATCTCCTGCTTCTAGTACATGTGCTGTAACCAATCCTGCGCTATTTTCTAATAAGAAATCAGTAAATTCCAGATAATAATTGAATTTGCAAATATAAATGAATTTGATGATCCATAAATCCTTATTTAACCACATCACAAATTATGTGGTTTAGTAAGAAATCTTTGTTCTATAGAAGGCCAAGACCAAAATAACAAGGGAGCTGCAAGTCAGGAAGGAGACGTACTGTCAAAACAATATGGGAAAACTTGCACTGTCCCTGCCCACACTATAGGGAAAAAGTCTCCTCTCAGATCCATGCTGTACTTCTCTCATCCATAGTGCATATCTCTATTGCCTAGTCTACCGACAGAATACCTATTATCTTGCACACATGGCTGTTGGCGTTGAGTGAAGTATATGCAAGAGAGCTGCACTGCAGATACAAGAGCAGAATATAGTCCTACATCTGACTCAAACTAGTGCTATTAGTCTTTTACTTTCATGAGCATCACATTCATTCATTAAAATTAAACAGATAATTTAAAATATCAAGTGAACAGCCCATTTGTTTCTATCCATTAACAAACTATACTAATGTTGACAATATTTGTCACCTATTTTAATTCATGCTTCAATGCCTATAATATCAAGTGAAATCACAAATGAATGGAGAAATGTGTTTGTAGACCTCAATTCCCCAGACACGATAATTGCTTAATGCTTGGCAATAATGTAATTTTTTAGATGTAATAACTAAATACATATTTAAATATTCTCTCAAAACCATTCATTCAGGGGCAGAGGATGTAGCTCATTATTTTAAATGGGAAGCATGGAACTTTTAAAACAAACAAACCAAGATTAGCTTTAATATTCAGCTCTGGAAAAAACCATAAAACACTGTGGACAATATTTGATTTGACTAACGTGATCAATTCATTGAGAAGAAATTGTGCTATATATTGGTAGGGAAAGTACACTATAGGTTTGATTGAAAAATTATGGGCTGACTCCTGTAAGAGACATCTTGACTGAGTAAAGGCTACACAAGGGATCGGCAACCTTTGGCATGTGGCCCATCAGGGAAATCCGCTGACAGGCCGGGCTGGTTTGTTTACCTGCAGCGGCTGCAGGTTCAGCCAATCACAACTCCCACTGGCCGCAGTTCGCCGTTCCAGGCCAATGGGAGCTGCGGGAAGCGGCAGCCAACACTTCCCTTGGCCCATGCCATTTCCCGCAGCCCCCATTGTCCTGGAAGGGCTAACCGTGGCCTGTGGGAGCTGCCAAAGGTTGCCGATCGCTGTACACAAGAGTTTGTAGGATTGGGCTCTAGAATTGGAGTGAAAAAATTTACTGTAGAGTCAAAAATGCATTATTTGCAGAAGATTTTCTTAATACAAATACAATATACTCACTTCAATTAACTCTCCATTAAATTTGTTTATCTAGGCCTCTGTCTATAGCTGACGAGTTTAAAAATATTTTACTTTTACATCTAACTGCATAATTCTTAATCTTTCGGTGGAGAAATAACCAACTGTCTAACCTTCTTAGTTATGTGGGAATACAGTAAAATCGATGGTCTTAACACCTGATCATGTTATGCCAACATTAAAGAAACTGTTTCCAGATTTTTCTAGTCATTATTGCTAACCTCTTCTGTCCATGTGACACTCCAGCCATTTTCTAATATGATGCTGTGCCAAGTTTGATTATTTAATACATGACAATATATTGTTTTATAGTATTCCAAGTAATAATAAAGATTAAAGAAGGGTGAACTTCAAAAGGTTTGTGGTTTTTTTAAGTTATAGCATAATTAAGACAGAATAAAATAAAACAGAGCAATTAAATTCTGAGTTAAAGAAAACTCTGACTTGACATTAATTATGTTAACTAAAGAAAAGTCATCCAAATATGATTTAACAAACATATGTGCAGCCTGGACATTGTAAGTACTTGCAGATTTCTACCTAATTAACAGACTGCACATATTCCAAGAACTACAAAAGAATTGCAAAAGGCCTAATTTGGATATATTCAAATATTGTCAGATTAGGAGTTTTCTGCTGGCTGAGACTGGACCTAAACTAGACCTGGATAAAACTGTTTTGATCAAACAGCAGATGCTTCAACAGAATCTGTCCTTAAAGCATCTGAGTTCATCAGGCTATTTATCACTGAGAGTATGTCTATAATACACTGTAATTAAAAACCTGCAACTGGCAAAGGCCAGGTTTTTCATGATAGTGCAGATATAATGCTGACAGACCCCAGTCATCAGAGGGCAGGATTGAACTGGGGATCTCTGGAGCTTAGTGCATGAGCCTCTACTGCATGAGCTAAAAGTCTGACTGTTACCTAAGGCTAGAGTAAACTCATTAATCTCTCTCTCTAAGTGGTCTCGGTGCCACTAGATGGGACAGAACAGCACACCCAGGAGGTGTGTGTGTTACACAGACATAGCCTGAGACACTGTTTATAAACCTATAAGACCGGGTCTTAGAGTGAACTGTAGGAGAGACGTGCTCCCTACAGATACCAACAAAAAGGGAATGATAACTGTCATATCTGCGACTAAGGCTTGATTTGTTCTATCGAGTCTCCATTAAAAATTTCTCTACAGAGTTTCTCTACACCCAAAGTTTGGCCACGCTCACCCTCACTGAATGTGTATCCCATTATTTTTATTATTTGTATTACCATAGCACCTAGAAGCCCCAGTCACAGACAAGAGCCGGATTGTGTTAAGAGCTCACAGAACAAAAATACAGTATATACATAGGTGTCCTGTGAGAAACATTGAGTTAGTGTACATGCTCATTTAACTAAAGGTTTGAATATCAACATACAGACCTCTTTCCTAATGAATTAGCTTCATCAGACTTCTGATGTACGAGGTCTGGCTATGGAGAGGAAAAGGCATCTTATGGCATCACTAATACCAGCTTGAAAATGGATTTTGTTAGTTGATGAAAGCCCCTCCCTGACCTGGATGATCTGATTTGATCTCTTGCTAAAAAATTTACCATGCAATTGGTTACAGTGCTTCATAACTCAGTGTGGCAATTTATAGACAGAAGGCAGGGGGTCAAATTAAACTTTGGTGTCTGCAGATGGGATGCGATGGAACCATTGGAATGGTATTTGCTAAAACCAGTGAGGATTTTGGCCTATGGTCCCTGTCCAGAGGAAGTCAGTCAGGATCTAAGGTCTTGATCCTGCAAAGCACATAGCTAGATAAAGGTACTCATGTGTAAGTAATACCATTATATTCAATGGGACAATTTATGGTAACAAGCACTATGGCAGGTATTAAGTGTTTGCAGGATTGGGACCTACATTTGCACTAAGCTTGGGATGGAAGAAATTAGATGGATGAAACAGCTGGGATAAGGGGAAGAAATAAGTTACAACAAGGTGCAGTCATTTGATTAGCTTTTTACTTTATATATCATCTGACTCAGATTTTGTGTTTTAAAATTGGATTTTAATATTACATTGATTAAAAAAAATCAAAGGAGGATTTTCATGGTAAAATGGTAATCCCCACATTTGTAAACGGTTGTAACCTTTATCTCAACTTCCCTTGTCCTTCTACCCTAATCAGAAGCACATAGGGATCCGTAAAACTAAATCAAATAATATAAATGTAGAATTTTTAGCAAAAGCAAAGGATAAAAATCATTAAGGGCCAAATGCTGGTCTCATTGAAGTCAATGGCAAAACTCCCACTGATGCTATGGACAAATTGAAATCAATGGGGTTTTGCTACTTATTTCATTTAGATCCAGGTTTGGCCTGCAGTGCACAGCATTTCAAACAAAAATCACTAATGCTGTTGGAGTCGCTAATGTTGTAATTTCAGTCACTCCACAGCTAAAGAGATTGCTGACTATGAGCTGCCTGTGCAGAAGGATCCTAGAGAAACAGAAGGGTTTAGTATATACCCTGTACCCTTCAATGAGGGAGAGGAAATCCCAATCCTCAGCATACAATGAGGAACCAAACATAGGATTCCGTGCCTGTTGTTCTGAGCTAATTCCACTAGAAGATAAGCTTCCTTTAAGACAAAAAGCACTTCTTCATCCTACAATATGAACATTTAATATTTGAAATTGTTATTTCATATGAAACCATAATACCCAGTTGATACAGCTTTATGAATGACTCATTTAAATTTCTTAATTATTGCAAGCAACATTGTCAACAGTATAACATTTTCAAGAGATTAACTTTTTACAATAAGAGCTTTTGTGCCAGCTAGCAAATCCTTAAAGGGTTTCATCTATTTTGCATTACTAAATGGCCAAAGCAACTCAACTTAATATTCACAGACATAAAATGATGTTTAAATAACGCAGTAGTTGTGACAAACTCAGAAGAATGAAATTCAAAGTTAAGGCTGAAAAATTCTGCACCACACAAATGTATCTTGAGCATTATGTGAACTTATCTACTCATTTCATGCATACAACTTCCATTCATATAATTGGGAGTTGTGCTGGTAGCTTAGAGGCATATATTGTACGTCCCTGTGTGCATTGCAACAAACAGAGCAGCAAAAAGCTCAATAGAAGCCATGCTGTAAGTAAGGCCTATGACATTACCAGTTTATCTATCCATAAAGGTCAGAACATAAATGAGTTAAAAATCAAAGAATTTGTATACAGAGAGTTCAGTAGTTTTATTTCATATCCATATGAAAAGATACAAAATGACATCAGATTATATTTGCAAACAGTATTTCAAAAACAAAGGGAAAAGAAAAATCTCACATCCTCATGACTGCTGTCAATTTTGTGTAAGTGCAGCTTCTGAAAACGCTCAAATGAACGACTGCTCACGTTTGGCATTATGGGTAACATTCATCTATATCCAAAAATAGCTTCTCTGCACAGGTATGCTTTCACAAAAGAGCAGTCAAGTATCTCTGTTCTGTAAATGCCTTAGCTCTTCCCTTTCCATTCATCACATCAGTTCTCGGTTCAGTAAGGGAGCACAGTTTTAGTAACATTGCTGAGGACTATGGACATTTGCCGGTCTTGTGCAGATACTTCTCTGCACACGTGCTGATTGAACACCAAGTGCCAAACATTTGCTTGCCCCCAAACCTTGCAGGTTCCCAGGTGTTCTTGGAATGCCAGGGCCATCCACACAGAGCAACTGTTGTCCCAGCTCCCTTGGTCCTCATTACTAAGATGCCTCCAGGATTTAAACTCAGAGGCTATGGTAGAGAAGAAGTCTCATGGAAAAGATAGTATTGCCTTAGGTTGTATAATCTTTTTTGGGGGGAGGTGAGTAGAGAGGAATCTCTAGAGGTTTAAGGGACTCCCATTCCATCCTACCAAATCTGTCTTTGTCCATCTGCCCAGTTTCAATCATTGTCCTCCGGCAGATTCTCTCAGGAGCACACAGAATCATAGAATATCAGGGTTGGAAGGAACCTCAGGAGGTCATCTAGTCCAACCTCCTGCTTAAAGCAGGACCAATCCCCAACAAAATCATCCTAGCCAGGGCTTTGTCAAGCCTGACCTTAAAAACCCTCTATGGAAGGAGATTCTACCACCTCTCTAGGTGACTCATTCCAATGCTTCACCGCCCTCCTAGTGAAAAAGTTTTTCCTAATATCCAACCTAAACATCCCCCACTGCAACTTGAGACCATTACTCCTTGTTCTGTCATCTGCTACTACTGAGAACAGTTTAGATCCAATCTCTTTGGAACCCCCTTTCAAGTAGTTGAAAGAAGCCATCAAATCCCTCCTCATTCTTCTCTTCTGCAGACTAAATAAACCCAGTTCCCTCAGCCTCTCCTCGTGGTAGAGTCCCCCTTTCTGGCAGAGGTGGGAATGGAAGTGTATGCAAACACACATGTATATTCACAGGGGACAATCTGGGTCAAAGTAATTATCATAGTTTTGTATCGTATGCTTACATTTGAAGAGAGGATGACCAAATTTGGATTGTTCAAATTTTGAAGGAAGATGTTTGATGGGTGACAGCAGATTTTGCACTTCTCTGCAGCAGAAGTTGATAAAATTTGAATTTTTTTGTTTGGGTGGTGGGAGAAGGTCAAAATAGAGAGGTTAGAGATGGCAGATAATCATCAAATGGCTCCAGACGCATAGGGCCCACATTGTAAGTACGTTATTATGTGTCAGAAACACATCCAGATATATCATGTGTAGGAAAATCAGTATACCAAGCAATAATAGAATTCAGCATCTAGGAGTTGGGAGCAGTGTGGGGAGAATCCACTCCCATTTTTTCTAATTATTTATTATAAAAGGCACTGGACAAACAAGCATTGGTGGACCATATATTTCCTACATTGAGATGAAAGTCTCTGTTCTAAAGCTCATTTCTGAACTGAGAAAGCTGACCCCCGAGTCAATACGGAAGAGGCAGGAAGCAAAAGTCCAGAGTTGCATGTATGAAATTTAAAAATATTAATCTGTAACTAAGAATATAAAAAATGTGTTTCAGATTTATTTCAGAAAACTATGAAAGTGTTCTTCCAATGGCAACCCATCTGAGTCAAACTACATAAAAAGTAATATCTATATAGATAATACAGATATAGCTTTATTATGGATTTAGTCATCACAAACAGGCTTCATTTTAGCTCCCATTGCTTACACATTTATTCATTTCTTTGTCATTCTCAGCATCCAAATGGGTCCAAACTCATGGAACTACCCTGTTAAGCATATTTGACTACTATGCAAACAAACAGTTTCCATATTAAAAGATAGATTATGACCTCACACATACTGGTGCAAGTCTGGAACATCTGAACTGAGTCTAATGGAGTTACTGTAGATTTTCAACTGCTTATTTGAGATTAGAATTAGCTCCATGGATTGTAACTGAATCCAGATAAATCCAGTACTGCTGATTGTCCTTTCTGGGCAGTGCTTGAAATCCCACTGGCAGCATGCTGGTGGGAAGCAGATAGTGGTGTATTTGAATCAGGATACTTTTAGTAGATTTTCCTCACTACTCTAAAAACCAAAACTGCTCTGTAAACTGCTCTGTATTTTTGTGAGATGATACCACAGGCAGGTATATACTTCCATGTTTGCAAGTTTCAGGAGTTTCTTGGATCCTAAATTCAGAGTCTCTCTCAATGACAGTACTTAATGTATACTTTTCATTGTCAACATACAAAAATATATCAGAGATAAACATAACACAGAAAAATCTATTATTTTTAAATTCATGATTAGTACTACCATTCGGTCTTGAAAATTCCTCATTTTTTGATGCACTGTTCGAACAACCAAACTAAAACCCCTATATAGGGTTCGTTTTTGAGGTTGAGTCCATTGTAATAAAAGTTTCTCTAGCAATTATGTTTCCCCTATGTTCAGTACAGTGCAAAACTTGGAGCCACACTGCAGTAGAGGCAACACTTCTCTTTCACAGATACTTCCAAACAGCAATGCTCCTTTGGGCAAGCTCTCATTTTAGCAGTGATGTGCTTAATTTGTTTAATGTTATGACTGTCTTTCCATCTGGTTGATATTCCAAGAACTATGATGTGAGAGTATAATCAATTATTTCAAATTATAGTGACTTCAACTATCATTCTACTCCCTGTCCCTTTTCCCATGTATGTTATGGCACTGAAATGTGAAAATGAAAAGGAACTAGTTTACAGATGGCTAAATAACCCAACTAGATAAAGCAGCAGAATGAGTGCACTGGCTCTCTGTTGAAAGGCTTCACTTTTAAATCTTGTTACTGCTCATCGGTGAGGATTTGCAAACACTGTAGCTGTGAAGCTTCCTGATCAATGATAGTTTTGAAACTGAGCTCAATCAGCATGGAGGGAAAGCCAAATCTGGATTCATTCTCATTTCAACCACCATTTTAAAACTGTTCTCAGAGAAATAAAAATTATGATATTTTAATGTGTGCGGCTACTGGAGGTCTTTAGCAAAAGTTTTTGCCTGAAAATGCAAGTTTGCTAACATGAGTGTATGATGGAAATGACCTGATATTTATTTCGGTTTATTTTGGAGGTCGTTTTAAGGCCAGACTCCCAATGACTACGCAGAGTTACTTAAACTCTTGGAACCAGCACACTTACGATTCTCTATAGCTCGGCCAGCCTTAAAATGTGCTGGGCTCCCAGGGTCACAAACTGCTTATGAAGGGCATTGAATTGCCTCCCACTCCATTCACATTGCCAGAGTGAGAGACTGGTCCGGTCTGAGAGTTGCTGAGCAGGTCCGTCAAACCCAAAGGTCACTTGCAATACTTATAAAACAAGGTCACCCATCAGCACATCATGAAACCTAATGTCATCTTTCACAAAATAAATAGTGTTAATGGTAGAGAAAGTCTAAGGTGTGTGCACTTCCGTTTCTCTATAAGGGGTGGATATAACCAGCCCTCTTCTCCTGAAAGTGGCAGCCAATGTGGAAAATGTTACTTTAGTGGGAAAAGTCTCTGTTCTAAGAAGTTCTGAACTATTTTAACAGGTGAAATTGAAATTTCTGGATGGATAGCATATTTCAAGGGATGCGTACTAACCTGCCACATCTTATTAAGCAAATAGGATTCTTCGGTGCAGGCAATGTCCAGTGATACTGATATTATGTTAGCGAAAGAAAAATACTGTATTGTTACTTTTTTCTATACATTTTTGTTATTTATTTATATTTTGCCTGCTCTCTTGAAGAAATGGAGACTTATCTTTAGCTATAGGATCATCCTCCTTCAGGGACAGTGGAGGAAGGGCTGGCATTTTGCTTTTCTTTGAAGTGCTGGAATGCTTGGGAGATGAAAGCAACTGCATTATTGTCTTTGATGTTTTTGATACTGAATTTCTCATTTGATTTTTCTTTGTAGGCATTCAAAAAGTAGATTTACTTCCTCAATCAACCTTATACTAGACTCTCAGTAGGTACTTATCCTCTTAAGTATCTAAAATGTATATCACTATTTAAAAAAAAGTTTGATTCAGGAACTCTTTAATACATTCATTGATTTCTAAGCCATGTCATCTCCCCTTTATTTGTGCTGGGTTCTTAATCTTTCTATGCTATACAAATCAGAAAGAAGGAAGAAAGAAATCTCCATCTCTTAAGCAGCAAACTACAAAGACACCACTTGTACAATACAATACCATTCAGACTAACAGTGACTAATCATACTAAGATATGCTTATTATTATGCATGCATCTTGTTAGTTTCTTTAAAAACATTAACTCAAAATATCTTACATTCTGGAAACAATGCAATGAAGAAGCATGATTATCAAACAAGCTAACCCTGTTTGGATTAACAAACAGGGAAGATGTGTGGCCTTGCCCACTGGACAATCATGCTTTCCATATATCCGGAAAGGCAGCTGAAGCTCACAATAGTCAAATAATTGTTTCTTTCAAAATGTATTTTATTTTAATACTCTCTATAAATATATCAAATAGACCAAGTGGCTGGAAATTTCCGCGTGACTTGGCTTCTCCTACCTCCAGGCCAGATACACCCTGATTCAAAGAAAAGAAAATGTAAATCCACATATAACCATGCCTGCCTGAGATAAACCTGCAAAGTCACTTAGCATTGTGACTTTTGCTCTACTCCTCAGAATGCAGCATGTTCAGTGAGTGCAGCAGGAGCAGGAGCTACTATGTTTTGTTTTACAGGCTTTAATTTGAAGTTGTGACAGAGCAGCACATACTACTTAAAAACCAGTGGGAGGACAGGACAGAAACAAAGAAAGGAAAGAATCCGATCTTTGAAACAGCTATGGCAGTATCTGGCAAAGAGAGGATCTCATTATTAAAAGCCCTGCAGCATTGTCTAGTTACATTCTCATAATATTACCAAGTAGCGATACTAGTGCTGGATGACTTGTACATGCTGCTGACATAATTGGGATGTAGCATTAAGGTCATAGCTGAACAAGTTTTGATCTGTTATGACAGTGTTTCTCAAAATTTAGGATAAAATTCTGGCCTCACTGAAATGAAAGGGAGTTTTGTCACTAATCTCAACCGGGCCTGGATTTGACTCCTAGAGTGGACATCACCACAATGGAGGGACTGTCTCAAACAACACTTCATCTCACACTCCAAATCACTTCTCCCCCATTCAGGATTGCACAGACTACCTTCCCTCCCTTCGGTGGCTGAATAACATCCAAGTGGCATCTACAGCAGTTGCTTATAAGGAAAAGTATTATTACTGGGAAGTATTTAGGGCCAGATCTTCAGTCCTAGTTCTGACCACATAGGGGGTAGATAGGGAGTCAAGAAGGGGGCATGCCAGTGGGATAGACAGAGCATCATGCATTCCACCTGATCCTCAGGTCCCTATGGGTCTGCTGCAGTAAGCCTAACTTAGGGTAGGTCTTCGACTGCTCTAAGTTATGCAAAGGATCAGTTAAATCCTTGGCCAACGCAGGACTGGGTGAGTATAAAGGCAGCTTAGAGCCACCTTTTCCCCCACCCACACTCTTCTGAGCTGTGCTGAGTGAACACTGAATATCCAGCCTTCAATGTATTTCTAGTTCCTTTTAGTGTGACAGAGAAGCAGAAAACAAGGGAGGAGAGTGAGCATCACGTGACCAACCAACTCTCTCCAGACCACCAGCAAATGACTCATGCACCATAGTTCATCCATGGATCATCACACTGAGACTACTATGCTAACATTAATAGTTTTATTCTTTACCCATCTAGGGCCAGATCCTCAGCTGGAGTAAACTAGAGTAGCTCCACTGACTTAAATAGAACTAGGCCAACTTATATCAACTGAAGAGTTGGCCCTTAGCCTTCAATGCTTTTAGATAAACTGTAGATTTTGCAGCACAGCAAGGTTTCCATCTAAACTGGGATGGGAATCCTGCTGAACAGGACAACATTTATATATTACTATTGCAGTTTGGCTTCTCCTGCTGTTGTTTCTTCTTGTTTTATTTTATTCCTAAAAGCAGCATGTTTTTAGTGTGCAGTTGTACACAAGATAGATAAGATAGATAGGTAGACGGATATGGAATTGCTGTCCCCCCAAGAACCAAAGCTTGATATATTATTTAATACATCCTTTTCAGAAGGCAAACAAAACTTCCATTATAACAGTGTTTTGGTGAATATGAATATAGATATGCAGTATATGTATCTATCTCTATATCAGCAATGGAGATACAGCTATAGACAGACAGACACTTTTTATGTCTAGTTCCTGTCATCTCTCATGAAACATTCATTAGCCAAAACAGTTTAATCATTTTGAATGGTTCCCACTGGATTTTCCTCTACTTCTGGTAACTATTCTGAAGAATTACTCTTTCCCTATGATCTCTTTAGTTAAAACTGGTTACATCTGTTACCACAAACCAATTATTTGATCCCCTCAGTATGAGACACCGTGCTACTAGTCACCTCCATAACCTTAAAAGAAGATTGAATCTTTTAAAGAAAAATTCATACTAGATAGTCTAACTTTTTCACCTTTCAGACTACAGGAATCTGAGTACAAGATTCCCTGTAACCTAACTGTACATGAACACATTGTTTGCCACAGGTTGCCATTGTCCAGTGAGGCTGATAGGAAATAAGACATCTTTATTGTGTGTTGGTAAACTACCTGCTTCATCCCTACACCTTGTGGCACCCTTTTTCTCTCCGGTAACCTGTATTCTTCACTCATCTTAGACCAACAGTATCATCCTTGTATTACAGTGACTATCAGCTACACTTGTGAAAGGCTTATAACATCTTCTGAGAGGGCACAGTTTTGAGTTGGCAACCCGTGCTTTGTCTGAACTCTACCAAACTGGCACATACAAATACACACGTGCTATCATGACAGTGTGCTATTAACCATGGTGAATGAATATGGACAGAAAATTACCATTGATATATGAAATAGAATCACATATGAATTGCTTTATTCAATGCTATACACTTTACTATTTCGGGTGCTTTAATAACCACCAGTAAATTCAATCAATGCTCTTGGTAGATATACAACAATTACTATGTATGAGATGGCAACATAGCGACCACAAAGAGGGACTATTTTACCAAACCTCCAGAACTGAGGGCACTAATGAAGGATAGTCAGTATGAAAACTCTGGTCAGTGGTTTGATATAAATCCAAATAAACAGGCAAGGGGACAATGTGGCTACACACACAAACTTTTATTTTGTGTGAATGTGACAAAAGAAAATGTATTTAAAATCTGACCTGGAAAATCATATTACATTAACATAACTTTTCTGACTGGAGAGATCTTGAAAATGAAGGTTAAAAAAGGTTTTAAAAACTCTTTAATTCTCTCCACCTAGATCCTATCAACTTCACCGAATGCTCACATTCTCTCCTTGAGCAACTAATTGTCCAGTGACCTGATGATACTTCCCTTCTGTAATTAAAATGATATTAACCTGGTCAGGGAATAGAAACACAATACCCTGTAACTGAAGTGGCCATTCACACAGCAGTAACAATAAGTATAAAGCATACATCTAGACAAAACTGCAAGCAATCCATAGAAATTTGTTTGTGTGAAACATTTGTGGATTAATTCTAAGCAATGAACAAACTGGGAAACTCACAAAGAGGGAAAAAAGGGCCAGGATCTGGCTGCATGTTCCCAGTGTCAGCTAGTAAGGAAAAAAGTGAAAATCAGAGACAGGGATAAAGGGTCCATCTCTCTGATAAACAAGAATTGGAAACATATAAAGGAGAATGCAACTCCCAAAAAAGGTGGGGAATGGCGCTGGGGCTCCTGACTGGTACAACAAGGACACAACACCCTCAACTCTAAGATGAGGGAAGCGTGATGGAGTCTCAGCAAACAGAGCTAGAACCAGATTAGCGGGGTGAGGGGCTTACAGCAGTCCTATACCAAATGATATGGCTTACAGTAGGAAGGAGAACCTCACCTGGATGAGTTATTTCAGATAGCTCCCATATGTGTTACTTAAGAAACTTCCACCTTTATGTGGAACTACAGCAGTCCTGCTCTTGGGGTCCTCTGCAGTGTAGCAAGTAGCAACGTTCAAAGATAGACAAACTAGTGGAGCAACCTGCAATCATTTTTTATGCTCTGCAGTGAGCAAACAAACCACAGTCATGGTGGAACCCCCACTTCTAGTGAAGTTGTTCAGTGAAAATAATGATTTCAGTATAAAGGAGAGCTGCTGCCATTGGTTTGAAAGTAATCAATGTATCAAATGACAAGCAAATTTCTATATATGTAATGTTATATGTATTAAATTACTTGTTTGGCAAATATGAATGTATACTGCACAATAAAGCCATGAGAGAATATAGACAAACTGGATCTGAAATCATCCATAGGTAATGGTCCAAATTGCTGTGGTGAAACCATTTCATATATGTAAGCGGGGGAATGGTCCCACTATTGTGGGGAACTTTCCTGGCTTCTGTACTACCCCGGAGAAGTGGGCTAAGGAAAGGACCTGAGTCCTCGCTCCCAATTCCTTTACCCAGATGCCTCCCTGCCTTTGAGACTCCCCTTACACTCTCCTGTCTGGTAGAGTCCTCGTAACCCCAACAAGACTAGGATTCCTGAGGAGCTCAACCCCCAACCCTGCTGTGGTCACCCAGGACAGCGGCTAGAGTGTCCCCACTCCGGGGTCTCTCTGCACTGGACACTTCCCTGACCCACTGATCATTACATACAATTTAAAGCAAATACAAGTTGTTTAATCAACTATTAATTAATTAAAAAAAGGAATAAGGAAAAATGGGAAGGGTTAAAGGAAAACACATCATCCCGCTCTGTGGCAGGGAACATTACAAACAGTGTATCTGGAATGTCAGGGCAGTTCGCTCTGTTCCTTGTTGGTCTCAGGCCTTCTTCTCAGACCCTGGCTGTGCTGCAGGGATGCTGAGAGTTGGACACTTGCTCTGATGGTTGCCACACACCTCTGGGCTTTGGGTGGTGGGACCCTTCTTCCCTGCATCAGCGCCCCCGTCAGGTTAAGATCCCCCTCCCAGTTTGGCCTGCAAGGACCCTTAGCTGGGTGTGTCTTTCTGCGCTGGGCCCTTTGCCCAGAATCCCCCCTTGGCTGGACACAGTTGCTCACCACACCGGGCTCTGTGGCTGCTGCTCTGCTCCCAGCAAAGGATCTGTTCTCTCTGGGCTGCATCTCTGGCTCTGTGGCTGCAGCTCTGCTCCCAGCCCAGGATCTGCTTTCCCTGGACTGTCTCAGGCTCTGTGGGTGCAGCTCTGCTCCCAGCACAGGATTTTCTCTGTAGGCTGCTTCTGTGCCTCTGTTCCCAACTCTGACCTGCTTCCTGGGCTGCTTTTCTGGTTCTCCTGGCTCTGGCAGGGCTCTGTTCCCCAGTTCAGCTTGGGCCCCAGCTCTCTCCTTAGCTCGGCCTCACTCAGTCTGACCCAGGCAATTCCAGCTCACACAGAGGACGGGACTCACCCTGGCCTCCTGACTCCCTGCTTAGCCTGCCCACCCTGTCAATCAGGCTGACCTGGAGTATTAGCCTCCCCCTATTCTTTTAGTACTGGGAGCTAGCCAACAAAACACCTCCACTGAATGTTAGTAAGGGGACAACTGTCCCTTTACATATAGTGCCTTTACTCTGAGGTGGAGGGAGGGGGGAAATATGTACAGAGCTGCCTTTCTCCTGTGTGACTCCCATTGCCCAACTTAAGAGGCCTGATTCCAAAGGACTAGATGAACAAAAGCAGTTAGGTGTTGTGAGGCTGAAAGTCACAACACCTAACTTTTAGGCACCTAGAAAATCAGTGTGATTCACAAAGCCTGAGTAAAGCACCTAAACTTCTATATGATACACAGGGAGAGATAGGTGCCCTAAACTGAGATTCACAAAAGCCAGCGTGCTAGGCAGGGAGCTGCCCAAGCTAGGCAATGGTAGATGTCAATGAGAGAGGTGTGTGCTAAGCCTCACCCTTCTCATGATGATAGGCACCTAAGTTCAGGCTGCAGTAAAGTGCTTAAGTCTGCTTGTGATTGTCAGCTGAGAAACCTCTCAGAGTTAGGCATCTATGCTGCTTTTGGAACAAGCAAGAAGGGTGTGGGGAAAAGGAGACGATGACAATGATGACTTCCCTCTTAACTTTTAGCTCAGTGGTTAGGGTACTCACCTGCAATGTGGGAAACCACTGGCTTAAGTCTGCCTCTTCCCAAGGAGAAGAAGGGATCTGAAGGGGGACCTGCCATTTTCAGGTGAGTGCTCTAACCACTGGGCTATGGAATACTCTGATATGATGCTCCCTGAGACTCTCCTGTTGAAGCTATTGCACTGTGAATAAGAAATTATAGAGTTATTGGAGGTGGGGGACTGAATCCTCATCACCCACCTCTCAGGCAAGTGCTCTTACCACCACACACTCTCTCATGTTTATGCTTTCACTCTCTCTAGCCCAAATGACTAAGAAGAAAGTGAAATTCCTCACAATGAAAGGAAAGGGTTTGTCTTCTTACCCTCCTCCCACAAAGGAAAAACAAAAACAAACAAAAAAAAACAACAGATGCCTAAAAAAGAGAAGGCAAGGAGAAAAGCAGGTAGTGCAGAGACGAGTCAACTCCATTAAGAGGAGTCTTTGCTGAAACACTGGGCTAGAGGCCAAAAATAAAGCACCCTGCAGCCTGGAGGCCCAGATTGCCTAGAAACAGAAAGGAAGAGAACCCTCTCCACAGGAACAGTGAGAGAAAAAAACAAACTGCCTTTAAGGCACAGAGCGGGGATGGGGGAGAGAATAAAACAAGAAGATTGTAAATGCACAGAAGTTCTTTCTAAAGAGCAACAGAGCCATTTTTTCCCATAATTCTTCCACTAAAACTTTAACTTCACTGATAAATAGATTGTCCATTTTGCACAGTTCCATATTTCAAAGGCACTTTTTAATAATAGCAAATACATTTCCTTTCATACACATCATGGAAACTGAGGCAGATAAGACACTGATGACAAATCAGAACATCTGGAAAAGCTAGGTGTAGAAGATGTGTTAGAATAGGTCAGAATATTTGAAAAATGCACCTTGACTATAAGGGTTAAATACAATTAGTCATGCAAGTCACATGATATTGTTCTGGTTCCCTGGTTGGATGAGCACAGCTTTTTTTAATGGGGAAGTCTGTGACATGCCAATAGGCTTTGATATTTTTGGGGAGAGAAGACACAATGGATTTGAGAATTTGGGAAAATTTATAACATTTTGGGCAATACAGGCAGTGACCTAGGCATTGTTCAAAGAAAAAAAAAAGTCAATATAGCTTTTTGTGAACATGCTAAGTTAAAATTTTCTTTTGTCTCATCACTTTCACATAAGCAATTATGTGCAGATGTAGAGCGAGGCAATTAATTGATTTTCTATTTGGCGGTCAAACAGAAGAAAAACCGTTTTAGGTTGACCTGAACAATTTTCAGTTTTTCTTGGTGAAAATAATAATAAAAAATGGTTTGGGGTTGAAGAAAAGACGTTGGGTTTTTTTGGTGTGTGTATATACTCCCTCACATTTTTGTGGGGGTAGAGGGGGAGGTTAAATCGAGCTAAAATTTTGAAACTATATGTCAGAACAAACTAAAACGTCAAAATGTTTCGTTTCTAAAATATCAAAACAAATCATTTCAACTTTTTCAGAATTTTCCCCCATTGTTTTTCAGCCAAAACTATTCACCAAATTCTACCTGATTCCCTGAGCAGTTTCACCTGACACAAAGATGCATTTCATGATGAATAAACTATTTGCTGATACATTTTCTCCCAGGTCTGAGCAAAACTCAGTCACTAGGATGGTCAAGAAAGGTATACTCCACAGGGCAGTAAGTGCAGCCAAAAGGAATTTATTCTGAAATGCACGTGACGATGTATGGAATTTTGGTTTTTTACACTATGTGCCCAACTCTGGCTCTGCTACTCAAGAGATGAATGTCTGCTTTGGATTGTACACCAAATCAACTATCTATCTTAAGTGTTTGTACCAGCACACATCTCTGTGGTATCTGTATATCTTCCAGGTTAATTGACTGGCATACCAGAGTCCACTATTTAATTTGCTTCAGCAAGAAGTAGATTTAGTAGAAAGCAAACCATGTTTCAGAACAGCAGTTGGTTAAATGGAACAAAGGTGATGAGGGGAACAAAAATGAAGATCAAGAGATAAATCATGAATGCAACAGTGTTCTGTGTGAAATATTGATAGCTAAATTAATAAACTGTAAAACTAAATCAAACTAAGAACTGTCTCAGGCTAATAATGGCTTCTGCAGGTGTGGAGACAGCAGCAGAAACTAAGACTATGAAGGATCTAAAGAGGAAAAAAAAATCACCTGTGTTACACTCCCTATTAAACACTGTGTCTTTCTATATCAGAGGTGGGCAAACTACGGCTGGCGGGCCACATCTGGTCTGCAGGACCGTCCTGCCCACCCTCCGATGCTCCAGGCAGCGCAGTAAGGGGGCAGGGAGTGGAGGGGGATAGTGGATAGAGGGCAGGGGAGTTCGGGGTGGTGGTCAGGGGGTGGGATGTGGATAGGGATTGGGGCAGTTGGGGGGGCGGAACAGAGGGTTTAATGGGGGCAGGGGTCCCAGGGAGCAGTCAGGAAGGAGGTGGGAGTTGGATGGGGCGGCAGGGGGCAGTCAAGGGCAGGATTCTGGCAGCTGTTAGGGGACAGGGAGAAGGGGGGATTGGATGGGGCAGGAGTCCCAGGGGGCCGTCAGGAATGAGAGGAGGCATTGGATGGGGCGGTGGAGGTCCGTGGGCAGTCAGAGGACAGGGAGCAGGGGTGTGTGGATGGGACAGGGGTCTCTGGGGGGCCATCAGGGAACAGGGTTTCCAGGGCGGGCAGATAGGAAGTGGTGGCCAGGCCATGACTCCCTCCCCTAACCGGCCCTCCATACAATTTACGAAACCCGATGCAGCCCTCAGGCCAAAAAGTTTGCCTGCCCCTGTTCTCCATAATACTTTACCACAAAGGTACTCCATAGTTATGCTGTTTTAATTTCTAAGGGAGGATAATCAAGAAAACAGGTTACAGTAAATGGAAAATACTGCATATATAGGTTCCTGATGAGGCACAAATTTTCAAAATGAGGTAACAGTTGTACATTTGCTCTGTAGTAGTGAAGCATTTACAAATGTTAAAGTGTGAGTGAAAAATACAGGCTAGAATTCAAGGCCACATTTATCCTGCCTGGCTCACAATTTACTGTGAAGGTAACACTGGTATCTTTTCCTCCTTTCCAACAGTCATTGTGATGTTTCAGAGGAAACAGAAGGACTCTGCCTAAAAGTAGATGAAAAAGTCACCAGAAGACTAAGACATACACAAAGGTCACCCATCCAATGCAGATATGTTAGACATTTTCTTGATATATAAGGTATCTCTGAGCCTCCATTACCATTTTATGTGAGTACCTCACAACCTGTAAAGTGTTTATCTTTAACAACATCATTATGAGGTAGGGAAATATTGTCATGCAGATGGGAACAGAGGCACACAGAGAGACTATGCAACTTGTTGATCACAAAAGTCTGTGACATCCAAACCATAGGCTAGCACCTTAGCAATTCTCTCTAGATATGGGAACATCTCTCATATTATTCCCATCTCCACCATTTACCCCACTGGAGGAATTCTGCAGATATTTATATCCTGCTGTGTGTTGTTTTTCAGAATTCATTTCTCAAGTCTTTTGAAAGTGTGGAAACAACTTCTGGCACACATTGTTTATAAATGTCCAAAATATTAAGCAAAATAAATAAATAAAATAAAATAAAATAAAATTGTGCTTGGAGACCTTAAAGGGAGCTTTCTAACTGGGAAGTCTATGGCTGTTGATTAAAAGGGTATCTGGAGCAAAGTTAAATAATACTTCTGGGATTAAATGCTGCAGTTACTAAACAGAGAGACCACGAAAAAAGCCAAGTGTATTTGATTTCCCACAATACATCACTCTTACCATCTGTGAGCGAGATAATGTTCTCTTAAGAGAAGAAACAATTACTAAAGAAGGGGGTTCTGGGGACTGTCTTGATACGTATTTTGTTGTTCAATTAACTCTTCATTTATAGGCTTTCCAAAAGCACTAAAACCAGGCAAACCTAAGTATCGTTGGCTTTGCTAACGTGTATAAAAAAAGTATACATACTTAGACTATAGCACAAAACATACAGAGAAAATAAGAGTTTTATTTAATATTAAAAAGTTAATTTTTTTGCTCTTATGGGCATGAACGAGTACTACTCTCGTGATGCTTGCAAGACCCAAAGCAGAACAGCTGCCAAGAGAATGACACAGAACAGTGTGGATAAAAGGGATAGAACATTAAAAAACTGACTCAAAACAACCATGAAATGGAAGCATTTTTGCTTTCCTGTCATAAAATACCATGCATTCTAGCAAAGCACCTCAAGATTTGGTGACAGGAAAGGGTTGCAGGGCAGTGGGATTACATGCATTCACACCCTCACCTCCTGAGCAGCGATGGCATTCACTACGACTGGAATGGCTGTGCCCGATATAGTAAAGGTTTTAAGAGTTATACATGTTAGAAGTCTAGACCTGAGCAGGAACAAAATGAAACTACTCAAGTGAAACGTCAGTGAAAAATATGACACCGAGGCATCAAGGACAAAGATTTTCTCCTCCTTCCTTCTTGGCTTTATCTTGCCAAAAACTATAAGTGCAAACTGCAAAGTAATATTTTATTTACCATCATATGATGTTTCAGGAAACACCTTATTGCCTCTTAAATTACACTGGCCTATATTCTCTGCTTATGCAAACTGATGCAGATCTGTCGACTTCAATTAACACCATCTCTGAATTTGGCCCTTTATTTAATTATAACTAGAGAACAATTACCTTGCCTGTGTATTACACAGATAATGAGGCCTTCTCCTGATGTATTATACTCTATAATTTGGTAAGGATTCAGAAATTATACAAGATAGATACCCTGCTTAATCTTGCCACACTTCAACCTGCTCCTTTCTTTCCTGTATTTGCAAATTCCAACGCAGTACGTTTCAGCCATTATCAGCATTTTTCTACAAACTTCTGCCAAAGATCTGTTACCCTGAATGACAAGAGCATATTTATATTTTCTTCTTGTATTTTATTTTGCAAATCCATAAACTTTCCCTCTTCAATGGTATGAATCTGGCATTTTTAGCTAGCCTGGAATTAACTTTTCTGTGTGTTCATGAAGCATTAAAGCTTTGCTATACGAAACAGCTCTCTCTGACTTCAGCCAGGAGAAACAGAATAACTTTAAGCATGCTCTTTTTATTAACAGATTTTCCCATTTGTAATTCCTTTTCCAAATCCCTTCCTTGTTGCTCTTGCTGTTAGTCTTGCCTGCTAGTCAATGCCTTGCTGGATCATCATTTTGTTCCTTGAGTGTTTGTGATGCAGCAAAGATAATCGGATGAATCAACTCAGCCCCAACCATTTTATTTATTTTAAATTTGTTTTGAGATTATGTTGGTTTGACAAGAACAGATTTAAAAGGTCAGAAGCCTAGACATGGGATAGTTCAGAAGATGGGCAGCATTATCCTCCCATGTTGCCTGTGACATTCTAAGCAGTCATGCTACAGATACCCTTTCAGCTACTATGATAATGTCAAACATGAGGATAGCCACAAGCAGGGCAAGTGTCTTAGTACCTTTTCTTCTACATGTAATTAGAAGCTCCCACCTATTGTAAATCAGCTGTACAAGGTTGGCCATCCTCATTAAAATCCTCCTCCTTACCTCACTAAATCCTGTTTCCTGAATCGGGGTTCAGGGTTGCTACTGTGACCTTCAAGCTAATTTCAGGTCTTCTGCTCTCTGCACCAATCATATGCTCTCTAATCTGCTATGGAGTGGGGCCACTTTCAGCCCAATGTCTCTTGTCCTACCTGTTGCACTCCAGAATTCCATTCTCGCTTCTCTTTAATCTTCTCGCATAGAGGTGGAAGCATTCCAAAATATATAATGTGGAAAAAAACCCAACAACATGCAAAACTCTCGTCTGCAACAGTGGGTAGCAGTCGGACACCAGATCTCAGCACAGAGCCCGCAACCCAAGAATGCTGGAGAGGAGGGCCGTGCTGAGGATCACCAGGATGAGACAGATCATCATCAGTCAAGTATCATGGGCAAAGACTTAAAATACTAGTGGCTCAGAACTACTGAGATGTCTCCCTTACTCACAGCTGAGCAGGTTTCCCAGTTCTCAGAGGTACAGAATCTCAGTATTTGCACGGGCATATAAGACATGATATAAAATACAGATGATCTTTCTTCCAAAATCACTGCCCTGTTTTGACAGCAGTGTCTGCCCTCTGCAGAGCAGTAGAAGATGTGAATGACCTTGCAGATCAGCTTCTTAGTGAAGGAGAAATGCGTGACATGGAATCTGGGTATATTCTAAGCGTAATTTCTTTTACTTACATGTATAAACCAGTCTTAGAACTGAGATGATCTCTTTCTGCCAGGAACTTCTACCTAACACCAATGTCCAGTTCCCAAAGAGCAATTCTGTCTCAAGAATGATCTCTATTCATAGACTGAGGCAGAGAGCAAACTCTCATGCTGCTCACACAGCACCCTCTTCAAGGCCCAGTGCCTGCATGCAGAACCTTGCATAACAACAATAGCAGCAACACAGTAAGTCTTCACAAAACTGAAGATTTGTTCATATACTTAAAGAACAAAACAAAAATCAAACAAACCAGCCTTGGAAGACTGCGTGTGACACTGCCAGCCAATGATGACTGCTGTAACAATACAGAGACATGCGATGATGATGATATTGTCCACATTTTCCCCCCAATGTCTGCTGTTTATGATGAGAAAGATTTGCATGTCTGAAACTACTGTCTGTGCATATTCAGTACTATAATTTCTAACCTCTCAGGTTGTGTCTAAATCTGGCAAGGAAAAATTTGTGCCAAAGATATTTAAAATGGCTCCTAAATACATACATAGGCACCTAAGTTTGGCACCAAATTATTGCAAGTACTGAGTACTCAGCATGTACCATTGAATCATCCTCTTGATAGTGCTGGTTTAGTGCTTTGTTTTTCAAACCATGCTGTCCTGCTGTCTTCTTAGTGACATATAGCAGCCTAGCCTAGCACACGCCAACTTTAATTACATTTAATCTGAAATCACAGTGATGGAGTAATCTTGCACTTCAAGTTACTATATCTTTGGCTCTTATGCTTGGTTGGAGTCAATGAGGTTTGTTGCTAGCTCAGTTCTGGGAGAGTTTGCTCATTTTCTTGTCCAGTGTTAATTTTGAACCTAAGAGGCACGATCACTCTTGCAATGAAGAATACATATTAGATGGAAAGGTGGAATTTGGAGTTCACAGCCTCAAGTTGTTACACATTGAGAAAAGGTACTGCAGTAGCATTGAAGGGTACCAGATGGCAAACCAGGTGTGTGCAGTGTAATTCACTGCTTTCATTAGGAGTGACATTTAGTGATATATGTAAAAAAAATAAAATCAATCCACTTCTGTTTAGGTGCTTGAAAATGGGAATAGAAAGTCTAACTTTAAGTATCCAGGTATGAAAAATTTGAGCAGATTCTGAACTTGATCCTGCTCCCAGTTCAAATCAATAAGAAAACTTCAAATGATTTCCATGGGTGTGGAATTGAGCTCTTAAAGTGCTTTATTTTGGCGAATGTCAAAATGTTTTTACTAACCCCAGTGAATTAAGCCACATGACTGCTTTGTGAAATAGGTAAGAATTATTTACACCCATTTTATACTTGGGCAGATTCAGGCAGAGGGGGTTAATAGACTTACTGTAGATCACAAATGAGCTAAGGGAAGAGTTAGAAACAGAGACCTGGAATCTTTTTAATCAGTCTTCTCGCCTAGTTACTAACTGCCATGCACTTGCTTAATTATTTTGTATATTTTCAGTGTATGTCTATTCTATGGCAAAAACTATGTTAAAGCAGAGTTAAAATTGCTTGGCGGTATGTCATCCCATTGAAAAAATGGTGAGTTGTGCAAAATTCAGACTTCTAAAAACCAGAAAGTGCACAGTTAAAGTTCCAAGCTCAACTCTGTCCTCCAACGCCCCAATGTGCCCCTCTAACACACACATCTTTACTCTGTTAATCCCACAATTGCTGAAGCATATAAACCCTTTACCTCTTCTTACAAACTCATTCACTCTCATCCACAGGATTCCTTCTAACAATTTTTTTTTGTCCTTTAATAAAGGTTGCTCTTTGAGCAATATCTCAGTATGCCCTTGGTGCTATAAGATTTGGGAGGTTCCAGATCCTGGAAGACACTCAGACACTTAGCCAACTCTTTATACAGAATACCACCTGTACAATTTAAGAACCACTTCATGGCCTTTTCAACTTGCTTACACTAATTCATCCCAACCTACACTTTCACTTAAAGCATTAGAATCTCCTCTTATTCTACCTCGCTGCTGACAATATCCTTGGTAATACAAGCCCATACTCTGCTACTGGCATACCCTACACAACACTTTACAGAAATATTGCATACTGCATCCTGAAGCCTAAGTACACATGCAGCTCTTCCATTTCCTCACACACGAGAGGGGTGGAAAACAAAGATCTCCTCATATTACAATCACAGCTCTGTCACACACCTCAAAGTAATAGACAAATCTCATAAAAACACCTCTATCAAGCAGAATTAACTACTGCCTCCACCACTCAGTACAGCTACTCTGGACACTGACCACACTTGCTTTACCTGGAGTGCAAGCAAATAATAGACACTTAGACCTTGTCTACACTACAGAGTTTTATTGACACAAGCTATGCCAACATACAGCCACCACAATAGCAGCTCTTGCATTGATACAGAGAGCAGTGCACTGTGGGTAGCTACCCCGCTGTGCAACTGGCCACAGGGTGCTTTGGGAAGGGTTGAAATGCCTTATAGAGCAGGTACAGCGTCACATGACAAAGGTTTCTCAAATCCCACCATTCCAAGGGAATCCTACCAGATTGTCAGGTGCTTTTCTGCCCTGATAACCTGCAACCCAACCATCTCTCTCAGAAAGCATGGATCCCCCACTGCTGTTCAGTATTGTGCTGTGCATTATGAACACAAGGCTATAAGAGGAGCCCAAATGAGGCTATTCGGCTGGGGTATGCCTTGAAGGAGCATATTAACACAGTTACAGTAATGTGTATTGCTATAGTGTGCTGAGCCTTATTTACTTACTCACTACTGCTTGAATCTTGATTATTTGATAATCTTGTTTTCACTACAAATATATGTATTTGTACATGTATGGCTGTGGTGTTAAGCAAAGTGATGGTCGTGAGATGAATCATACAAGCTACTGTATTACAACAGGCCTTTATGGAATGCTCCAAGGGACATACCAACCTCTGAGTCCTATCATTGAGCAAGGTCTGTGGAGGCCTGGAAGTCAGTGCTTTTGCTGGCAGAGGCTGGTGATTTCAGAGAGCTGGTCCACAGCAGGCACAGACAAGACTATTTCACGCTAAAGAAAGTTAGTGATGAGGTTTCTCATCATCCTGTCACCCTTCAGGAGCATCACAGGATGTTACAATCCTCTGACATAGAAGCAACTCTTTTAAAAGAGGTTAAGAAAACATCAAGGTGCCTGAATTGTTACTTGATGTATATATAATGAACAGATTGTATAGAGCTGATCAATCTTTGTGTTTAAAAATTAATAAAATATCTGTTATTAAAATTGTTAATAGCCTAGACATAAAAAGGGGTAAAATCAGAAACTTTAAGGAAACTTGTTTATCAGAGTTAGAAATGGACATAATCAGAAAAAAGTCTGATCTCCATACTAGAGTTGTGACTGGTCTTGATTATACTTTAAAACAAAAAGTCACTTTAATGCAAAATATTCCACAAATTAATCAATATGCTGTATTATCCGTATGATAATATATTCAACACAGTTGACATTTACATTAATTGGAGGTAATGAAGAAAATATTTTTGTTGTTTGTTGGATGGAGCTAAATGGGCTGGAAATTCAAATGAATTAAACATCATTACTACATACACGGTACACCTGTTCATAGTTCTATTGACAGCTTGATATTTTTATTAGGTGCATACAGTGCAATAAGACAAGAACAAACGACCATTTTTACGTTTCCAGGATAAAAGTAAATAACCAGCGCTTTGTGAGTGGGGTTGCTTAAACCACAGAGCTATGACAAGTGCTTAACTAGCCCGCAAACACCTCCACTTAGTCATGACTTCTAGTTTTATAAATTATTTACAGCTTGCTAGATGCAAAGCTGGTGGAAAATGCCTTTCTTAGCCGCTTGATCGACAGAATAATTATACTGTGTTTTTGTTTGAAGCACTGTTATGCAGAATCGTAATGCCATAAAAAGTAAATAGGAATTTTATGAGCTTTTAACTTTGACAAGGTCATGCTGAAGCATGCCAAAGTAGTGTCGTGAAAAACCATAGCCATCATTAGCTATGTCCTGTAAGCATAGCTGTACCTCCAACTGCATTTGGGCAAGAATATGTACTTGCTTCTACATACTGCTTTAGGGTGAGCTGTTGTGGGCTTGTACATCAATCCTCTTCCCTCCCCCTACCGAACTGTACACAGATACACATAAGTGTGTTGCCCAGAATTTTTCATACTTTATTTTGAATTATTATTAGTGGATACCTAAAGGCCCCCATAATAGACTAAAAACTCAGGTGGTAGGTGTTTCACAAACAGAACAAAAAGACAATTCTTGCACTAAACTGCTTAGAAATCTATTCCAGCTGGCAGATACTTTATGGAAAATATATATAAACTGAATACGCAATACAGTATAGTTCTATAGAAATTCAGTAGGGATTTATAGAAATTACTCTTAAAATCTATATGGCGTGATTTTCTGAGTTGCTGAGCACTCAATTCCCAATGGCCTTGATGGGAGATATGAGTGTTCAGTACATCTGACAGTAAGGGTATAGAGAATATAAAAGAGAATACTATCCTTTCTTTAGAATGTTTACCACGCTAAAGAATTAAATAGAGAATTATATCCTTGCTGTAGAAATCTATAGATGGGCTTAGAAATTCTAGCGAAAGGTCACACTCCCCAGTGAAAAGCTGAACAACCTTTCCATAAAGAAGTACTTAATTTTCAATGTACAAGGCCAAATTCTGAGTCTGGACAAATCCTGAGCCCTTTGGTCAGACTTCTACAGCCTGGCCTGCTCCAGACCTGTGGACCATTCATCAAAACCTCAGTGGGGAAACTCCAAGAAAGTGACACTGGAGAAAGGCTCTGTGTCTATTCAGGCTGCCTGCTTCCATGTATTGGGAGACAGATGGGAGGAATGTGACTGTCTGTTGTCTTTGGGAGGGAGAGGGGAGTCAGACTCGTCTCAGTTCAGTTACACCTGGGCCAGGTGAGAGCCAGTGAACCTGGGTTCTAATCCTGCTGTGTGACCTTGGGCAAGTCACTTCTCCTCTCTGTGCCTGTGTTGCTTCTCCCACCCTTTGTCTGTCTTGCTAATTTAAACTGCAAATTCTTCCAAGTAGGAACTGCTTCGTACTATGCATAGTACAATGGGGTCCCAATCTTCTTTAGGGGCTTCTAGGAGCTACTACAAATAAATAACAACAAAGTAAGATTGATTCCCTCTACATCTACAATCACCCTCTCCTTGCCAGCAGGCTTAAAACTTTGAACAGGTGATTTTTGAAAGCAGGTCTGACAGAACTAAAGGGAAGAAAAATTTCAAAGCAGAAGATTCTTCCGTGATAAAGTCCTGCCTTCTGTCTCCAATTTTACAGGTCAAGGAGTTCTAGTAAATAAATAAATAAAAACCAACAGCTAAATTGTTGTGGCTGTCTACAGAGAATCACTTAATAGATTCATAGATTTTAAGGGACCATTATGTTAATCTAGTCTGACCTACTGCATAACACAGGCCATAGGACCTCACTCAGTAATTTCTGCATCAAGCCCATAACTTCCAGCTAAGTTATAGCATATCTTTTAGAAAGACACCCAGTTTCGGCTGGTTGAAAAATTTCCATCACAACTGTTAGTCGATAGAAAATTGGGTTTTCAATTAAATAATTGTTTTTCACAGAAAGTACTGATTTTTTCATCAGAAAATGGAACCAAAAATAAAATGTTTAGCTGAAGACTACAATTTTTATTGTGTAGCTCTTTCCTGAACCCTTTCCAATTTATCATCATCCTTTTTTAAGTGTAGACACCAAAACTGGACACACCCATTCCAGTAATGGTTTCGCTTATGCCATGTACAGAAGTAATACAGCCTCCTTATTCCAATTTGATATCCACCTCTCCATGTATTCAAAGATCACATTTGTCCTCTTAATTACAGAATTGCATTGAGAGCTCATGTTCAGTTGGTTATCTGCCGTTACCCCAAAGTCTTTTTCGGTGTCACTGAATTCCAGGATATAGTCCCCTAGCTTGTAACCGCAGATGCCTATCATTTCCCTAGAAGCCCAGCCTTGCAGTTGGCTATCTTAAATTCATATTGTTCAAATGAGGCCACTTTACCATGCAATCCAGATCAATCTGTATAACAGGTCTTCATCATTATTTGCCACTCCACCAATTTTTGTGTTATCTGCAAATTTTACAAGCAATGATTTGATATTTTCTTCCAGACATTTGATAAAGATATCAAATAGCTATTTTATTGCAGTTCCTAGGGGAGACAGGCAGTCTGCCTGGTAGTAAAGATCCATGCCGTCTAGAGTTTTATAGAGACAGATTCAAATTGACGTACAGAGGGAGCCAGTGGAACTTTTGAAGATCAGGTTATCATTTGGTCTCTACTGCTAGTGCTTCAAGAATAGTTCCACACAGACAATATTGCAATAATAAAATCATGAGATCACAAAGTATAGATAATAGAGCCAACATCAACATCAAAGAAGTGGGTGCTGTTGCCTAGTGAGCATATTCTTCTGGTCTAATTTTTCAGCTTGATTAAGATTATGACTTCCTCTGCTGAAAGCTTTTAATTGTGGTGGGGTGGAAGAGAATGGACTGGGCCCTATACTCAGATTTTTTTCTGCATTATTCTGGGTCTGAACCTGCAATCACAATGCAGTACTGTCTGAATAAAAAATGCAAAACTGAGTCTTCTGTAAACTTGTTCCTCAAACATACGATTAAAATAATGGTATAATGCAGAATCTATAATATATTATTTATTTCTGTGAATTTATAAAAATTAAGTTAATAACTATAGTAACAGTATATTTGTTTAGTAGGATCTAATCCTGGTCCTCTAAGTCAAGGACAAAATTCTCTTTGAACACTTATATAGCACCCGTCACTATAGTATCTGAGTGCCTCACAATCTTTAATGTTTTTTATCCTCACCATACCCCTGTAAGATTAGTGAAGTACTATTATCACCATTTTATAGATGGAAAACTGAGGCACAGAGATTCTAAGTGATTTGAACACTGAGGATGTCTATGGTAGAAAGGGAATTAAATATAAGTCTCTCAAGGCCTAAAATAGTGCCTTTAGCCACAGGACAATTCTCTCTTTCTTGGGTCTAAGACCTTGTTTGCCACCACTTATGAGACTATCTGTTCTTTCCTCCTGTTCTGTTTTTAATGTGGATTACATATCATGGGTGAAGTGGAAGGAAATGAAGTAGCCACAAGTATCCACATTATGTGGTGTCAAGTTTGTCTTTGACTTTACTCATGTTTATAACTATCTTATAGGTGCCTTTTTATAATCATTGTCCAATGTGATGTCGCATGAGTTCACAGCTTTATACAGAAGATTCTTAGTTCTGATGCCTCTGTCACTTACCAAGTTTCACTTATACCTGATACACAATGCTCTGTGACTATTATTGCCACTTTCTTTGGAGGTTATTATATTGTTATATTATGTGATCTTTATTTCACTCGATTTTCTATGAGTCACTTCTGATACCCACTTAGTTTCAGTGAACATCTGATCATTAAAATCTCTTATTTGATTAATTCCTCTTTTGGAGCAGAATTTTATTTCCTTATCCACAAGACTCTCTTTTCCACTACTAATTTTATGTTTTGAAATACAATTAATAGATTTTAGAGTCAGAAGGGGCCATTGTGACCATGTATTCTGACATCCTGTATAACACAGACTACAGAACTTCCCTGAATTAATGCCTGGGTCAACTGAAACATATCTATTAGAGAAAGATCCAGTCTTGATTTAAAAAAAATCCAATGATAGCGATTCCATTACAACCTTGGAAAGTTGTTTCAAAGGTTAGTTACCCTCCTATTAAAAAAATGTACCTTATTTCCAGGCTGAATTTGTCTAACTTCAACTTCTAGCCATTTTACCTTATTAAATCTTTGTCCAAACACAGCATAGGGAGGGTATATTGCACAGGTGTGTTGTACAACTAAAAGGCTATATATAATCAACATGTCCTGAGAGTGAATAAAATAAATCTATAGATGAAATGAATATATGGGCACACACATTTTATCGCAAACTCTCAAGTAGAGAAGAATAAGGAATATGTTATATACTTTTAGTTATGTCCTTTCCCATTACAGACAAAGTGGTGATAAATGTTCTTCCTGCATACGCCTACCCTCATTCAGTAGCCCTATTTTATCTTCTAGGGTCATTATAAGTAAAGTATGTACGTAAAAACGCATAACAGTAGCACTGGAAGGGCTCAAGTATCAGTTCAGATTTCCCCATTGTCTTGTGCTCAAAATACTGCCTCTCACAGCCTTGAGATGAATGATGGTTCAACGGTGCTTTCTTTGATACTTTCATATGAGGGTAAATTGTTCTGAATAATGACCTTTTCCTTCCTTCATTCCTACTTGGAATATCTATTACTAGATACCTAGGAAAGGACTATTTCATCTCTGCTGTGATGGGAGATTACAATAAATGTAAGACCGAAAACGGAGGTCCTTTAAATATAAAAAGATTTCTATGACTCAGACTCAAGCTACTGGTAATTGTCTGCGACCATTTGTTTCCAGAATTCTGCACAAAGGTAGATTCCAGCAGTAACTGGAACAGAAGTTTCATGGACAAGTATATAGTATATATTGTAAGGGGAATGCTGTCAGAAATAGTAGAAACAAAATCATTTGCACAATACTTCTATAGTAACTATTATACCTAATTAGAAGCTGTTTTTGATAGAGGATACAAGTGCTTTTTATGGCATGTAAGTGCAAATAGAAAGGGCAAAAACATATAATACCAAAGTTTAACCTCCTGTTTTGAGAAGACATTTCCCAAAATTACCTTCTGTATGGAATTTCTAGGATAGGAGATCAGCAAGGGCAACCCAGGAACATAGAAGAAAAAATGTTTTAGAGGGTAATGTAGCTGCTGGTGAGCATGGCTCACAAGGGGCAGTTTAAGAAAGGGAAATCTAAAGGCTCTCCTCTGATGTTACTTGATGTTGATAAGTCTTGGATAATCATATTTGCTGTGCAAAGAATTCTCTTTCCCTTGATGGGAACATGAAATGCAATGGATAACTCAATAACTGAAGGAAAGTTCTTCTCCCAATATAGTACAGTCCCTGAAATCCAGTGAGGTCTACAAATGCCTGGAAGGCACAAAAAAGTCCAGTGAGTTTTTTTACACGAGCTTTGTGTCCATGGGCTCTTGGGGAAGAGAACTCTGAAATACCCTTACACTGGGAACATTCTCAAATAGGGACAGACCTCAACATAGATGCAAAAATGGTTAACAAAAATATTTATTATTATTATAATTTTGTTATTATAAGCATGCCTTCACCCCTTCTGAATTTTAAGATATATAACCATTTTCATTCACATGATGCTTGGATATGATATCTTGTATGCTCATGATTTTGCTTACCTGTTTAATTAAATGAAACGTTTAAGTTAATTAAGGAAATTCCTAGGAAATCTCTGCTTTCTGTTAAAACAGTGACAGATACCAAAAGAGTCAAAAGGGTGGACTTTGTTTAATCATATTTATTACCCCCAACAGTGTTTACACAAATTCTGGGATGCAGCTTTATAACTTCTATTTTGCTTTAACTTTCTATATTAACTGTCCTTAATTGGGGAATATCTGCCAATATTTTATTTTATACTAGGTTTTGAAAATGTATATCAGTATTGGGTATTGTAATTTACACCTCGTACAGAATGTACAATAGGAGTGTTCAACTGCAAATTTTAAATGCATTACAAATGGTAAGTTGTAAATCTAGAATCTATTTGGTTAAAGGTTACCAGTAAATAAGAATGTCTTCTCAAAGAACAGGACACCTCCTCTACATATAGCACACCAGTTTGACACAGACATTGTCTTTATCTTAAGAAAACAAACTTGTAAGATATTTATATTTTAGAAAAAGATTTGGTGTTTAAAAGGATGGTATATCCTGAATAAAGAATTATCCTCACAAAGAGAAGTGATGCTTAGGCTGTGTTATCAGAGCTATAAACTAAGACCTGGTCTGCATTAGAAAACTAGGTAGGTTTAATTACATCAGTCAGGGGTGTGAAAAATCCATATCCCTGAGTGGCATTGTTAAGCTGACCTAAATACCTGTGTAGACAGCACTAGGTCAATGGAAGAATTCTTCCATTGGCCTAGTACCACCTTTTAGCTGATGGGAGAACCACTGTAGTCTTTTAAGTGTAGACAAGCCCTAAGTCATAAAATGGGCTTCCTCATCCAATTATTTGCAAGGAGAAATTCTTTAGTTTTAAACTCACAAAGAATTCTTGAAAAATTATTCTTGAAACTGATGTATATATGTATAAATACCATTATTGTATGCTAAAGTCTTCCTTCTTTAAATTTTGAGAACATTAATGCCTGATAAATGTTTTACAGAAGATATCAGTTGCTTGTACCTCACGTTTCCTTTCAATGATGAAAATGTTTGTTGTCCCTCAAATGATTTAGATGGTATAAATTTCCTTTGAGATGTTTATTTGAAACTGTTTGTATCTAAATGCAAACCCTTCATATAACAACTGCCTGATACCATTATTATGTGAATAATAAGTTGTTTGGTGTACAAATAAAGCAAGGTCGTTTGATACTATAACTGGTTTTTGGTATAAGAAAACATTTTGAGTATAAAATATCATCCTTAATTGGGGAATATCTGCCAATACTTAAGCAACTCCTTACCAAACTCAAAAAGACAAGAATATTATCTCCAAGGATTTTTAAGAAAAGACAATACCTTCCTTTGATGGCCATTTAATTGTAAAGATTTTCTTTAAACAATCATTTAATTAAAAAAATATTCTGAGAGCTGCAAGACTTATATAAGAAACAGAAATGTTTGGACTCATTTGAAAGATATTTTCAAATCCTATTGAACTCTGATGGAATTAAAGGGCTATCTTAATAAATTAACTGAAAAAAAGAGAGTTAAAATTCTGTCTTTAAAGATACCCTGGTAATTTTCTGCCACAAAAACTAAAGCAATCTAATCGTAAAGTTGAAGAACTACAACTCTACTGCATATGGCATTAGTGGATTACATATTCATGATCTAATATGTTATCAAGATCATCTCATTAAGGTGTTGAGCCAATGAAAGGTGATAGTGACTGAAATTTGAATACAGCCAAGTCCCTGGAAAAGGTATGACTTCCATCTTCAGATTACGGAAATTCCTCTGACCTGAGACATGCACTCTTATCCTTGTTCTTGCAACACTATTACATTTTTTCTAAACTCTTGTGCACTCTCATGTTTACATTTTTATACTCTCTTACACTCTTAGTTCAGCTTGTTCACCTCATCTCATCATACCTTCAAGCTAATACCTCTACAAGGAAGCAAACTGTACTAGTTACAAGACAATAAGATTACAGAAGCCACCACACAGCATCAAGACAAACCAGCCTTCTAGCCTAGCATTGCTTCTGCAACATGATGGTATCACTGAGACGTCAGCATCACTGGTGAGATGGAGTTTGCAAAAATACTGCCAAAGGATTAGATTTAAGATCTTGTAATAAATATAATGTGAAATTGAGAAGCTATTGAAATTTAAGATACTAACAGCTTCTCATGTTAAACACCAGATTGTTTAGACTATATTCTTAGAAAGGAGACTTAAATTTACCTTGGTAAATATAGAGTAATATTGGGATTTGAGTTTTAGATTCTTAATTATTAATCTACCTGTTTTAATACCACTCCTTGAATGGCTTCTTTTAAGTAACTGCCTTAAATCCTTTCTTCCGTTTCACAGGACTTAGTCAAAATTACTTACCTCTGCTCATTTAAACTATTTATGTTATCCATGACAAACCACAAAGGATTCAGTCACCCTTAAATTAAATTAATATACCCATTTATAAACTGTTTTAGCTATATATGATACAAAAGACTCCCAATTTGGGGCATAATATACTTCAGAGGCAGACCCTTTGCTAAGGTGTAATCTCTACTGAAAGCTCTTCACTGAGAGGCATATGGAAGAGATGGTATTTAAAGTAACTGTTGGTTATTGAATGCCTTCTATTTTGTTCCCCCCCTTTTCCTTTAATAATAAAACAGTCATAGTGAATAACGGTGATTATTTACCTTGTCTTTAATTACAGTGCCCCTTAAGGCATGGCAAGAACTCCAAGTGACTAAACAGTGGGGGTCATATCCTTGAATCGGCACTCAGAGAAATAATTAAGATTTGGCCTACCATTTCTTGCTTTTCCATACTATAAATTTGTAGTAGTTTTTGTGATAAAATTATTTGGTGCTCAACATCTTAAAACTCCTCTTTCTACTCCACACAATGATCTCACATTTGCTTTCCCCTAAACCTGTCCAGAACAAGATTCTGTCTGTGGAGTCCATGAAGAAGCTCTGTAGCACCAGACTACTCCTTTGGGTCTCTGACAGCCTAAGACTACATCAATTTTTCCCTGTGGAATTGGTGTGGTTAATATGTATCCCCCATGGAACAAATCTGATGTGCTCCCTGGCCATCAACAGATTCCTGATCCATGCAGGAGGCTCCACAGGATTTGGACCAGAAGAGCACATGATGTTGCTCAGTGATAGTTGACCCTTTGCATGGGACATGGGTGATCCATGCAGAGGGGTCCTCTAACTCCTGTGTTTGGGAGCCTGAATGGACCCCAGTGTACCAGGTAGTAGCAAGGATACTCGATAGTAAATGTTTTGTAATTACATGTTAAATGAATAGCTATGCTATATCTACCCTATAATCAAAAGTGCACAATGCACCATTAGTTCCGTAAAATTAAGTATGAAGTTTACAAAAAAGGGACTGTAAAATGTGGGATCCATATTAACAGTTATCATCTCACAATGATGCTGATGACTAATATAGAAAACACCACAAGATGGAGAATTTTGCTTGAAATTCCATGGCATGATATGTCCATGAGCTAAATAAAATGTTTTCATCAGAAAAAAATTGAAACCAAAACCTTCTTTGGGAAAGAGTCTATTTTGACAAATTTCTTGATGAAATGAAATTTAGATTTTTAAAAATTGCCTAAATATTTTATCTTGTTATTTTCAAAATGAAAAAAACTGTGTCCAGTAAAAAATAACTGTTTGTTTAGAAATTAAAGTTCATTATAGTAAAAATAAATTGCTCAACGTAAAAACTAATGCTATGAAATTATTGAAACAAAATGTTTTGAACAGAACCAACTTTTTTCCATTTTTTGGTTCACAATTTTTTTTGATATTTTGATTTTTCATCCTGATTTGATATATGAAAATTTTTCAAAATCTCAAAATGTTCAGAGGTCAGAAAAACCATTTCCTGCCCCGCTTTATATAGAAATACATGGGTCAAGTTCTGTTCTCAGTAATACCCATGTAAATACAGAGTAATAAAGCAGAATTTGAGTGATGTATTTGTAAATACTCTTCAAAATCCTTCCATATCATTTTCACTGAATCAGCTATTACTCTTGATTTAGAATGATGGAACTGTGAGCAGAACTTAGAGTCCCCTGAAACTGTTTCAACTGCTCCATTCAGTGAATGATGATCTCAGTGGTAGCTACTATATTATTCATATAGCTTTGTACTTCCCAGCAGGAGGCCAAGTCTCACAAGGCAGATTATGACTAGAACTCAAGTTATATTAGAAATCTCTGTCTCTAAGTTATTTTAAAGCTTAATTTCCTTTTTAAAAATAACAATTTAATTGTTTTGTAAACAAAACTTTTTACATAATAGGATCAACTCACTAGTAATATAGTGAGTTGTTTGTTCTGCTGCTAGGACAGTTTCTTGTATTCAGTCTTTAGACTCCCTTAAAGGGGAGAGCTCTCCTCTGGCTACCTTCTCCAGGTTTGAACTTAGAAGTGTCCTGCTTCCCCAGTGTGGGGCCCATCTCCTTAGACAGGAAGAGCTGAATGAATACTTCCTCTACATTAGAGACAGTAAAGCAATTTCATTTTGAGGTACTGACTACCTTACATTTCTCTCTCATTTTGTCATTAGATATGTAGACTGTGAATATCAGTCTAATCACATAGGGTTCCCTCTTGTGCTGCATGGCATCTAGTGATTCCTTTATTGAGGAAGCTAGGCTGCTAGCCTCTGATGGCAGAAAATCTATGTGGAGTTTGGCCTCAGTAAGAGAAGCCACTATTGAAACCACATGACCGTCCCCCTCCACCAAGGGACTTGAAGATGGTTGGCATAAGCCACAAAGTGGGAAGGACAAGGGCACCTGGTATGTACTGATTCAGTGTATCATACAGGAATTCTTGGCTGAGCTGAAATGTAAAGCTATTCCACCCTGGCAGATGGTGGCACCTCTCCTGAGCTTCCCATCTACTTGAGAAGCGTCTCTTTTCCAGGACAACTGCCCCCATGAATGCAGAAGTCTGTCGTTTGCACATCCTGAACCTATAGGACAGAAACAAACCTGTTTTTCACCTGATACTATGCACTGAAACAGAGAAGGCATTAAGCCAAATTAGGCCACGTCTACACTACGGGATAATATCGAATTAGCTAAAATCAGTTTTATAAAACTGATATTATAAATTCGATTTCATGCGGCCACACTAGGCACAGTAATTCGGCGTTGTGCGTCCATGGTCCGAGGCTAACTCTCCTCCTCTGTACTGTCCGCTGCTATCATGAGTGCCCCTGGCTGAAATCGGCCGGGGGCGCAACGCAAAAGCAAAATTGGGATTGACTCACTTGGGACTGAGTCAATCCCTCCCTTATGGTTTCTAAAAATAGAGTCAGTCCTGCCTAGAATAAGGGCAAGTGTATTAGAGGACCAGTGTATCAGAGCACAGCTGCTCCGTGTCAGTATTCACAGGGGGTGCCCCTGCAACAACCCCACCCGTTGCTTCCCTCTCCCCCAACCTTCCTGGGATACCGTGGCAGTGTCCTGCCCATTTGTGTCATGAAGTAATAAAGAATGCAGGAATAAGAAACACTGAGTGTTTAGTGACATAAAATGAGGGGGAGGCAGCCTCCCGGCGCGATGATAGTCCAGGCAGGACATTAAGCGGTGTGGGGGAGAGGAGCCCCAGCATGCTGCTGCTATGACAGTCCAGGCAGTACAGAATCTTTTCTTTACACAGGAAAGGGAGGGGCTGAAGCCCCCCAGTTGCTATGATGAAGCTGGTTATTAGCCGTTCTGTCCTATCTACTGGGAGTAACCAGCAATGTTGGCCTCGATGTCAACATGTTAGATATTCATGAGGACGGTTACTAGTCCTATTGCACCGTCTACCACCGGGGAGGGGGAGAGGGAGAGGAGCGGATACTGCTCTTCACTGCTGCAGCATCGCGTCTACCAGCAGCATTCAGTACACATAGGGTGACATTGAAAGTAGTCAAGAAATGATTTCTTTCCCTTTTCTTTCACGTGGTGGTGGGGGGGGGAGAAACTGAGGAGCTATTCCCTGAACCACGCCAGACACTGTGTTTGAACCTACAGACATTGGGAGCTCAGCCAAGAATGCAAATACTTTTCAGAGACTGCTGTGGACTGTGGGATAGCTGGAGTCCTCAGTACCCCCTCCATCCATGAGCGTCCATTTGAGTCTCTGGCTTCCCGTTACGCTTGTCACGCAGCGCTGTGTATCCTGGAGATTTTTTTTTCAAACGCTTTGGCATTTCGTGTTCTGTAACGGAGCTCTGATACAACAGATTTGTCTCCCCATACAGCGATCAGATCTAGTATCTCCCGTACGGTCCATGCTGGAGCTCTTTTTGGATTTGAGACTGCATCGCCACCCGTGCTGATCAGAGCTCCACGCTGGGCAAACAGGAAATGTAATTCAAAAGTTCGCGGGGCTTTTCCTGTTACCTGCCCGCTGCATCCGAGTTCAGATTGCTGTCCAGAGCGGTCAGTGGTGCACTGTGGGATACCGCCCGGAGGCCAATAACGTCGATTTCCGTCCACACTAACCGTAATCCGATATGTTAATATCGAATTTAGCGCTACTCCTCTCGTCGGGGGTGGAGTACAGAAATCGATTTAAAGAGCCCTTTATATCGATATAAAGGGTGTTGTAGTGTGGACGGGTACAGTGTTAAATCGATTTAACGCTCTTTAAATCGATTTAAACGCGTATTGTAGACCAGGCCTGAGATACCAACTAATTCTAGGTTCATTGTTGCCATATTTCTAGGTTTGTAAATGAAGGAACTTTTCTCTCAGAAACGTACTGCAGGATTTCCCACCACACTATCAAGTTTAGAATAATGACCTTTACCCTATGCACTCACTGTTGAAAACTCTGCTGGCTGTTATTTGAATTTTGAAAACAAATGTTTACTAGGATTTGCAATAAGGTCTCACATTTAAGCTATGACTTGATGTTGCCTGATGTGAGTTAACCCCATGCAGTTCATATTATATATAAGTATATGTTCTAGGTAAGATAGTACATATTTTTGATAAGCTAAAATGTTATTCGTTTACAAGAAATAATTCTATTAACAGCTCATTCATTTCTGAAATTTAACTCAATCATTTCTGACAGGAAACTCAGCTAGACAGTCATTTTTATAATAATTGTGCAATTAAAGTAGTGGGTGTGTGTTTGCCCACACAAATCAAACAAATAGATAACATTTACCTTTGCCAAATTTTAGGAACAGGAACAGAACTGCTACTCCACTCAACCTGTTTCCTGATGCACTGTCTTGCACTTTCTTAAAAATGAAAAGCAGGGTTTATTTTCCCCATAGCGAAAGCTGCTTTCTGCTTGGAGAAAATGAAATCCCTGCATCACAATAGTATTGAAGGTAAGAAGGTTATTCAGCTTGCTGTGGCAAGTATTGCTGATGTGAATTGTACTTGCATGATCAGCAGCACTCAAACTCACAACAGGAAGAGCCTGGAGTGGAAAGGCGGTTGTATAGGCACAAAGCCAGTGTTAGGTTGTTTCTATTCCTGCCTTTGAAATAGGCTTCTTACTTTGAGGGAGCCCTACAGCTCTTCTTCCTTTATAGTGTTAATATACTGAACTGTCAAATAAAAAATAAATAAATAAATCAAGAAATGACTCAAGTTGCATCTTCAAACATCCTAGGGGCATAGGAGACCTCCACATTTCTAATAAATCAAATTTAAAATGGTTGCTGGGTCTGACCCTAGGTTTTCAATGCCTTAGGTGATGTAAGAAACATGGGGTTCTTATCTGCCTCTGGATGTCAAAAGACAGACGTGTATGTTAAGCTCAAATTCTGTGCAACTGCATATATAACTCAGATAGTCACTGTTATTGAGAGTCCTGCTTCAGAGTGAGCATCACATGCACAGAAACAATTCACTGGCTGGGACCCCCTTGTGCCTGGGTGTGGGGTTGCTGGGCCTTCCTCTTGGTAGCATCCTCCTGTTAATCACCTTTGTCTGGATCTTCTGTGACCTAGCTCTCCAGCCTGGTCACTTAAAAGTTCAGTCCTCTTCTGAGTTATCCAAGTCCAGCAGTAACTGGTCAGGCCCCAAGAGGGCTTTTCCCAGCTGGCCTCTTCAAAGTCCCTTACCCCGCTCTCCCCAGGCCAGCAAAGTCCTTATAAATCACAACAGAACTCATCAGCATTGCACTCTTCTTTCCAGAATAATAGGTCACAGGGATTCTCCCCAGGACACCTCAACAGAACTCAGAACTACTACATAAAACACTAACGAATCATCTTTTGCTCCTCTCTAGGTTGAAGCTTCTCATCTCCCTTCAGCTTCTTGTCAGCTCCCAGTTCATTGTGAAACACTGGCCCAGGACTTTCACAGAGCCTGGCCTCTTGTTGCTAGGGCTCACTACAACAGTAAACTCAGCATTCTAACCACAACCCAGCTCAACTTTGTTCCTCTAGTGCCAGCCTCAAACTGCTGGGCTTGCTCCCTTTTTAACTCCCAAACTCTGAACAAGTGCGGCAGGACAAGGCTTATTAGAAGGTTGGCCAGCCCAGGTTTCCTGATCCTTAAATGGGCAGGCCACTCTTACAGTCACCACATTTCTTTCCTTCCTCTGCCCTAGTGCTTCCACCAAGAAAAAGAGTGATAGTTTTTTCTCTTATTTTTTTTTATGACTTAGGAAATAAATAAAATCTAAATGTGAAAATAATCACATTTAGTACTTTTTAAAATTAACCTTTTTATTTTTGCAAAGTATGTTTTTCTGGTGTCACCAGAGAGAGAGAGAGAGAAAGGTGGGGGGTGGGGAAGAGGCTGTATGCTGCAATCGGGGCGGCTCCAGGCACCAGCACGCCAAGCACGTGCCTGCGGTGGCAAGCCACGTGGGGCGCTCTGCCAGTCGACACGAGGGCGGCAGGCAGGTTGCCTTCGGGAGGTCCAACGGCTTCGGCTGACCTCCCGCAGGCGTGCCAATGAATCCGCGGGACCGGGGACCTCCCGCAGGCAAGCCGCCGAAGGCAGCCTGCCTGCCCTGCTTGGGGTGGCAAAATACCTAGAGCTGCCCCTGGCTGCAATATGTGGTAAGGAAATGGGAAGAGGTTAATATATGAAAATCATAATACAGAACAAAGAGAGAACAGGGGAAATATCAGCCAGGTAAAAAGTGGGGGGAAGATTACCATCTTTACCACCAGCTATGCTCCTAAAGTTTGACCTATAAGGGTTCTAAATGCAACAACATAATTTACAGGAATGCCAGCAGCCACAGACCTAAATATACCTATTTGCAACAATGTACATAGTAATATCTGCATCATCATCTTGCATGATCCAAGGACAAAGTGAAATGTCAATAAACAGGACATTCGAAATCCTCTGATCTAGTCCATTCACTGACAACAGCCAGAAACTGGGCAAACAACAAGGCAGCCCCAACAGCAGCAGCAGGGTTAATGGAGCTACTACAATGACATATTGTAGCTCTGGTAGAGTCAGTGGAGATATTGGTAATGCTGTACCCAGTTTGTTTTCCATCTGGTGTGTGGTATAGGTCCTTAAGGATAGAGTATTTCTCATCTCATAGTTTAGTTACTCTTAAAAATGCATGATGGCCTTTTTAATGTGCACATAGAGCAGAAGGAACTTCAGTTTTAAAGTCTTCATTGGAAAATCCATGCACTAAGCTTTATGAAAAGTCAATTTACAAAACTCACTGAGAAAATTTTCACCAAAAATATTTCTTCCATTGATAAACTCTGTAAATTCATTTTTGCCCCAAATATTTCATGTTTTTTAACTAGCTCTACAATTTACTGCAATATATTAACCCAGGGAACGAAGAGATGAGCCAACGCTCCCTACATTTGGAACAGAGCACTTTACAAATTACTTGCAGCACCACTTTAAAGCTAGCTATAAAGCTAAGAGGGCCTGATCCAAAACTCCTGGAAGTCAATGGAAAGACACTCACTGTTTGTGATGGGCTTTGTATCAGGCTCTTAGTCATTACTAACATAAAAATAAAAATAGCAATACTGGCCCAGCAGTAGCACGTTGCACTGCCATGTGGAAATTCTGAGGCTTACATTCAACTCCATCCTCTATCCCTAAGAAGCAGCATTGCCAAAAATGCTGCTTTAATTCCCCTAATCAGTGTTTTCAGTTAATATATATATGCATTTTCTCTGTTGAGACCTTGATCTGAAGCATTATCATTCTCCTCATCAAAATATTTACAGGTGAAATTGTATTGCCTAGAAGATTCATGTTTGAATTGCGCATGGTATCTATGGTTACAATGTCTTTATAGATACCAAGGAACAGTAACATGCTGTGCAGAGAGGAAAGAACTGCTGCCATGTTAGAAAAAACATTCACACAACCAAAAGAGTGTTTAAATCAGACTGTCTGAGGGTGGTACTGCACAGTAGTAGTATGAATGAATCCATATTAGGGTTAATTAAATTTAGAAGGGAGGAATGAGAGGCAAAGAGTACAAAAATCTTCTTCTCTGTAGATTTGCAGGATAAATATTAAATAGAACTTGGGGTTCTGTGAAATTACTATAGCAGCTGCTCAGACTAAAGGAAATCAGTAGTACTGTTAAGATTATGAAAGGATCACAAAATATGAGCAACCAGGATGCAAAAGATTCATTTATTAAAATATAGGAAGAGGAAGCTCTGGGTTTCTGGGTTCCTCCACTAACGGTATATTGCCTTGGAAGAAAACAGCATGTAGGATTTTATCTTCAGGCAAATCTCCTTTATGCCCAACAAACTCTGAGAGTATGTCTATATGACAGCTGCACCGCTGCACCACGTCTGGTGAACCTCTCCCGTCAGCATTAAAAAATACACACTGCTGTGAAACTTTCCAACCAACATTGCACACAAATGATTATGTTGGTGTAACTTATGTCATTCGGGGGGTGGAATAGTCTCATTGTTGATCAACATAAGTTTTGCTGACAAGGGTACAAGACTGTACCCTTAGTCTTAACTTGATTGTATATCTTGCCAGCAAATATCCACTTCCATTAATGTCTCTTGAATAAGCTGTACTGTATAGCACTTCAAGATGCAAGTCCAGTTCACAAACTGATATTGCAAAGCATTATAAAGACAAGTGCAAAGTACTTCTCTTAAGAAGGAAAAATCAAATGTACAACTACGAAATGGGAAGTATCTGTCTAGGTGATAGTACTGCTGAAAAGGACTTGGGCTTATAGTGGACTGCAAACCGTGAGTCGTCAATGTGATGCAGCTGCAAAAAAAGCTAATATGATTCTGGGGTATATTAACAGGAGTGTTGTATTTAAGGTACAGGAGGCAATTGTCCCACTCTACTTGGCATTGGTGAGGCCCCAGCTGGAGTACTGTGTCCAATAGTGGGTACCACAATTTTGGAAAGATGTGGACAAATTGGAGTCCAGAGGAGAGCAAAAACATGATAAAAGGTTTAGAAAACCTAATCTATGAGGAATTGTTAAAAAAAACCTGATCATGTTTAGTCTTGAGAAAAGAAGACTGAGAGGGGACCTGATAACAGTCTTCTAATATGTTATGGATTGTTATAAAGAGGACGATTATTGATTGTTTTCCATGTCCACTGAAGGAAGGACAAGAAGTAATGGGCTTAATCTGCAGCAAGGAAGATTTGGGCTAGATATTAGAGAAAACTTTTTAACAATAAAGGTAGTTTAGCTCTGGAACAGACTTCCAAGAGAGGCTGTGGAGTCCCCATCATTGGAAGTTTTTAAAAACAAGTTGGACAAACACATGTCAGGGATGGTCTAGATATACTTGGTCCTGCCACAGCTCAGGGGGCTGGATTTGATGACTTCTCAAGGTCCTGTCCAGGCCTACATTTCTATGACTATGATCCAAGAGTTGCTTAGAAACACACTAAAACTGCCTATAGTCTATAGGCTATCTACTTCATTTAAAACACCGGCAACAAAATGCAGGGAGTTCTTAAGATAAGAAATGCCATACTTCCGTTGATTTAGTCCATATGATTACATAAGATATGAGGGTGAGGAGTCTGAAGTATTCCCACACACTTCACTTCAACACACAGTATCAAAGAAACATTTCAATTAATAAACAATAAGGGTTATATTCAGAGCCAGTCCAGGGGCCAGGCAAACAGTATGGCTATGGTCACTGCAGGACCAGTAATGGAACTGGAGAGGCTGCCAGAGCCAGTAGGAACTGGCTGAGAAATGCTGCTACTAATGCTTCAGTCTCCTTGCTAGCCTGCAGAGACCCTTAAAATGTTAGTTTCCCTCTATCAGCTTCCTCTAATCTCGTATGGGAGTAAGAAATGGTATGGGCTACCCTGTTGAGTGCCACCAGCTCCTAAGGACACAGGAAGAGGCAAAGACAGTGTGAGGGTAGTTAAAAGCTGAGGAGCAGGAGCAGGAGCAAATATGACTGGGGCAGAAACTATAGGGGAAGTGGGACCAGGTTTCTTTCAGTCTGTACCAGGAAGTCAAAGACCAGGGACTAGAGAGGTTTCTTGGCAGAAACTCTGCAGAGAAGCAGAATGAAAGAAAGACAGCATAGCTTTAGGGGTAATATTTATTCTTATAAATTTCCCCAATCAATGCTAAAAGAAAGCAATTTTTTTACCGTTATTACATGGCACAGCTGGGTTAGGGAGCTGGCTGTGGAAGAGGTCATTGAAGCTAGAGTTGTGTATGTGGGATGGAGTGGATCAGGGTCAGCAAAAGGAGTGGGGGCTATATGTGTGCATGGGATCTCAGAGCCCGTCATAAGGCTGTGCCGGTAGAATCCTGCAGAGGGGAGTGTGTGGAGTGCAGTATGTATTGAAGAGCAGTTGTTCCATTTACTGTCTCCACCATCTTTGCCAATGAGGTGATTCTCATGAGGCATTTCTCACACTTCCTTGACAAGTTGATAAGACCATTTTGGGTTAAACAATGGACCATTTCATGCAAAAGCTGAAGGAAAAGCTGTATGTCACATGAGTTATTTTATTTCACATGCTTTTCTTCTCTTCCCAAGAAGAACTATATTTCTCACTGAATTCTTTATCAGAATCCTGTGCAACTGATTCCTGAATGAAATTCTGATAAACCTATTCAGTTACCTAATATGACTGTACAGCCAAGAACTGCAAATAAGAATATAACAGATGACTTTGTCATTTCACACTAAATATTTTCCCCCGATGGCAGATTTTATTCATGGTATTAAGAAAGAAAGTTGCTATTTATTTATAGTTAGAATTTTAGCATCTTGAAAACCTTTTATGTTTTTAGATTTTCTTGGTATTTCTGTCTTATTAATCTTTACTTATTTGAAGCTTTTAATCCTATTGGACACTCAGTATTCAGTTTTTGAGGTCAGCATCAATACACCTAAATTGCAGTGCATCAGAAACATTATCTAAAAGTTCTAAAATTATAATGTCAAAATGTAGCACTTTGACAATAAACAGCTATGGCTGCCTATCATTGTTTGATTATTCTGTGGTTCCTAGGAAGCTAAAATTATAATTTATAAGCTGTATATTATAGCACCTAACTGTGACTTCCAATACATGGTCAATTACACTTTTGCTTTTGAAAAGGCTTTTCACTCTACTTGCAGTATAGGCACATAAAAACCTGAGACACTGTCAGAGGGCAAGTATCCATATTGGATACAAAATACGCTTCTTGTTATGCAACTCTAGTGGCATTTACTGGATGCAAATAGCACATTTCATACTGGTGTTCTGATACCCTCCTTACTCACAGGAGCAGTCCTTAACCACACAGGCAGTTCTATTGATTTTCACAGGAGTAATTACTTGGGTAACAGTTACAGGGCCAGACTTAAAAATTTTCATATATATTCATTCTCTCCTTACCAATGTAATTCCCCCCCCCCATTGTATTTGGTACATATTGATTTTTCTTCCATCTGCATTTTCATTCATTTTCCAACAGCTGCCTGACTTGAGCTAAGCAAGAGTGACATATCTGACCTAAGCTCACAGAGATCCAAATTACTGCACCTCATGCAGACCTATGCGCTGCACCTGGATCGCCCCTATAAAATTGTAAATCAGTTCCTTATTCCGAAGCTCTAACTTTCTTGTTATGTATGTCTTTCAGCATCAGAAGGGAGTATCTTATCTGCTGGATATTTAATGCTCTGTAACTTTGCTGTAACTAATGGAAATCATGTTCTCGGAAATTGAGTGGGAAAGACATTCCTGTACAATAAGTCATTTCCAGACAATGTTCTCTTAATTTTTTAATGGTAACTATTATTTTGATTTAGAATTGCAATGAAGATTTTTATTGTTATTGTTATTATTACTAATAAAATAATAATAATAATAATAATCTCTTTTCAAGATATGTTCTTTGTTATTAGCAACATCAGCTGTAACTCTTTAAAAGGGATGTTTTAGATACAGTAATAAAAATGTGATGCATAACATAGCATGATGAAACAGCTACCATTTAAATTAATCATAAATAGTATTTGTGATGTTGGAATTATCTGTATTATTGTGTTTAGTGTAGGCAGAGGATGTTCTTGAACTCGAGAGATTTTTTTTCCCTTTCATTTTTCCCCTCTCTATTTAAAAAAACAACATCACTAGTGTTTTATTGATGTTTGATTGTTTTGCATTGCAATGCCAAATGATTGCTGGCTGGGAATAACCATGGAGATAGTATTTGTATTTGAATTTCTCTTCCGTCTTAATTTTAAAAGACCTTGATGGTTTTCATAACAAACAGTCTTTATAAATCCTATCAGTTAATGATTATTACACCATATCCTACCCTGCTTCCCCTTCAAGCTAATGGGAATTTGGGCATTGATTGCAGAGAAAGCAAGATGGGCCTCCGGTGAACTGCATGCTTGGCACATAGATTTCCTTTTTTTCTGAAAATGAGAAGTGGGTTGTTTTTTTATTATTTGTTTCTTTAATTTTCAGTAAGATGCAACTTTAACCCTTTTGCCATCAATCATTTATATGCAAAACTGCTTCATAACCTCTTTGTCTTTTAGAACCTGATTCCTTTTTAAGAGACAGTTAAGATATGATCTTGTTAATATTTTGTAGTAATCCAATTTATTTTATATCTTAGAGTTTCCCCTTCAATTCATGAATCAATGGAATCTTTCTTCTTCTTTTTATCTGCCTTAAAAAATAACTGCCTGTCATGAACCTGTCTATGCTCATGTTTAGCCATGTATTCCAAACTTACATAGATAATGTCAGTGCTTAGTTTTCCAACAGCTCTAATAATCTTAAAGACATCTCTGAAATTTGTTTGCTGATCTTTGCTGTGACGACCTTGGATAATATAAAAGGTTAAATGTGTTTTCAGGATTGCAAACTTTTGCCTTCTGGGCACCATGATATAAACACTGTCTTTTTGGTTTATAATCATCATCATTTTTTTTAAACATGCTTCTCTCCTTTCTGCTCTAGTGTTTCTTTAACAAAGAGCACTTCTGAGGTACAAATGCAGCATAATTTATGTACTGTAGATTTATCAAATATCAATAATAGCACTGAATGTCCTGTCTTTCTTGATATGCAAGAGGGATGTAAACATAAATATCAGACACTTGGATTTCAAAAGTGTAGGGCTTTTTAAAATTTTAATCTAAAACCTGGACTCTGATTTCTCCAGCTGAAATCTGAATATGGGGATTCATGAATACCTCAAACTACCTGAACAACACCATGCTTTTTCTCATTTCTGAAACTGCAAGCCAAATATGCAACATTAGTTCACAGGAAATTCACTTTTTAAACAGGCTCCAAGTACTAAAGGGGTATTGTTACAGATGAATACTTTACTGAACAAAACCCACACCAACTGTCATTCTTATAAGAGAGCTGAACCACTGAAGACCCATGAGTCAAGAGACTATCATGGGAAGTAACATTTGGGCCTGATCCAAAGCTTATTTCAACTGAAAGATTTCCACTGATGTCACCAAGTTTTGAATCAGTCTTAGAAAGGCCCAGGACATTCAGGGTCACATAGCTTTAATTATTGTGTTTTTATTTTTTAAATTGTTCTTCTATTTGCATGGAGAGGGGAGCATCTGACAGACCATGCTGTCCATGTGAAATTCTAGTAATGGTAATCAAAGTCAGCAGGGCAAATGCAGTCTTCAAAAGGAAAGCCTAAGCATGAAATAAAATACACAGGAATCCGACATGCTGTGCTCTACAAGATGACCCCAGTGGGAGCAGGAGGTTGGCCACTTATCACCCTTCTTTCTCATATGGACCTGCACCTCTTGGGCCCAAAGAAAGGGCATCAGATATCTGGTAAACCATGAGTTATTAATATCTGGATATTGTTACAACCCACTAGGCATGAGTCCTTTGCAATGGAATATGTGTCATCTTACTTATTTTCTAAACAACATGTGCATTTATCTGAGAGCAACTGGGGCTAAACACATGAGGGAAGAAGAAATGGGTGCAAGATTCAATTTAGTATTTGGGATCCCACTGGTGGAAGTTTGCATGCAGAGGCTGCTGCACCTCTGGGCTTCTTTCATGAGGAAGGCCTTCATGGAGGCACACATCTCCAGGGAAGGAACTAAAGATGTAAGGTCCCTTGAACTTAGTGTTTTAATGCAGCCAGTGGTTTTTAAAATCCGTAACACACATTTCTGTTGTAAATTGCAGTAGCAAAGATTTGTTCTCACTAGCCATGTCTAAGTGCCTCTTTTCTATAAGGTTTTATAAGGGCTGCATTCTAATATTAAATTCAGTATGTGCTATCACCATGCACATAAAACAAACCATCAGATAAACAAAAACAGAAACACACTTGTGCTTACGTGTGCACAAGATACTATTCTGCAAAAATAAAGCATTTTCTTTTTTGTTGGCTGAAAGACTCCATTTATCATACCATATGAATTAGCTACTGAGATTAACCAAATAGTGTAAGAATTCTCCTGCACAACTTATTACACATTCCACATATCAAAAAGAAATCTCTTAGTACTTACCTGTCTTTCTTTCTGCCCTTTTGAGATCTGTGATTATTCATTCACTCAGCAATTCTAAAGAAAAGGGAAAGCGAGAACTGCTTATGCTTGGTGTCAGTGATTTTGTTAGGCATTGTATAGTTGCATACAGTCTAAAGTTAAGAATTCTGAGCTGTATTCTTATGAAGATGCAGCAACAAGTTATTGAAGGTAGCTATAAAGTGATCTAACATTTATCACATACTTTCCCATAATTAAATATATTGTGATGGATTTGGACAGGCCTCTATAGGAGAACATCCAGTACTCTATTTTCCTCAGCCTTTTACTAAGAAAACACTTATCTGTATGACTTTAGCCTCTGATTTTAATACAGTTATACCACCCTGCAATTCTGGTATCTCCCAGTTCCTGATAACTGAAGTGAGAGTGTTAGGGTTTTAAAGACAATGAGATCAGGACTATTATTATTATTTTACATACACAAATTAATATCCCAATAGCACCCACAATGTGTAAGGTGCTTTCCTCACACATATTGGCAGATACAGTTCCTGCCCCCCCAAAAGAGTTTAAAACCAATTATTGTAATCTGATTCAAAGTGCATTACAAGATTCAACCAATTAAACCTCAGAGCATGCCTATGAGCTAGGTAAATGTTGTTAAAGTCACCTTATAAAGCAATACAAAATAAAATTATTTTATTTAAAAAAAAATTGCAATAAAACAGAATACATATGAATGTCAAATCCAATGTTCTAATATTATAATTCCATCTCTATATATTCCCTCCATAAGTTGCTGTTTAATACTTTTCCTTTTCTCTTTGTTATTGTTTTAATTATACAATTACATGCATAAGGTGTTTAGTAAAAGCTCCTTACAAGGCTTAACCTAATTTGCATTGAGACGCTCCTACAATACCACCACATTTTATCTATTTAACTTATCATGAGGGCTCTTTAACCACCTTAGATAGACAGATGACAGGAAATATTTGAAGAAAAAAAAACAGCAGTGCTACTTCTACTTCCATTATATACATGAAGGTGGAATAGCTACAATGAAGAATAGCACTTAAGAGTAAAATGCATTTGTATACAATACTCTGTTCTGTAGCAATTAGAGTTTCATTTATAGCAGCTTGTAACCAAAGTAGTGCCAACGCTCCTTATTAATTAAAGGTGTTTTTTCATTCCTAGCCCCTTTGTGAAGAAAGTGAGAATAAGCCTACTGTTTCTTGGGAATTGCAGCTTTCTAATCATTTTTAAAATGAGGGTGACTAGTTCTGCCACCTCCTTGTCCTGCAAATATTCTGTCTCTTACAGACACCTGAAATTTTGATGGGTCTTCATCACATAGACAGTGTGTTAAATATTTCTGAATAGATTTTAAATTATTTTGTATATCAACCAAAATCCTTGCTGGAGTTCTTTTAAAGTAACTTTGCTCTTTGCTTTCAAAAGGACATGTTGTCTCAGTTCCCCCAAAGATGCTTGGTACATCAAGGAAAATAACATCAAGTGGTAGTGGGTTCAAACACATTTCTAATCTTTATAGCCCTTCAGTACTTACATTAAAAAAGTGGGGAATAATTTATTTCTGATGAAATAGAGTTGCTCAGCTATCTACTAATAGGATCCTCAGGGCAAAAGAAGGTAGAAAAAGCACTGAAAAAAAGAAGAAAGCTTCATCCTACTGTTTTCTATACTGGAAACAAATAAATTAATAATAATGTTTGCTCTGATTATCGTTGATTTAAGATAAATTGTTCTCATTTAGCAAATGGGGAAATGAAACTCAGCACCCTAGGGACTGAGAATACAAGACTATGCCAAAAGCTATGGTTGGGGATACATTTACAGAACCATTCAGAATTCCTGGATTCATTCCAGTCATTGCTGATAATGTGGAGGCTGATATTCTAATATCATTTACCAGTTTAATAATGCAAGTTAATATTCCTTTCCCCTCCTCACTCCTTACTTCCCCTCTTGTTCTCTGTACGACTCTCGTGAAATCTTTTTTTATCCTCGAGGGGTCACCAACATTAGGCTTTTGCTCTCCGCACTGCAAAACTGCAGCAAAATTCTCTCTTATAGAACAATAACCTTACACTCTGATACTGTTTACAAGAAATTCTTATTCAAATAGTCAATGTAACCAAAGGAAAATGGAACAAACACTTAAAATGGCACCCTGTCTTTTTGTATTTAACAGAACAGCAGTTCTCAGAAGCAGTGTCATGAAAGGAACTGAGCATAGTCCACGTAATTATTCAGCTCAAAAGATAGCATTTAAGTGCAGTATTAAAACTGTTTTCAGTTCTTCAAAGTGTTGCATTATCATCATCTTCATTATGATTGACAATAATGAAAGAGAAGCTCCATAATATGGTACTGAAGTGGATGGCATATAGCAAGGGCTTGAGGCTAGTATTGTATTTCCTGCTATGGAAGTTTCACCATTTATTACCACTCATTAAAATTTTATTTTATATAGCATCTTCAAAAGGTCATATTTTAAATCAGAATTTTGTAGCCAATATTATTGACTGACTAACTGCTTTGAAAACACAAATCTTCACAGATTTACCATTTTGAATTATAAAAGGTAAAAAAAAAAATCGGATTCATTACCCTTTCTAACACTGAAGGGTTAATTTTTTTCAGTTGACTGAAAAATAGCACAGGGATTTTTTTTGTTTTACCTTGAAAAAGTTAAACCTTGTCTTGATCTCCTAAAATATATTTGGTAACAACACTGAAGCTATGCAATATATACATTCATGAGATGTAGTCTACTTGAATATTTTAGTCATTATTTTAATATGCTTTGTATTTTTCACAAAGCACAGAGCTGTTTATTATGCGTAGAAGTGATAAACTGAATAAGTTGAAAAACCAAACATATTATGGCCAAGATTTTAAGAAATAGATACCTAAATTAGACTCCTAAGTCCACATTTAAGCTTCTAAATAAGTGGTCTGATTTAAAGTTCTGAACACCCAGCAACTCCCACTGAAATCAATGTATGTTGGCTGAACTCAAGTGTTTCCTTAAAGGGCATATCATGCCAGTGCTGCCTAAATAAGCTATTAGCATAGCCAACAAGTATACCCAGTCAATTTAGGAGAAAATCATTTAAGAAGCTTGTGGAGGGGTCACTATAGCAGTATCTTGAGATTTCAGATTCCTGGACCTCTTGACAGTTACAGTATAGTCATGGGTATGGGCAAAACTCTAATCCAATAACCTTGATGATGTCATAATAATAGGTAAAACTAAAGTGTCTGTGCTGTTTCTATTAGTCCTGTCAGCAGGTTCTGGCACAAGGTTTAAATGAGTAACTGATAGACTAGCAGGAGTGGTTGGAATCACTTCAGTGGCACCATTCTTATATCTATGGTGAGGGTTCTGATCTCCTGAAGAGTACCTGCGGAGTTTATATGATCTCCTTTCCATGACTTATGCAAGGTCTCACAGCAAGTCAGTAGCAGACCTAGAGCTTTTTCCACCCGCCACAAAAAAAAAAACAAACCCCGAGAGCGCAACTGCCAAAGCAAAAAAAATTTTTAAAAATGCCGCCCCTGGAATTGCGCCGACCCAAGCATGTGCTTGGTTTGCTGGTGCCTAGAGCTGGTCCTGCTTGGAACACTATCCAGGTCTCCTAATTCCTAGTCTGGCCCTGTTCTGGTGGAGCATGCTGTCACAAGAATGTACTTTTAACCACCTTGTCACATTTTTTAAATGTCAGGAAACCACTTTTCCCACATGCACAATGAAAAGTGTATTTTTTTCCACGTTTGGTTACAAAGCTTTATGGACTCTTATTGGAGACTGAACAGATTATTCATTAGAGGAACACTATTCATGCAAATTCACATGAAATCTTATCCCTAAACATTGTACAGGTAATAACTGTAGATTTCAAATGCAGCATGAAATCTAAAAAACATCTCAGAGAACAATATAGTGAAATGAGAGATTTCCCCCCTCCCTCTTCATATCATTGTATTTGTAAGAGGAGTTATTCACCCCCAGTTTGAGATCCTCTTTAGCGTACATTTTAGTGTTATCTTTAAATGTGACACATGGCAAACCTAGCCACTGTGCAATTGTTCCATTTACACAGTTAGCAAGTATAAATTCTGCTTTCAGCTTTGCTCTTTGATCCTTATGCAGACTCTCTACGATTGATGTCAGAGACAGAAGAGCTTGGAAGTCAGTATAAGGGGACCAGAGCAACACAACAGCATACATGAAAAGTAACCTGGATCTTCTGTATCCACAAACACAATTTCAGTTCTTAGGAACCAAAAACGTATGTTCCACTGGAAAATAGCCCACCATTGAAATGAAATGCCCTCCCTTCCTCTCATTCTCACTGCATCTGAGTTTTCAAAAGAAGAGGGGAATGCTGCCTAGCAGGGCTGGCTCTAGCCATTTCGCCGCCCCAAGCATGGCGGCACGCCACAGGAGGCACTCTGCAGCTCCCCAGTCCCGCAGCTCCGGTGGACCTCCTGCAGGCGTGCCTGTGGATGTTCCACCGGAACCACGGGACTGGCGGACCCTCCGCAGGGACGCCTGCAGGAGGTCCACCGGAGCCGCCTGCCACCGTCCCGGAGCTGGCCCTGGAGCTGGCCCTGCTGCCTAGACAAAAGAGTGGAAAAGGAAAATGTGAAAAACACAGAAGCCCCATTTTCAAACATGGGTCCCCTTATAGGATATTCAAATCCTGCATTGAGATACTTAACATGAAATGTGCTGGTAGAGATAGGAATTTATTACATACAAAAACAATACTTTAAAAGAACACTAGTAAGATTGCAAAGTCAAGGATTCAGAAGTTTGGAAATGCCAGAATTAAGGTTGCCTGGGCAAATTTTAATTCAATCCCTTTGTGGATATGCATTATGATATAGTCTAATTACATGATTGCATGCACAGGACCCCATCTTCATTCAATGCACATGATGCACTGTGTTCAATTAATGAACGGTTATTCCATATTTGGCTTTATCTTGGTAGTCCAATATATGGGCCAGTGCCTTATCTCCTGCATGTTATTCATACTCTTCTATGAAGACAGTAATATTAGTTTCCTCACTGACTTTTCTATAGCTTTCATCATTATAGTATCTGAGTGCTTCAAAAACATTAAATATGAGACAAAGAGGTATTCTCCCCAATTTACAAATGGGGAACTGAAGCACAGAGAGATTAAGGTAAAAAGTACCCATTACTTTTGGGAGCCCAATTTGAGATGACTAGAACCTGATTTTTCAGTTTCCTTAGCTTGTATGGCATTTATGTTCAAAGTGCAGCTCCCATAAACTTTAGTTGCAGCTGTGAGTGCTCACCACATCTACAAATCACACCCCAGCATCTCAAAGCAAGCACCCAGAGACTGAGGGACACACAATGAGTAACCCTCAATAAAAATTATGGTTTTTAAGTGACTTGCCTTGCATTACAAATGTACTCTGTAGCAGAGTCAGGGATATAATCAACTTGCTCAGGGCACCATTCAACTGCCTTAATCACAAGACCATGGTGTCTTCCAGAAGTCCCCTGCTTCATTACCTACTGGTCTTCCAACCTCTGCAACAAACGAAGCAGGAGACTGTTTTGGGACATTCTCTGTACCCATCCTCTGATGCCAGAGACACCCCTCGGACTCCATTCAGTAAATGGCAGCTTCCTTACCATGTATTGTAGACCCTCAGAGTTATGAACACCTTGGGAATGGAGATTATTTGTAACTCTGAAACATTTGTAACTCTGAATAAGACTTTATGGTTGTTCTTTCAAAAGTTTACAGTTGAACATTGATTTAATACAGCTCTGAAACTTTACTATGCAGAAGAAAAACGCTGCCTTTAACTACCTTAATTTAAATGAAACAAGCAGAGAAACCACTTCCTTCCCTTGTCAATTTTTTTTGGTTTTTCCCTTTATTTTACTACTAGTTTATATTGAACACAGTACTGTACTGTATTAGTGTTTTTGTTGCTGTTGTTGTTTGGTCTCTGCTGCTGCCTGATTGCATACTTCCAATCCAAATGAAGTGTTTTTGTGGTTGACGGTCAGCTCATAACTCTAGTGTTGGAAATTAAGGGTCTACTGTATTTATATTCGCATCTCCAATGTAGTCTAATGCCACAAATTGTTTACATTACTTCTCTACTTTTAGCCCTTTCCCACAGGGAAAAAGAAGAATGGTAGTCGCCCTTCCTTGGGACCCCTGTGCACCCTGAGCTCAGCAAAACCAAGTCTAGTCCTTTCCAACTTCTCTGCTTTCCTGTGTCTTTCTTATATCCCTCTGCTGATGGGCTTATTGCTACATCAGCCCTCTCAGCCCCATCAGCTAATTAGCTTGCATCTTCCCATCAGCCATCTCTGGGGAAACTGATTGGTGCCTAAGTGATTCACAGTGCTGGTTCACCTCTCAACTCACAGCAATCTATCATAGGGTGCTACAGACAAGTCTCATTTAGTGTATAAATCTGCATTTATCCCCAGAACAACACCATCCTGATCACTTCTCTCCTGGGTGGAGTTTCCAGCTGGCTGCTAATTTGTTTTGTCAGTTCTACTGAGGGAGTCCCCTTCCCTCTTTGGTGGATGTTTTTCCTTCTACACCTATCATAACTTCTTACTCAGATTTGAACCTTAGCGTTCATAACCTGAGAAGTTAGCATGAACCCCTCTAAGCTTAATTACCAGCTTAGATTTGATCTCGCTGCCACCAGCCAAAATTTCCAGGGTTTTGGCTCCCTCTGGTCTCCCCAAAACCTTCCCTGGGGGACCCCAAGACTCAGAGGCTCTGAGTCTTACCACAAAGGGAAAT